>NC_064931.1:275267652-275588779 GCF_023897955.1 Schistocerca gregaria
AAAACAGTTATTTTGCATTTTTATTACAGTGTTTTTGTAAATGTTCTTTACAGTTCATTGTGACAAGTATTGACTACTACCAAATCAAAAATTCACTACTGTAGTTAGAGAGAAAACTGAATAACGAGATAATGAGTCTTTGACATTAAACGAAAGAAAGGAGTCGAATTGTAGAACAATCACCCGAAGCAGTCACATCCATAAAATATTTAGGAGCATGCTTACAGAGCGATTTTAAGTGGAAAGACAATAAAAAATAAAACTAATTGCAGCTAGGGTAAACACCAGGCTGAGATTCATTGGAAGTGTAGTCCACCCACAAATGAGGCCACCCACAATAGCCTTGTTCGACCAATCCTTTAATATTGCTCGTCAGTCCGAGTTTCGTACCAGATGAGATTAATAGAGGATATAGAAAGGACCCAAAGAAGAGCCGGTCGTTTCGCTACAGGTTCATTTCATAAGCGCGAAAGTGCTACGGAGATACTCATTCAACTCCAGCGACACATGCTACAAAAAAGACGTTGAATGTTAAAATTCGGAGAGCATGCGTTCCGAGAAGAGGCAACCGATATACTCGTATTCCTTCCTTCTACTTATTTCTCGCGGAAATAGCACAAAAGTAAGATAAGGGAGATTCGAGCTCACAGACAGGCTTACAACGGTCATCCTCTGTGCGCAATATTCGGACTGAGACAGAAAAGGGAGAAAGTCACAAAGGTACACAAAATACCCATTGCCACACTCCATAATATAAGGTGGCTTCCGCAGTATGGACGTAGATGCTGCACGTGGTATATTAGTTCAGGAAGTCATGTCCTACTCTTCTGAACTAAACAACAAAAACCCTCCCACCTCTCCATCTAATTAGGCTTTTCTATATGACCGTGTACCCAAAGTCCCTAACCTGTGGGGAAAAGGCACCTACTCCGAAGAATAATGCAAAATCGAGAGAAGTAGATGAAGTTATAACCGAATCGTCATTGCTCAGTACCTTAGCAATGACGATTAAAAACGAAGTTCGGTTATCTTTATACATTTTTATTCCGTAAACTAATTTTTAATTAGCAGTAGTTAGTGCAAAATTTGGAAAAAAGGTTTTCAGAGTGTGTCATTAATGAAAATAACCAACGGTCGCCAGTTCCCCAATTAAATTGAAACTGAAGTTTATACTCGTAAGCAATCTTACGTAAGAATAGTTATTGGCGTCATAACGTAGGAACAGTACGCAACGCATACCACACATGTCACAGTAGTCAAATAATAACCAAATAGCGGTTACATACAACATATTACATTAATTTTTAAAGGTCAATTTAAGTAAGATTGTTTATTGGCTGTGGAAGAAAATTGTGGTAAGGTCTTATATGACCAAACTTCTGAGGTCATCGGTCCCTAAACGTACACACTACTTAATCTAACTTAAACTAACTTAGTCCTGAGGACAACACACACATCCATGCCCGAGGGAGGACTCGAACCTCCGACGGGGGAGCGTCACGGACCGAGACAAGGCGCCTTAGACCGTGCGGCTACTGGCTGTGGACAGAAACTTGTTGTTGTTTTACTCACTGTAATACTGACTGCCGTAATTTTAGCAAGCAGAAAGATTGTTTGAATTTACTGAGTGGTAAGAACTGTCATTTACTTAGCAGTTACTCTGATATTTCTTTGTAATAAAAGCTATAAATTATGCCACAATCTATAAATTAGAACTCTGCTTTGACAGAGAAATTCGGTGTCCAAATTACGTAAAGTTTTACCACCAACTTTCTTTAGGTTTCATGATTACGTAATTGTCCAAAAGTTGGAAAAATTATGGTTCAAATGGCTCTGAGCACTATGGGACTTAACATCTATGGTCATCAGTCCCCTAGAACTTAGAATTACTAACTTAGAACTAACGAACCTAAGGACATCACACAACACCCAGTCATCACGAGGCAGAGAAAATTCCTGACCCCACCGGGAAAAATTATGTTTTTATAATCTAATAAATTAATGTGCACTTCATTTTCAGTTCGTGTTCTGATTAACTCGTTTCGTACAAAGAGATAGGATGCATACTACTTGGATAATGACTTAGGAAAATTATTTAAGTGACAATATGCACGAAAACAATGTCATTTAAGCAATAAAATTCCAACTACGCTTGTCAGCCTATGACAATTCTAATTATAAAATGTGTAGATGTTCCTTCACTTCACGATGCCGTTGGTTTGTCGAGCGTCTCCATTTAGCGGTAAAATAGGGCACAGGTTGATCTTCTTGCCATATCATAGCCAATAACAGGGGTCCACATTACTCTTGATGTTATGTGAATTACTCTTGCTGCATTTGTACTGTGCCCAATAAATGCCATACCGATAGCTTGTCCATATTAAACATCCGCCAATATGCCACTTCAGTTTTCACTGCTCCACACTTCGGAAACAGACTTTTTACCTCCACACTATTGCATAGCACACTGGCGAATACACAAAACCAACGTCACTAATCGTCTCCTCGTGACTCTGAACTGCTACTTTTTTGGCGCGCTCGCACGTCCAGCGATAATGCATTTACAACTTATCACACTCTTTGACAATAGCTTTTCCCTGACTAGGCCAGCGTGTCTACTTACAAAATGTTAACAGTCCGTGCGTATTCTCTTTCTTGAACAACAATCAGCATTTGTAACTTGACAACGTATTTACAAGAATAATATTCAGAACAACTAATAAAACCAACTGGCCCATCCGTTTGGCTGTGCGGGCTAACGCACGGTTTTCCAGGCGGGAAGGAACGCCTGGTCCCCGGCACGAATCTGCCCTGCGGATTTGTGTCGAGGTCCGGTGAACCGGCCAGTCTGTGGATGGTTTTTAGGCGGTTTCCCATCTGCCTCGGCGAATTCGGGCTGGTTCCCCTTATTTCGCCTCAGTTACACTATGTCGGCGATTGCTGCGCAAACAAGTTCTCCACGTACGCGTACACCACTCTACCTCGCAAACATAGGGGTTACACTCGTCTGGTGTGAGACGTTCCCTGGGGGGTCCACCGGGGCCGAACCGCACAATAACCCTGGGTTCGGTGTGGGGCGGCGGAGGGATGAAGTGGACTGCGGTAGTTGTCGTGGGATTGTGGACCACTGCGGCTGCGGCGGGGACGGAGCCTCTCCGTCGTATCTAGGTCCCCGGTTAACATACAATACAATGCAATGCAATAAAACGAACTTCGTAATACACGTAGAAAATGTATGATCATCCACAGAGTTGTGTTGTTATAAACTCTACTGTTTCAAACTGGGATACACGTCTCTGCTGCGGTCTCTGTGTTGTACAGTAGAGTCTCGATTATCCGATCTTCCGTTATCCGACCTTCTGTGTTATCCGACGCTTTCACCGCGCCGGCCGTGCGCTGGCCGACGACAGGTCAGTGACTAACGTGTTGTTTGTTGATACTCAGTTCACTGTCGCCGTCTGCTACTCCTCACTCCTCAGGGCTAACTTAGATCTGTAGTGGAGTGGACGTGTTGCACTTTCTTTATTGTAAAAATTTGTGGCGATAGCTTCAAAATGGAAAAAGATGGTCGTTTCAATGGAAGAAAAACTTAAAGCTTTAAAAAGAATAGACAATCGTGAAACTTTATTAAAAGTGGCGCTAGATTATAACGTCGGGAAAACAGCAGTTGGAGACTGGAAAAGGAACCACAATGAAATTGAGAAGTGGTATTCTCAGCGAGCAACCTAGGCTGTTTTGGAAGATCGGTTCAAATGGCTCTGAGCACTATGGGACTTAACATCTGTGGTCATCAGTCCCCTAGAACTTAGAACTACTTAAACCTAAATAACCTAACGACATCACACACATCCATGCCCGAGGCAGGATTCGAACCTGCGACCGTAGCGGTCACACGGTTCCAGACTAAAGCGCCTAGAACCGCACGGCCACACCGGCCGGCTGGAAGATCGGAAATCCATGAAAAAATGTGATTATGAAAAAGTAAATGAAGCTTTGTTCCTATGGTTTTCTCAACATAGACATAAACGTGTACCCATGTCGGGACCTATTTTGCAGGAAAAAGCCTTAACGTTTCGTAACGAACTTAATGAAGATGAACCTGATTTCACAGCTAGTGTAAGCTGGCTCGATAGATGGAAGAAAATATACGGAATTCGGCAACTTAATGTCTGTGGTGAAAAGCTTTCTGCAAATTTTGAAGCTGTTCAATTGTTTAGGAATAAACTTCGCAAGGTACTGGACAAGGAAAACTTAACAGGCGATCAAATTTTTAACTGCGACGAGACTGGTCTCAATTACAAAATTTTATCGGAAAAAAACATTAGCGGCAAAGGCCGGAAAGGCAGCGCTAGGCTACAAACGTAGCAAAGAAAGAGTGACAATTTTTGCATGCAGTAGCGCCACAGTAAATTTGAAAATGAAATTTTCTATGATAACTAAGCAAAAAAAACCGAGAGCATTTAAAAATGTATCTAAAAATGCTTTACCGGTGAAATATTACAACCAAAAAATGCTTCGATGAGCCCAGAAATTTTTAAAGAATGGTTTTTTAACGAATTCGTGCCACAAACTGGAAAGTTTTTGAAAGCCAAAAACTTACCCGCAAATCACTGTTGCTTCTAGACAATGCTACTTGTCATCCTAATGAAGATGAACTTCAAGATAAAGATATAAAGGCCATGTTTTTGCCTCCAAATGTCACATCGTTATGTCAGCCTATGGACCAAGGGACACTGAAGCGAAACTACCGCAGAAACTTGCTTTCCTCTTTAATTAATGCTATGGACAAGGGAGAAGACATGCTAGAGCAGTTGCGCCGTATTAATCTGAAAGACGTAGCTTATAACATGACCCAATCTGCGAAGAGTGTTGGAGCAAATACAATTGCAAAATCCTGGAAAATTTTAATGCAGGAAAATCAAGAAAATTCTCCAGATGATGAAAATCTACAGCAGCAGACCGAACCAGAAAATACTACCCTGCTTTCATGGTTACGAGAAGTTCCCGGATGTGCTGACGCCACAGAAGATGACATAAATGAATGGGTTGTCCAAAATGAAGAATTTGAAGTGACAGCTGAAGAAATAGTCAACATGGTAAACGAAAAAGAAGAAGACGAAGAAGCGGATGTAGTGGAGGAATGTGCGCCCAAGATTTCTCACAACGAAGGCCACAAGGCCTTAGAAACTGCTTTAAAACATGTAGAGCAACTGGAGGAAACATCGTCTACCGAGGTTTTACTTCTTAAGAGACTACGCGATTTAGCGGCAAAAAAACGGCAAACAGCAGAAAAACAAAAGACAATTACTAAATTCTTCACACAGTAAGTATCTATTCAGTCTAATTTGATTTGTATTGTATTAAATGTTTAACTCTTTTGGCCTACTTTAGTTTAATTTTTGTGGCTTTTTTGTGTTATTTCCCGTGTTATCCGACCTTTCCGCGGCCGGTTTAGGTCGGATATCAAGACTCTACGGTATGTAGCCTACAATTGACACTGTTAAAGATATATATCACTGGAACTACTATGTATCTACCATATACAACGTTTTTTTCTCCTATTTCAGTGGTATGAATTTTTATCATCGCATACTTCATAATGGGCTAATAACTGAATAATAAATTGAACGGTTTTATTGACTGCTATTCCCAAAGAGCACATGCTAACATGTATTTCATTGTTATGCTTGAAAGAAACAATTTGTCACTTAAAGGGTGAACCTGGACGAAACCAGTATACGCGTTGACATTCAGTATTGCTACCGTTGAATGCTTGCTAGTAGAATGTTGGAAAGCTGTCCGTTCTCTTCTGGAGCCGGCACACGTGTGGCCCTGCCACGGCCGCTGTGCAAAACGCACTGGCCGCCTCCCACGTGCTCTTTGTTCTCTAAAGGTCAGCGGCGCGTCGCGTCGCGTCCTACATATGGCGCCAACCCAACAATCTCGTTCCAATACCGCCCGCTCGCTCTGAACGTACTCGCTACCGCCACCGATTTCTATATATCGTTCATTGTTCTTTTACCTAAGAGCAGCGTCTTTAGTGATCGGTTGTAACTCAAGGATTTTTCCGTACGCAGAACATTTCTCTGCATCATCTAAGACGGTATTGAACGCAGCGCGAAGCCAGAAATGCATGTGCATACCATTTATCTTTTCGTAACATTACATTGTTCCCTCGGAAAGCCAGGGTTAGATGCGAATTGCATAGTATCATAATTCTGCAAACACTTCTTTAGACAGAATTAGTTCTCGAAAAGGAAACTACGTATCTCTGTAGTGCGTAGTCATCACTCTTTTTTAAGGTTAGAAACATTCATTTTTGACTGATTTTCTGTTGATAAAAATCACAATAACCCGTGGTTTGGAAATTCTATTTTACATAATCTGCTTGCATGTGTTCTGAAGTTAAATTCCTTACAAAATATAAATCAAGTAAAATCATTGAAAAATTATACAGAGCGCCTGTAAAAGATGGATAGATTTCGGAAATCTGGAAATTAAACAATCAAAACATTACACACCAATTACACTGAATCATCGGAAATATCTGGCAAACAGACAACTTACCAGAAGAAAGGAAGTCAGCTCTAATACATCTCCTCCACAAGGAAGGAGACAAACAGACCCTAATAACTATAGATAAATTTCACTATTGCCTGTGACCTAAAAAATCCTTTCCAACACCCTGTGAAATCAGCGAGAGCCTCATATAGATTCAGAGATAGGAGAATACCATGGGGAATTCAGAAAGATCCGGCCGATGTGTCCGAGCGGTTCTAGGCGCTTCAGTTTGGAACTGTGTGACCGCTACGGTCGCAGGTTCGAATCCTGCCTCGGGCATGGGCATGCCCTTAGGTTAGTTAGGTTTAAGTAGTTCTATGTTTTAGGGGACTGATGACCTCAGATGTTAAGTCCCATATTGCTCAGAGCCATTTGAACCATTTTTGAATTCAGAAAGAGGAAACCATGCAGTGAACAGATCAGGTGCCTGAGAACAAAATTAACAATGACAAAGTCCAGGAACCCCATAGCAACATTCGTCGACTTCAACAAGGCGTAAGACTCCATAGATAGAGTAACACTCTCTAACACACTATAAGAAATTAAGTTGGACAATAAGACCAGAAAACCAATCCAGGAAACATTAACAAATACAACACCCAACAGGAAGTTCATTGGACAGACAGGTGTGAGACTGGGTGATGGCCTATCATTCATTCTATTTAACTCAGCTTTGGAGAAAATAATCAGGACATGGGAGCCGGCCGGTGTGGCCGAGAGGTTCTAGGCGCTTCAGTCTGGAACAGCGCGACCGCTACGGTCGCAGGTTCGAATCCTGCCTCGTGCATGGATGTGTGTGATGTCCTTAGGTTAGTCTGATGACCTCAAATGTTAAGTCCCCATAGTGCACGGAGCCATTTGAACCAGGAAATGGGACAAACGAGTCAATTGAGTAAGGAGAGGAAGACATAAAGTTTCAACAATCAACATAAAATGTATTGCCTTTGCTGATGATATTGCCATCATAACAAATAACAGAAAAGAAGCCAAATGAACTTTACAGACACTACACGAAATCTCTGTCAAAACAAGACTACAAATCTCATATGGAAAAACACAGTACATGGACACAAAATCCACAGACAGACAATAATGGTAACAAAGTATGGAAAGATTACACTAGTAGAAACTTTCAGAAACCTGTGAGAGGTAATACAGAAAACATGACTGAACCCGACATGCATGAAGGGATCAGAAAATTAAAAAACGCTTACAGACTTACACTGATCAGCCAGAACATTATGACCACCTACCTGATGGCTGGTACGTCCTCCTTTGGCATGGACAACAGCGGCGACACGTCGTGGCATGGAAGCAATGAGGTCTTGGTAAGTCGCTGGAGGTATTTGACACCACACCTGCGCACACAAGTCACCCAATTCCCGAAATCGCCGGGGAGGGGGCAATGAGCTCTGACGCCACGTTCAATCAGGTCCCAGATACGTTCGATAGGGTGGGAATCTGGCGAGCTGGAGGGCCAGCACATCAATTAGAAATCTCCACTATGGTCCTCGAACTACTCGATCACAATGCTGGCCTTGTGACATGGTGCATTACCTTGTTGAAAAATGCTACTGCCGTCGGGAAACATGATCGTCATGAAGGGGTGTCCGTGGTCTGCAACCAGTGTACGATACTCCTTAGCCATCACAGTGCGTTGCACGAGCTCCATTGGACCCACCGACGCCCACGTGAATATGCTCCAGTGCATAATGGAGCCGATGCCAGGTTGTCTCCGTCCCGCAAGGAGCTGTACCCCTGGAAGAAGACGGATTCGCGCCCTCCCATCTGCGTAATGAAGAAGGTATCGACATTCATCAGACCGTGCCACGCTCTGCCACTGCACCAACGTCCAGTGCCGATTGTCACGTGCCAATTTCAGCCGTAGTTGCCGCTGTCGGGGTGTTAACATGGCACATGTGGATCGTCGCTTGAGAAGACTCATCGTTAGGCGTGTTCAGTGCACTGTATTTCAGACACACTTGTCCAGCATCAAAGTCTGATGCTCGTTCCGCCACAGTTCACCGCTTGGCCCGTTTTAGCAGCGGCCAAACGTAGGACGTCCGACATCTGTACTGAGGGGTGGCCGCCCGACATCACGACAGCTGGACGTGGTTTCACCTTGGTTTCGTCACGTCCTGAAGACACAGCAGTCCTTGAACACCCGAGAAGTCGTGCAGTTTTCGAGATGCCCGTGCCGAGCCTCCGGGTCATCAGAATCAGTCCTTGGTCAAACTCATGTAGATCGCGTGCCTTCCACATTGTATACAAGGACAGCACGCTCACTGTTGCTACATGCGCCGTGCGTGTGTCTGACTAGCAGCCATTCCTCGCCAGGAGACGCTGCTGTCGCCTGGACGGGCTTATATCGATAGTAGGTAGGTTGTCGTAATTTTATGGCTGATCTGTGTACATAGAACCATTACAAAAAAAGAAATATTTCCAAGAATGTCAGAGTAAGACACTATAATACAGTAGTCTTGTTGGAGGCGTTCAAACAACCGTAATCAAGGGAAGAATGAAAATCAAAGGGATGAAAAAACAAGATAGGAAAATACTGAGGGAGATCTACGAGCCGGTCCAGAAACAGGGGATCTGGATAAAGAGATCGACAAAAAGCTGTAGTAACAGACAGAAGCGATAAAAAAACATCAGGGAAAGTTCTACGGATACAAGGATAGGATGAACGAAAACGGACTGCCCAAGAATATTTTCAATATGGTGATGACTAATACAGTGAAAACTGTTTAAAGAAAACCATGGAAGACCTCAAGAAACTATCTCCACAGAAGACATGACAGGAAGGAAAAAATTCAGACGAAAAAATCGTAAAACAGAAATTTCAGCAAACGCCCAAAGAGAAGAAAACAGAAAATAATAATAATAATAATAATTATTATTATTATTATTATAAACCAAGTAAAATTTTTTGCGTAAAATGGTCAATGGGTATTGTAAAAAAAGTGCCGCAGTAGATTGCAATAAAAGACAGTAAACAGTTGCTACGTACTCGTACTTCTCCAACTGATTATACATCAAGCTTTTTAGTAGTATGTAATCGACGATAAGTGAAAAGTTTCGAGTGAGTTACTGTAATGAAGTTAATAAGTATTTTGAGAAACAGCAGTCCAGGAATATTCCGTACATTAAATTTCGGGGCCTGGCCTTTTTCGTAAAAAATTTAATTCCAAACTTAAGATCATTCTTTACTTTTTCACTCTTATTTTTTTGGAGTTCTTAGTAACGTGAGTTCTCTGGGTCTTCTTTCTTCGGGATATTTGATAACGAAACACTCCACGGCTGTACTGTCGGCTGTTGGTGTCTAAATTGAACAATGTTTCGGGGATGTGTTCTGTTGCTATCATCATATTATTTAAATACTGCCTTATTATAGATACAAAAGGTTTATAGGTTAACCTGCACGTGGTGTGATATAAAAACACACCCGAATATATTAAGGGCAGACATGGAAGAACAGTTCAATCACCATAACGTTTCACTGAAGATTTATCATGTCAAAAGTAATCGCCTCATTTGTTGTGACATTTATCTTTGTCAGATGTTACTTTTTCTTCAAGTCTCTTGGTCTCTATCAAAACTAAAATCACATTCGCCGCGTTTTGGAAATGCTGCTTTAATTTTTCACCATACCTCCCTCACATCTGTAGAGCAAGAATCTGAGTACGACCAGATGTTTCAGAAAGCTAAAATTGATTCATACCCAGAAAACATTGCGGTCATTGTTTCCCATTCTACAAAAAATCAAAGTGTAGACATTCATTGCTCTATAAACAGTTGTCGATCACCGGACTAGAATGGCCCATCGTTAAATTGTGCAAATCCTCATTAAAAGTCCTTTCATAGCGTGACCATAGGTTGACGACGTAGGAAAATCAGTGGAACCATCACACAACTGGAGGAAAAAGAGGAGAAATTTAGGTCACTGTCATGAGTCAGAACAGTTCCTGGTACAAACCCAGGATGAGTGACGGTTTGCGCTTAGCAGTACTGTTTCCAACTCGAAACGTTTTTATAGTCTGACCTAGCCCTCAATAGCGCCATGAACGTGCACAGACGACGCGTTGGCCTTGTGCCATGGCCTTAACAGTGACGCCACGTTAAGTCTGCGGGCCCCGTAAAAGTAAGTTCTTAAACGCACTCTCCCAGCGAATATAAATGACGTACTTTCCGCACTGAATCGTTTTGTCACATAGGCTGTACGCCTTTTTGGTGAGGTTGAATAATTCTTCTCTACTTCGGCAGTCATGAATCGAAAGTGGACGTTTTCAAAAGAAATGGAAGGAAGTTTTGGGCTCAACGTATTTGACCACAATGTCGGGACGGTAGTGTATTCAGTATGATGTTTCTAGCACGCACATGTTTGAGGAATCCGGGCTGTCACACTACGTCGGAACTGGATTGACTCATCGTCTGGCACCCTCTATTTTGGATCGCTCTAATCGTTTAATTTGGGCTATGCTTCCACTAGTAATGCATTACTGCCATTAAGATTGCGGATGTATGACGTACACTTATGTCCGCATACGTTCTCTCTTGTGCTATTGCAAGCTGCCAAGCACAGTCGATGAAAATCCGTTAAACGACGTGGTAACATGAAAGCAATGCCAGTATGCCTCCACGAAGAAAATTTTACTGTGCAAGCGAGATTCAATGGGTCAGAATAATGCGTCTCTTGAAAATAATATTCTGATATCGAAAGTAAAATAACCTTTGTAATTCTGAATACCTTAGTAACATCCAATACTTGCTTAATTGTTTCAGACTGTACAGGATATGCTGCTTCGACAGCTGTATGTGTGAAATAAGTGAATGGAAATTTGCAGTCACTGTAGTACACAATGTGACCATAGCATAAGATAACAACATGTCGGCATGACAGTAACGGTTTCGTACATGTGAGCTCCCCTTTGGAGCCCTGCAGCGGCACACATTACACTGTTGTCCAGAAACCACTAGCTCCTCTTACTGCAACAAGCAAATGAGAACTGTGACTGCTGTGATGAGCTACAGGTGTAATGTTTTCGGACGAGTTCCTCTTCAATACAAGGGAGTGAGTTGGCGCAGTGGATACCACACGGGACTCGCATTCGCCAGGACGGTGGTTCAGGTACTCGTCATGACATCCAGATTTAGATCTTCGCTCCGGGAAATTACCGTGATGGTTCCTTTCAAAGTGCACAACAGATTTCCTTCCCCATCCTTGAAATAATCCGAGCTTGTGTTCCGTCTCTAATGTACTCGATGCAGACGCGACGTTAAACCCTAATCTTCCTTCCTTCCTTCTTTGTTACACCCAAGAATAGCACTTTATGGTTGGTACATTTATTGTTATGCGTCAGTGACTTTCTCAACAGTATTAGCCAAGAAATAAAGCTTCTTTTCAAGACAGCAACACTGCAGTCTCTGAAAAATAGTTTAAAACTGGTTAATAATTTTACATCAAACATGAAGAAAACAAGTGATATGAATTTCAATTTGAGAAAGAGAAAAACGATACTGTGAAATGAATGTAGATGGTACCTCTACAGTTTGGGTAACGAACAGAAAATTTCTCGAGATAAATATTGTCTGACTGTCTGAACGCCGTCCGTTAGAAACGCCTTTCATACGCGAACTGCGAGTCACTTGGGTGGCTCAAAGACTAGCTTCTCAATGCACTCGTCTGCTGCGGAATTCACATCTTTGGCTCTGTGGTAACCCTTCGTCCACACGATATCGCCAACGCTGCAGCTAACACTTTCCAATATTTAAGGGACAGTGGACAGACACTGGGGAGGGGGACAACATTCAGTTGAATTCGTATAGAGACAGCGTAAACATGCCTGACGCACAGATCACGGCCGTTGCATTTGCTGCTTAAATGTGAATAATATTGCTCCACTCTTCCTGACACATTTGAAAAATTAAACTTGGAAATAAATATGACGGCGACGACGATCGAAAGAATGAACAGACAAACTCGGTTTCGAAACAGTAAATACAGAAGGCAAATAACGTTCGCGCGAATGTGTGGTCGATATATCGATACTGACATAACGTTCTTTCGATGTTTGGTCGAAATACCGACAGGCAACGCTGTCGTACCGTCACTGAGACCAACGTTGGTGCCATGCTGTTTCATCGATCCACACATTGGGCAAACACTGTTGGCGCCAACGTTGGCTCAAATGTGAGGACACGGCTTAAAGCACATTTCCAATCAGGTGGCTAGTCGGTTAGATTCAGTTCTAACAGAGCCACGTGGCGAAGTCTCCTGCTCTGCTTCATCCAGTGGTCGTCGCGTGCAGCAGCTAATATCGTCCGTTAGTCGACCACAATATTACTGCAGCCGGGAATGAGGGCGCTTCGGTAGACTCGTATGTTTTCCTGTGTGCTTGAAACCAATCAGAATGTTTTCTGCCATTATAACGACCAAACAAATTGTTCTTGAAGCTATTCGGTATACGACTGTTTAAAAAATTTTTGTTTACTGTAATATCACCCTGCGTTTCTGATAACGACCACAGGAGGTCAAATGCAATAATGTCGTGGTAGGGTAGTACTTGTTAAGCTCAGACATAATTGGCTTTTGTATTACTTCTAACAGGGGAAATCCCCCCCCCCCCCCTCAGATTTAGTGGTAAGATGGCCCGGATAACCCGTCAAAAACTGAATACAGATCAAGCATGAAAACAGGAAGAAGTTGTACTGAACTGTGAAAAAATTCAAAATAGAAACAGTGAACGGTCCAAGAACAGGAAGTGCAATACAAAAATCCTTAAAATATTGCCGGATGGAGTGGCCTAGCGGTTCTAGGCGCTTCAGTCTGGAACCGCGCGACCGATATGGTGCGAACCCTGCCTCGGTCATGGATGTGTGTGATGTCCTTAGGTTAGTTAAGTTTAAGTAGTTCTAAGTTCTAGGAGACTGATGATCTCTGATGTTAAGTCCTATAGTGCTCAGAGCCATTTGAACCATTTTTGAACCCCAAAATATTAACGGCGTCGTGGCTAAATAGTCACTGTGTTGGACTGCCATTCGGTCCTGCTGTATTAAAACCTCTCTCGTGCCATTTACTTTGATTTTTTCCACATAATTATCAATTGTACGTCTAGTCATTGAAATGTTTGTTCTCTTTATGTAGTTTTGGCACTTGTCATACATCACTTTGGTTATACAATATGAGTCACGTGGTAAAAATACGTTACCATCGCAAGTAAATACGGAGAGCAGGCGAGACACTTCATAGGTGTCTCTAGATATAAAAAAACAGCAAATAAAAGGGTGTGAAGTATGTTACAACAAAGGAATTCGAAAGTCAAAGCTTCCAAAACAGAACACAACTTTAAAAACGCTAAAACATATGCTTTGACAGAGCACAGAGAAACTGTGCAATTGTAAAACTGTTGCGTTCATTTGTTGCAGCTTATGTGACAAACTATTATGATTTCATCATTTCCTTGGGAGTGACCACATTCACATTCATACGAACATCTTAACCAGGCAAGGAGATATATCTCCCTCGCTTACAAGTTGTACAAACTGTCTGTAAGAGATTCCTCTCACATGACAAACTTACTGTCACTAATGCCGTGTATGACACACCAGACGTTTTTTCCAGTGGATGATTCGGTTGACTTGTCTCCTTGTCATCAAACGTTTGCGGTTCCCACTCGAAAGCCACTTCCTTTCGGCTGCTAATAGAGTAGTTGTGCAGAATCAACTGTCCTTATAGGTCCCTACTTTACACCTCGCTGTTGCAAACGGACGTTACACCACGACACAGACACAAATTTGAATACAGCGAACAGCGCAAAAAAAAAAGGCTCGTTCGCTTGTCAGTCCTACACCGTGACCACTTAACCACGACGCCATTGCTGTTGCATGACATTCTATATTGCACTTCTGTTCTTGGACCGTTAATTGTTTCTGTCTTGATTTTTTTTCACAGTTCCTTAGATCTTCTTCCTGTTTTCGATCTGTGTTTAGTTTCTGATGGACTGTCCGCTGTGCCTTCTTATCACTAAAGCTGAGGGGGTGCGAAGGGAAGTTTCCCTTGTAAGTTGGATTAATGGTGAGAGTGTTGCCTGCTAGCATTGCATTGGTGTCATTGTGTATTACATGATTTTTCAGCTATGCATGTGTTTTCAGTATGAGCAGGATTAGACCTTTGTAACCGTCTGTCTGACATAATGAGGATTAGTACCAACTTTTGTTTGAGCCATCTCCAGATATCAGTCATTTTCAGGTTTATTTCTTTCTCAATAAATGGTATTATCAGGACTCAAAGGCATATGGAGTAAATTTTCTGTTTTTGAGAACATGTGGTATTGTACTTCCTCGTGGTTCCTTGGAGACAATATGTCCTATCTACTGTCTGTGATGCTTCTTGCTTGTATATTGAATAATAATTGATATTAATCTCAGGTGTCTCTATAATTATTTCTCTCATGAAACCATTTCTCACTTTTGCAACTCTTATGGTCAATCTGTAAGTGCATTTTTATCCTTCATTAACTTCAGAAGCCAATAGCACCACTGCTTATTGGAAAAATAGCAATCTTCAGCGGAATTAATAGTACAGTGTGTTTGAAAAAGAACTCCCTGATTTTAATGTGTCTTAGAATCTGTACAAAGTGACATACACAATTCTAGTTTGTGGTGTTTGATTCATTACTGCTCCAAGATTGGCTCCCCTGCAGTTGGCAGGTCTGTTTGACCTTGAGACGGCACCAGTGCTGTTTTGTTCCTCTGTTCCCTCAGCTCAGTCCACGCGTGTGTGCAATGCAGAGCACAGCAGCTCTTTTCTAATGAGGCTACATTACATGTTAGTGGAACAGGTAATGGTCATAACTGCAGAAATTGGGGGGTAGAGCAACCACATCAAGCTATTCAATGTAAACGTGGCTCTGCCAAAGTTAATGCCTGGTGCGGTTTGATGGAAGATTATGTGATTGGTCCTTTCATTTTTGTAGAAAAAACAATAAAAGGGGACATTTACTGCGATATGTTGACAGAGTTTGTCTATCCCCAAATGGACGATATTGAGGCGGAAAGGGGGCTTGTGTTTTTCCAACAAGATGGCGCTCCACCTCATTACAGTAAGCATTTGCATCCGGCTCTTCCCACTCGCTTTCCAGGAAGGTGGATAAGCAGGGCTTGCCAAAAACCTTGACCACCACAAAGTCCAGACTTAACCCCTTTGGACTTTTGGTATTGGGGCCACATAAAAAATGTGTTGTACAGTGAAAAGATCAGAGACATTAATCATTAACGGGAAAGAATCGTCGCGGCGGTTGGGACAGTCAAACGTGAAATGTTGATGAATATGTGGCGGGAAGTGGAATATCGTCTCGACGTGTGCAGGGCAACAAATGTATCCCACGTAGACGTCAACTAACATACATTAAACAAAACTTGAAGGAATTCTCTATCATGATATGTACTCATTGATGTAATTTATCATTGATTTCCTCATTGAGTTTATACTTAAAACTAGGGAGTTATTTTGCAAACACCCTGTATTATATGCGATTTTCAACAGACAGAATATTTTCTTCTTTACATGCAATTTTCAGTCAATATAAGGTAGGTATGAGCTGCAGAGGACTCTGAGACACATGCTGCAGTCCAGACTACATCGAAAGTTCGTACTTTTGTGATCCATGCATATTGCTAATAGGTGTAGTTAGTACAAGCTACAGTTTACATTGGCATTGCACACATTTTCTCTACAAGAGAAGACGCAGCTACACTTATGTGTTGTGCTACAATTATTGAACGTCTTGGTTATAATTTTGCATTGCTTTAATACATGTTAAAGACCCATTCATATATTCCGTTGCGCTAATAGCGTGTGTTTAGTAACTAATATTTCATTAACAGTAGTCGGATCGGGGTGGTGTGGCCGCGTGGTGTGGCCGCGTGGTTACAGGCGCAATGTCACTGATTGCGCGACCCCTCCCCCCGGAGGTTCGAGTCCTCCCTCGGGCATGGGTGTGTGTGTTGTTCTTAGCATAAGTTAGTTTAAAGTAGTGTGTAAGACTAGGGATCGATGACCTCAGCAGTTTGGTCCCTTAGTAATAAACACTTTTTTCATTCGTGGGTTAAAGTTTTGTACAAGAAGGGTAATATCTTCAGGGTATTACTGCTGGAGTATACACTGTACAGGCAGGAAAGCTTATCAAATTGAAGTGATATTGACAAATGAACTTGCAAACAGGATTTCATCGGCATGGTATGGCCTTAGAGTTGCTTTTTAGTTGCCTACTATACGTAAGTACATTCATTTTATGGCTACGGAACTCAGTTTTGCTGTACAAATGGACAAAATGTGGTCATAGTTTACGAAGTATGAAAAGTAGCTGTAAGAATAATAATGAAAATAAGTAGTGCCGCACATTATAAAGAATTGTTCAAAAATTGGGAGTTTTAACTGGACCATGTGAGTACAATTATTTACTAATCATTTAAATACATTTATAAAAAAGCCTGATAATTACTGAGCAAATAGCTATATTTATGACCATGGAACAATATACCGACAAGAAAGAATGAACAAAAAAATTCAAAACAGTATTTTTCTACCAGAGGATAAAATTGCCTAGGGAGAACAAAGAGATTACTAAAGCAAACTTATTTTAAAAGACAGTTAAAACGCACTGCTTAGCAATACATTCTATGCAGTAAAGGAATACTTAGACATCACAGATTAGCTGTTTGGTAAAACAGTGTAACATAAGTAAATGATGTTAAAACACGTCTGGCATTAAACTACACACTTTTCACTACACAGATTTTTTTCTGGAAACCCGTACACTGAAGATCTGGAATGTATAATGCTAAAATCTAATGCTCTTTCTGCACTTGCCATCTGAGTCATTACGAAAAGTTGCTGACTCAGTATTTCAGGCAAGCATGTGCGAAGTTGCGATGCACAAAATGGAAACAAAAAATCATCGTCGTGGTCCCGATGTCTTCTGACAGTGTGTACAGTAAGTGCAGCGACTAGTATTGTGAAATGAAAGAACAGTGTAGTACTCGCTTTTACATTATGAAATTATTTTTGTTCAAGTATATATGAAAGAAACAAACTTGTGTGTTGGGGTAAGTCTAACGACGTCGTCCTATTGTTAATAGACTAGCCTTGTATTCTGGACGCTCTATTTCCCATCCAGCCATCCTGAATTAGATTTTCCGTAACTCTCCTAAATTAATTCAGGCAAATGCCAGGATGGTTCCTACCACGAGGCCACGACCTCCAATCCTTGTCGAACTAGACTTGTAAGTATGTAAGTGCATCTATATGAAGACTACGTTTTTCGTTCTTAATGTATAATGCCAATGCATGTCCAGTCTGTTCGTCAAAGTCATCCATGGATGTATAAAATTACTAGTACAACAGTGACTCACAGATAGGCGTTACATGCAACCATGGTGATCACAATCCGCAGCCTGTTTTGCTCAGCGGTACAGAGGACGGGTGGGAAGTACACTACAGGCTATTAAAATTTCTACACCAAGAAAAAAATGCAGATGATAAACTGGTATTCATTGGACAAGTATATTATACTAGAACTGACATGTGATAACATTTTCACGCAATTTGGGCGCATAGATCCTGAGAAATCAGTACCCAGAACAACCACCTCTGGCCGTAATAATGGCCTTGATACGCCTGGGTATTGAGTCAAACAGAGCTTGGCGTGTACAGGTACAACTGCCCATGCAGCTTCAACACGATAGCATAGTTCCTCAAGAGTAAAATGGTTCAAATGGCTCTGAGCACTATGGGATAACATCTGAGGTCATCAGTCCCCTAGAACTTAGAACTACTTAAACCTAGCTAACCTAAGGACATCACACACATCCATGCCCGAGGCAGGACTCGAACCTGCGACCATAGCAGTCGCGCGGTTACGGACTGAAATGCCTACAACCGCTCGGCCACCGTGCCCGGCCCTCAAGAGTAATGACTAGCGTATTGTAACGAGCCAGTTGCTCGGCCACCATTGACCAGACGTTTTCAGATGGCAAGAGATCTGGAGAATGTGCTGGCCAGGGCAGCAGTAGAACATTTCCCGTATTCAAAAAGGTCCGTACAGGACCTGCAAGATGTCGTCGTGCGTTATCCTTCTGAAATCTAGGGTTTCGCAGGGATCGAATGAAGGGTAGAGCCACGGGTCGTAAAACATTTGAAATGTAACGTCTACTGTTTAAAGTGCCGTCAATGCGAACAAGAGGTGACAGACACGTGTAACCAACGGCACCCCATACCATCACGCCGGGGGATACGCCATTACGGCGATGACGAATACACGCTTCCAATGTGCGTTCACCGCGATGTCGCCAAACACGGCTGCGACCATCATGATGCTGTAAAAAGAACCTGAATTCATCCGAAAAAATGACGTTTTGCCATTCGTGCACTCAGGTTCATCGTTGAGTACACCATCGCAGGCACTCCTGTCTGTGATGCAGCATCAAGGGTAATCGTAGCCATGGTCCCCGAGCTAGTCCATGCTGCTGCAAACGTCGTAGAACTGTTCATGTATGTCTTGGTTGTTGTCTTGCAAAGGTCCCCATCTGTTGACTCAGGGATCGAGACGTGGCTGCACGATCCGTTACAGCCACGCGGATAAGATGCCTGTCATCTCGACTGCTAGTGATTCGAGGCCGTTGGGATCCAGCACGGCGTTCCAAATGGCTCTGAGCACTATGAGACTTAACATCTATGGTCATCAGTCCCCTAGAACTTAGAACTACTTAAACGTAACTAACCTAAGGACATCACACAACACCCAGTCATCACGAGGCAGAGAAAATCGATAACCCCGCCGGGAATCGAACCCGGGAACCCGGGCGCGGGAAACGAGAACGCTACCGCACGACCACGAGCTGCGGACACACGGCGTTCCGTATTACTCTCCTGAGCCCACCGATTCCATATTCTGCTGACAGTCATTGGATCTCGACCAACGCGAGCAGCAATGTCGCGATACGATTAACCGCAATCGTGATAGGCTACAATCCGATCTTTATCAAATTTGGAAACGTGATGGTACGCATTTCTCCTCCTTACACGAGGCATCACAACAACGTTTCACCAGACAACGCCGGTCAACTGTTGTTTGTGTATAAGAAATCGTTTGGAAACTTTGCTCATGTCAGCACGTTGTATGTGTCGCCACCGGCGCCAACCTTGTGCGACTGCTCTGAAAAGCTAATCATTTGCATATCACAGCATCTCTTTCCTGTCGGTTAAATTTCGCGACTGTCACGTCATCCTCGTGGTGTAGCAATTTAAATGCCCAGTGGTGTATTTTGGTTAGAAATTGCATTGAGTAACATGCGACTTTGTCTACTACATATTGAAACACTCTGAACAGCAACTACTAAGACAGAGATATTTTAAAACTTACATCAGGTAACTACCGGGTTCAGTCACATTTATGTGATCACCTGTCAAGAGCCCGAATAACTACCTTTCGTAGCGCGGACGTGCAGGAAGAGAGCCAGTGAAGAAGCACGATGCAAAGCATGCATTGCTGTCCGTCGTGATCACACACCCCATCACGAAAGATATCACGTCTTTTGTATTGGCCAGAGGACCATAATGAATCACGTCGACGTCAGTGTAATTATTTTCTTTGAATAAAAGTGCTGTTTCTGTTCGTGTCATTGCCTATTTCTTTCAGTTTCATGCTGTACTGTACTGTAGCAGTTCTTTCTATATATGGTCCAAGTTTCACCGAGCTATTTTTCTCGGCCGTTACACTTTCGTCCTTACGTTTTGCACACCAGTGTATGTGTTCTTCCCTTAATTTTTTGTACGTTTGATAAGAAATAAACATCACGGCATGTCATATTTCCAACCAGTGAGTCTCTTAATTTTAAGATTGGTCTCCCTACTGCTTCAGTCTCGAAATATCGAAGACTTCGAATACTTCTTGTAGTGTCTGTACTCGATTTTTTCTCCTGGAAATGGGTGCTCGTAATATATGGATCGATGGATGATACGAGATACATATCTCAGCTGTACTCTCATGGGAACCAGATACAGCTTAGAGCACAGCGATAACTGTCTTGCATTGTCTGAGTACATAATGTGGCAGTTTTCGTGATGCGTAATCATATTCAAATAGTCATCAAGCAACTTGATTCAGATTTCCGCGATTTCTGTAAGCCACTCAAGTATAAATGCTTGTGTTACAGATAGGCGTCTGGACTGAAGCAGCGAAGTCATTGTCGGTCGTGAAGACAGGGTCCGGTGTGAGTCAGAGACGCGTGGGAAAAGATTGTGTAGTATCGTGTAAAATCTCTGTCCGCCATAGATCCTAGCGCTAATGGACGCCCCAAAAGCCCCACTGCAGTTTTAACTATAGAGGAACAATACCGCTAACGCAATTCTGCATCGAAACGTTAGAGCGTTTAATAATGGCAACAAGTTATTTACTTACTGTGAGTTTTAGGTGCATGATTTTAACTTTGGATTGTTGTGCTTCCTTTGGAAATAAGTAATATAATATTTTTATTTCATCTTTAGATACGACTAATACACACATCAAAAAAAGTTTTGCATCACCTCGGTCCGGAGAGTTCCGGAAACTGTACAGGAAATTGAAATACAGATCAATATAAACATCATTTCCGCCCTTTTTATTGCACATGAAAACCACACATTTCATGTTGTACCACCATACAGTGAGATCTTCAGAGGTGG
Organism: Schistocerca gregaria; assembly: GCF_023897955.1. Lineage (NCBI taxonomy): Eukaryota > Metazoa > Arthropoda > Insecta > Orthoptera > Acrididae > Schistocerca > Schistocerca gregaria. The sequence goes on from NC_064931.1 coordinate 275,288,936, forward strand.
TGGTCAAGACTGTTGTACTCACCGGCATCTCTAATACCCAATAGCACGTCCTCTTGCATTGATGCATGCCTGTATTCGTCGTGACATGCTATCCACAAGTTCATCAAGGCACTATTGGTCCAGATCGTCCCACTCCTCAACGGCGATTCGGCGTAGGTCCCTCAGAGTTGTAGGTGGGTCACCTTGTCCATAAACAGCCCTTTTCAATCTATCCCAGGCATGTTCTATAGGGTTCATGTCTGGGGAACATGCTGACCACTCTAGTCGAGCGATGTCGTTATCCTGGGGGAAGTCATTCTCAAGATGTGCATAATGGGGGCTTGAATTGTCGTCCTTGAAGACAAATTCCTTGCCAATATGCTGCCGACATGGCTGCACTATCGGTCGGAGGATGGCATTCATGTATCGTACAGCCATTACGGCACCTTCCATGACCACCAGCGGCGTACGTCGGCGCCACATAATGCCATCCAAGAACTGCAGGGAACCTCCACCTTGCTGCACTCACTGGACAGTGTGTCTAAGGTGTTCAGTCTGACCGGGATGCCTCCAAACACGTCTCCGGCGATTGTCTGGTTGAAGGCATATGCGACACTCATCGATGAAGAGAACGTAATGCAAATTGTGCGCGGTCCATTCCGCATGTTGTTGGGCCCCATCTGTACCGCGCTGCATGATGTCGTGGTTGCAAAGCTGGTCCTTGCCATGGACGTCGGGAGTGAAGTTGCGCATCATGCAGCCTATTGCGAACTGTTTGAGTCGAAACACGACATTTTGTGGCTGGCCGTAAAGCATTATTCAACATGGTGGCGTTGCTGTCAGGGTTCCTCCGAGACATAAGCTATAGGTAGCTGTTGTCCACTGCAGTAGTAGGCCTTGGGCAGCCTGAGCGAGGCATGTCATCGACAGTTCCTGTCTCTCTGTATCTCCTCCACGTCCGAACAACATAGCTTTGGTTCTCTCCGAGACGCCCGGACACTTCCCTTGTTGAGAGCTGTACCTGGCACAAAGTAACAATGCGGACGCGATTGAACCGCTGTATTGATCGTCTAGGCATGGTTGAACTGTAGACAAGTCGTCAAACTCCTTACGGGTGGAATGACTGGAACTGATCGGCTGTCGGACCCCCTTCGTCTAATAGATGCTGCTCATGTATGGTTGTTTACATCTTTGGGCGGGTTTAGTGACGTCTCCGAACAGTCAAAGGGACTGTGTCTGTGATCCAATATCCACAGTCAACGTCTTTATTCAGGAGTTCTGGGAACCAGTGTGATGAAAACTTTTTTATATGTGTAATTTTCTCTTGGTGCAGTCTGCGACATTGTCTTGCCCAAGTGATAACTACACAAATGTTAAACTAGCACAGCGGTACGTTCGGGTGGTGCCGAGTAAAGTAATTTTTTGGTTTTGACCAAAAAACCAGGGACATTAAAAATTTTTACGGTCGCTTTCTTTTAAGAAGAAAATATGGAGAAGTCACGATACAAATGAGATGGAAATATCATGAAGAAAGCCGTAGATGAGTCCTAAGCAAAGGGATGAGCTCACTGCAAACTTACAACTGACTAAACCTCATAACTTAAAAAATTATTGCTCTTTCTATTATAGTTTAGTGGAAATGTAACAAATGAACCAATCATGCAGTATACATATTTCTGAAGACCAGTTCCCAGAACTCCTGGAATATACAGATCGAAGCTGACGACGCCAATGATTATTATAACAGGTTACTTTCACAGTCAAACAGAAACATAAACTGTTTACTAAACTTTACACCTGTAAATTGTACCATAACTAAATTTTCTCCACATGAAGGCATAGTATGAGATCACCCAGTATCCTAGTCCATTATCCAACAAATTGTTGTGTTTAACTAATCATAATTCGGTGTTTAAAACTTCTGTGTAGATTATAATTTAAATCTAAACACTTGTAGGCGGTGAATGTGGCGAGATATTTGCAAATGTACTCATAGATACTAGAACATTTTACAAATGTTTTAATATGAGATCACAAACTGACATTGAGTATTTACCGAATTTTGTAGTATGTGTATATACGTGAAATTAATGTTTAAAAATTTAACGGTGGTCATTTACGAATACATGGATTGAGCTGTTAATAGTCACGGGACTAAACGCTTGAAAGAGTGTGCGTAGTCAAACTCGTGGTCTTTCGTTGCCGAGTGGTGAGTGTGGTAAGATGCGTGAGTCGGACTTGGGTGGACAGAGTGCTGCATGACTTAAGACAGTGTTCAAGGGCCTCAGTAAATTTCTGTTGGTCACCAGTTAAAAACTGGGAAATATTTCGTGAGAGTGAGCTCTGGAATTTGGATTCTGTTGCGACTTAGCGATTTTCGTGTCGCTTTCAGAGACTGCTCATTTGGGACCACGCGAAAGTTATCGTTGCTTAAACAGTTTAAGGCAATTGCGAACTTTAATATTTTAGTTACATTCTATTATTTGTAACTGGGTGTCGCACTTTTTAGCTGTCTGTCTTAATATAATTGGAGATTAATGAACTTTAGCTTTCAGTATGAATGTTATTTATATTTTCCGCTGCTAGACTTTACGATTTTGCTAGTGTTTTTCCGTGAGCTAATGAGCGGCTGTTTGTACTTATTTTGCGCATGTTACTGTTTGTAAATTCTCTACATGCACTATATAACTACGTTTTGCAGTTCTGGATTCACTATTGTTCAACCGTTTTACCAATTGTGGCTACGTAAGGCCACGATTCAAATAAATTTGTGTGCATTTCTCCCAAATAAACGTTTTTCTCCAACTTTAAACCACCTGGTTTAGCCCACAGTATTATCCTATGGGATCTAATTTAACTGTTTCATCCTTATTTCTGCTAATAAAATGTTTTAGGGACACTTCATTGTGCTATGATTTGAGTTTAATAGTGAAGATGCATGGCCATCCCCGATTGACTTCAGCGAGCCATACTAAATTTTTAGGTCGTGCATTGCCCTCACCAAGCTGTCATATTTTGTTCCAACTTTCTCGTTCAGGGAAGATAGCAGTGACTTTCCGTTACGTCGCAACTGAGTTGACTCGTTCCAGTATAAATAGCGACTGACATTTTGTGACGTCGTATTTTGTTGAAGTGAAAATCAAGAAAGTGAGTGAGTATTATTCTGTTCCAAAAAGCACATTAAGTGGTAGACGTAACGTTTTACGTGAAAATCAAGGGATGGCATAACAAGACTTTTCCGAGAACATTTAATGATGAACTTGAACCAATATCGTACGATCAATGAAAACTTCGAAGAAGAGGTGGCTATAACAAGCCTTTTCCGAGACTATTTAATGATGAACTGGAACCAATATTGCACGATCAATGAAACCTTCGAAGAAGACTGGATTCAATGCCACATCTGTGGTGGTGGGACCAAAAGAATTATGCCAATGTAGAGCTGAGAAGACTTTACTGTAGGTGCGAAAAGTTTTCACTGAGGATGAACCTAATATTTTGTTCAAAACTTTAACTTAATAACTTTTGTGTCAAACTTTTCTTATTTGAGTCAACTTTACCCCGACGTATAAACTTATCACTTAGATGCACAACTCATACTTAACTTTAGTTTAATGTTTATAGCCATTTACGATCGTATTAAAACTTTTTATAACAGAAATTACTGTTTTCCACATTACAATTTCATGCCTGATACAACCCTCCAAATATTTAAAAGACCAAAATCGGAAGAGTGCAAATATGTTTTAAAAAATCAACGAACGTCTGCTCTTACGACAATGAGTTACATAATTTTTGTGTCTGCTAACACAGCCCGCTATACAGCGCCATCTCTTGGCCGGTTTTTGCACTCGTTTATGGTTTCAATGAAACGCCATGTCATTTCAGGCATGTGCTCCAAGTTTTGCCTCTCTACCCACATTGTTCCGTGAATAAATGCATTCTCAACTGTGAATAGACTTTTGGGTAGCCCTGTACATTACTTCAAGCGATTTTGTCAAATAAAGACATGATATGAGACCGTAGCTGTTACGTGATGCAAACTGTTGATGGCTAAAGCAGCAACAAGCCACAAATTTGTTTTCGGTTTCTATATTGGAAATACCGGTTTCGAACTAATCAATTCGTCATCTAACGGCTTACTTGCCTTTGTCAAAACTCATGTTATTTTGGTTTACTGGTGAGCTGACCTACGATGAACAATAGTTCACAGTTACAATGGTGTAATAATGATGGTTGCGCTACAGAAAGCATGCAAGTCGTATGATGGTGGATTGTATCAAATGGAAGGCGCTAACGGTACATTTTCAATAAAGTAACCTAAAACCATTTTGTAGCTGGTTGCTGATTTACGCCATCAAAAAATTCTATACATTATTTCGACCAACATACATGATCGGGACGGTAAAATCAGGGAAAATCAAACTTACGATGAGGGGCACAGACTGCTGCTCTTCCTGTGTACCACTTGTGAAGGGAATAGGAAGGAGGGGGAAGGGAGGGAAATCATTCTGGAAAACTATGTACTTTCCACCAGACACCGTACGATGGCTTGTGAAATGCAAATGTAAATCTAGGCCTACAGTGTGGACGACCTAAACCATGCCCTGTTTCATTTCATGAACGCTTCAAGATGTCCAGACGATGTTTTCGTCATTCGATGATAGGTAGAGTTGCGTGGCAAGTATGATCGAGTCTTGCATAAACTAATACCATGAAGCAAGTATATATATTTAAGATGGAATGTAATGCTTTTTTAAGAAAACACGAATAAGATGTTACAACGTTTGTTACTGTTGGCATTGAAAATTTTCGCAGAAGTATCAGAAAATAGTGCTAAAGTTGAAAGGCAAGGCTACTGAAGTCGCCTAACTGCAGTGTAAATTACCGCCAAGTGCAGTTCTCATGCAAAGTCCCATCGTTATTTGCAGCAAGAAAATGGGTCCATGCTACTAAGATTTTATACGACATAGATACAGGGTCAACTACGATTGTTGTGAAAGTCGCTGTATCCTAACTTCTAACGTATCCGAAGACGTTTAGGAAAACTATTTCAAATGTACAGTGTCTAGTAACATTAATATGATCCCCTGTCGAAAGCCTGACTAACCACCATCTGCAGCGAGAACCGCTGTAAGACGTGGGGGAAGAGAGTCAGTGAGGTTCTGGAAGGTACCGAGAGGGATTGGAGCCATCCTGACTTCACTTCCGTCGACAGCTGTACCAAGTTTCTCGCTTGAAGATCCCTGGTGCGAACAGACCGATCGAGGTGTCCCACATACTCTCGATTGGGTTTAAATCCGAAAAGATTGGCAGAGATGGGGGTACGGTAACTCATTCCGGCGCTCTTCAAACCACCACATACAACAGGAGAAGTACGACACGTTCCATTGTCCTACGGATAGATGCCACCGAGCCGACGGAAAACAAACTGCATGTGGCAGTGGACATGGTCTCCAAGGGCATGTGTCTTTCAGAATAACAAGATCACGCAGGGAATGCCACAAAACATTCCATAACGCCTCCTCCGCTGGCCTGGGAACTTCCGATGTTTGTTGCTGGGTGGTATACGCCAACGGCCATCTGTCCGATATACATCTACATCTACGTGATTACTCTGGAGTTCACAATTAAGTGCCTCTAGAGGGATCATCAAACCATCTTTAAGCTTCTTCTCTACCTTAGTACTCACGAACAGCGCGCGAGAAAAACGAACAGTTAAATCTTTCTGCACGAGCTCTGATTTCTCTTATTTTATTGTGATGATCATTGCATGCTACGTAGGTGGTCGCCAACAAAATATGTTCACATTCTGAGCAGAAAGTTAGTGATTTAAATTTCGTGAGAAAGTCGTGCCGCAGCCAGAAATGCCTTTGTTTCAATGAATGCCACCGCGATTTGCGTAGCATATCCGTGCATTCTCTCTCCTGTTTCGCGATAATACAAAACGATCTGCCCTTCTTCGAATTTTTTCGATGTCCTTAATCAAAGCCAGCTAGTGAGGATCCCACACGGTACAGCAATACCCCAGAGGAGGGAGGTCGAGAGTAGTATAAGCACTGTGTTAATAAACGTATTACTTTTTCTAAGTGGTCAAGAAATCGCAGTCTTTGGTTTGATTTCCCAATATTATATATATGACTGTTCCAGTTTAAGTTATTCATAGCTGTAATCCCTTAGTATTTAGTTGAGTTTATAGCCTCTATATTTGTGTGATTTATCGTGTAATTGAAATTTAGATGATTCATTTAGTGCTCATGCGGATGATTCCACACTTTTCATGATTTAGAGTCAATTGACATTTTTGCACCATGCAGATACCCTGTTTAAATCATTTTGCAGTTTGTTTTGATCATCTGATGACTTTACATGACGGTAAACGTCATAATCATCTGCAAACATTCTAAGCGGACTGCTCAGATTGTCTCCTAAATCTTTTATGTAGATCAGGAACAACAGAGGGCCAGTAATACTTCCTTGGGAAAAGCCAGATATTACTTCCGTTCTGCTCGATGACCCTCCGTCAGTTACCGCGAAATGTGACCTTTCTGACTGAGAATGACGACCCAGTCACACAATTGAGATGCTACCCCATAGACACGAAATTTAATTAGAAGTCGCTTGTGAGGACGGTGTCAAAAGCCTTCCGGAACTCTAAAAATTTGGAATTAATGTGACATCCCCTGTCGATAGTACTCATTACTTCGTGAGAGTAAAGAGCTAGTTGTTTTTCACAAGAACGATATTTTCCTTATCCGTGTCAATAATTTTATTTTTGAAATGATTTATAATGTAAGAGCACAATATATGTTCCAAAATGCTACAACAAACCGATGTTAGTGATATCGGTTTGTAATTTAGCAGATTACTCTTATTTCCTTCCCTGGCTATTGGTGTGACTTGTGCAACTTTTCAGTCTCTGGGTACTGATCTTCATACGAGCGCGCGCTTCTGTATGATTGCTATGTATGGAGCTATAGTATCAGCATACTCTAAAAGGAACGTGACTGATACACGATCTGGACCGGACGCCTTGCCTTCTTAAGTGTTTCTGCTTCGCTTCACCGAGGATGTCTACTTCTAAGTTACTCATGTTGGCAATTGTTCTTGATTCGAATTCTGGGCTATTTTCTTCGTCTTCTTTTGTAAATGAATTTCAGAAAATCGTGTATAGTAACTCTTCTTTGGTGGCAGTCATCAATAACATCTCCATTGTTATCGCGCAGTGAAGGTATTGGCTGCGTCTTCCCACTGATGTACTATACATACGACCAGTATCTCTTCGAGTTTTCTGCCAGATTTCGAGACAGCAATTCGTTGTGCAACCTATTGTATCTCGCATTGAAGTTCGCGCTAAATTTCGAGCTTCTTTATAACTACACCAATCTTGGGGATTTTTTGTTCTTTTAAATTTAGCGTGCTTTTTTCATTGCTTCTACAGTTGTGTTATGACCTGTTTTGTGCACCATGGGAGATCAGTATCATCTCTTTTTAATTTATTTGGTATCTGTCTCTCAACTGCCGTCGATATTATTTCTTTGAATTTACACCACATCTAGGCTACGCTTACATAGTCAGACTGGGAGAAGTAGAGACTGTCTCTTAGGAAGGTGCCAAGCGGATTTTTATCTGCTTTTTTTAATAGATTATTTTGCGTTTATTTTTGGTGGGTTTGGATGTTACGCTAATCCTTGTGAATCTGTCATGATGCTCCTTATTTGGCTAGGATTGTTTGTTACTAACGGATCAAGTATGTTTTCGCAACAATGTACACTTCGAGTGGGCTCCTGAACTAGTTGCTTACAGCAATTTTCAGAGGAGGCATTCAGTACGATTTCAGACGATTATTTATGCCAACCACCGCCTTTAAACATTTATTTTCGTCAAAATATCGAGGGCAGATTGAAATCACCGGGAGTCGGTTAGAAGGAGCTAGCTATTAATTTATTCCGGTTGTCAAGTATAAACTCTACCCATACTAATTCACACGAACTTTTGTACTTCAATTTCACTACAAGGTAAACTACTTCTGACACGAGTATAAAAAGTGATTAATCGGTAAGGCCACCTGTCACCGCTCAGTGAACGTCCAGTTGCATACTGGCGTGCAGATCCCAGCCTTCGTCGCCGATGAACAACAGTCAGCATGGGTGCATGAGCCAGGCGCCTGCATCAGAGGCCCATAAGCAGCAACGTGAGCTGAACGGCCGTTGAGGAGACACTGCTGGTAATCCCTTAGTTCATGTGGTCGGTCAGTTGCTGAACCGTTGCACGTCTATTTGCAGCCGTCGTTCGACCCAGTCGTCTATGGCCCGTGGTGCACCACTGTTAAAAAATGGCTCTAAGCAGTATGGGACTTAACATCTGATGTCATCAGTCCCCTAGACTTAGAACTACTTAAACCTAACTAATCTAAGGACATCACACACATCAATGCCCGAGGGAGCATTCGAGCCTGCAACCGTAGCAGCAGCGCGGTTCTCGACTGAAGCGCCTAGAACCGTCGGCCACAGCGGCCGGCCTGCACCACTGTTGCAAACATCACCGCTTTTGGGTAGTGCCATTTTATCATGCGCAGTATATTTTAATCGCGACGACGGGAGAACAGTTTACAAAGTAGCTGTTTCGGAAATGCTTCCATCCTTGGCCCGAAAGCCACTGATACTCCCTTTCAGACGTCAGATAAATCGCTCCGTTCCGCATTCCGACAACGACTACACTTTTGTGCGCGTCCCCACCACACGCGTTATGTATCCTCCACTGCATCACAGACAGGAGCGCCTGCGATGGTGTACTCAACGACGAACCTGGCAAAGCGTCATTTTTTCGGACGAATCCTGGTTCTGTTTACAGCATCATGATGGTCGCATCCGTGTTTGGTGACATCGCGGTGAACGAATATTGGAAGTGTGTATTCGTCATGGCCCTATTGGCGTATCGCCCGACGTGATGGTATGGGGTGCCAATGGTTACACGTGTCGGTCACCTCTTGTTCGCACTGACGGCACTTTGAACAGTGGACGTTACATTTCAGATGTGTTACAACTCGTGGCTCTACCCTTCATTCGAACTATGCGAAAGCCTACATTTCAGCAGGATAATGCAGGACCGCATTTTGCAGGTCCTGTTCTGGCCTTCCTGAATACAGAAAATGTTCGACTGCTGCCTTGGCCAGCGCATTCTCCAGATATATCACCAATTGAATACGTCTGGTCAATGGTGGCCGAGCAACTGGCTCGTCACAATACGCGTCACTACTCTTGATGAACTGTGGTATCGTGTTGAAGCTGCATGGGTAGCTGTGCATGTACACGCCATCCAAGCTCTGTTTGACTCAATGCCCAGGCGTATCAAGGCCGTTATTACGGCGAGAGGTGGTTGTTCTGGGTACTGATTCATCAGGATCTATGCACCCAAATTACGTGAAAATGTAATAGCATGTCAGTTCTAGTATAATAAATTAGTGCAATGAGTACCCGTTTATCATCTGCATTTCTTCTTGGTGTAGCAATTTTAATGGCCAGTAAAGTATTAATGTGACTCGGATGCTGCAGTTTAAGTTAGATTGGGTTGTTTATTTTGGGAGTAGGGGGGTGCGGGTGTGTGGGGGGGGGGGGGGACCCTACAGCGAGGTCATCGGTCTCATCGGATTAAGAAAGGATGGGGAAGGATGTTAGCCGTGCCCTTTCGAAGGAACCATCCCAGCATTTGCCTGGAGCAATTTAGGGAAATCACGGAAAACGTAAATCAGGATGGCCGCACACGGAATTGAACCGTCGTCCTCCCGAATGCGAGTCCAGGCAGTTTAAGAGAACAGGTTTGGGGAAACACGTAAATAGTATATGAGCTTGTTACAGTGGCGAAACCTGGAACGAGAGGCTCACTTGGACGTCTATACGCCGCATCTTCCTCTTCCGGCCGCCTTGTCTTCCAGTTTTCACACATTCCTCTTATAATTTTGCGAAAAGTTTATATGCCGAGATTGAAAAGCGATATATTTCTATACTACTGGCTATTAAAATTGCTATACCAAGAAGAAATGCAGATGATAAACGGGTATTCATTGGACTAGTACATTATACTAGAACTGACATGTGATTACATTTGCACGCAATTTGGGTGCATAGATCCTGAGAAATCAGTGCCCAGAACAACCACCTCTAGCCGTAATAACGGCCCTGATACGCCTCGGCATTGAGTCAAACAGAGCTTGGATGGCGTGTACAGGTACAGCTGCCCATGCAGCTACAACACGATACCACAGTTCATCAAGAGTAGTGACTGGCGTATTGTGACGAGCCAGTTGCTCGGCCACCATTGACCAGACATTTTCAATTGGTGTAAGATCTGGAGAATGTGCTGGCCAGGGCAGCAGTCGAACATTTTCTCTATACAGAAAGGCCCGTACATGACCTGCAGCATGCGGTCGTGCATTATCCTGCTGAAATGTAGAGTTCCATAGGGACCGAATGAAGGGTAGAGCCACGGGTCGTAACACATCTGAAATGTAACGTCCACTGTTCAAAGTGCCGTCAGTGCGAATAAGAGGTGACCGACACGTGTAACCATTGGCACCCCATACTATCATGTCGGGTGATACGCTAGTATTGTGATGACGAATACACGCTTTCAATGTGCGTTCACCACGATGTCGCCAAACACGAATGCGACCGTCACGATGCTGTAAACAGAACCAGGATTCATCCGAAAAAATGATGCTTTCCCATTCGTGCAACTAGGTTCGTCGTTGAGTACACCATCGCAGGCGCTCCTGTCTGTGATGCAGCGTCAAGGGTAACAGCAGCCATGGTCTCCGAGCTGATAGTCCATGCTGCTGCAAACGTCGTCGAACTGTTCGTGCAGATGGTTGTTGTCTTGCAAACGTCCCCGTCTGTTGACTCAGGGATCGAGGCGTGGCTGCACGATCCGTTAGAGCCATGCGGATAAGATGCCTGTCATCTCGACTGCTAGTGATACGAGGCCGTTGGGATCCAGCACAGCGTTCCATATTACCCTCCTGAACCCACCGACTACATATTCTGCTAACAGTCATTGGATCTCGACCAAAACGAACAACAATGTCGCGATACGATAAACCGCAATCGCGATAGGCTAGAATTCGACCTTTATCAAAGTCGGAAACGTGATGGTACGCATTTCTCCTCCTTACATGAGGCATCACAGCAACGTTTCACCAGGCAACGCCGGTCAACTGCTGTTTGTGAATGAGAAATCGGTTGTAAACTTTCCACATGTCAGCACGTTGTAGGTGTTGCCACCGGCGCCAACGTTGTGTGAATGCTCTGAAACGTAATCATTTGCATATCACAGCATCTCCTTCCTGTCGGTTAAATTTCGCGTCTGTAGCACGTCACCTTCGTGGTGTAGCAATTTTAATGACAGTTATGCATACTTATGATATAATTTTACTCATTACTGTCTGTGTTGCTTCGTGATTTCTGGAACTTTCGAATGCCTTTAAAGAGTACATCGTTCCATATATGCTGATTAAAGATGATTACCCGTAGAACCAAACTGTGCGCCCCTCTGTCCTCAGCCATTTGCCGGAAACCTCGCTTCGATGTCTCGAACGCTGCACGAAATAAAAGAGGTACAAGTTTCGAGTTTTGTGCTGAAGGTGTGGTCCTTACTAGTTCCCACCGACGGAGCAAGATCTCTAACTCTAACGACCTCGACGTAGACGGCAGCCGAAAGAGCGAGGAAAAAAGCGTTCGCGAATGGGTGCAAGTGACGGCCAAAAAGACGGTCTGGAGGCCGGACTGGTTGGAGGGCGTGGGCGTGTGGGTGGGGGCCAGCGGGCGGCGGCGGCGGCGGCGGCGGCGGTGCGCGGCGGCGAGCAGTGAGCAGGCAGCCATGGCCCCGCGCACCGCCCTCTCTCTGCTGGCGCTGCTGCTCGCGCTCGCCCTGGGAGCCGCCAGGCAGCGCTCGCAGTCGCGCATCCCCTGGTGGAACATCAAGGTCGCTCAGGAGCAGGGGTAAGTCGCACGCACGCGCTGCCTCGCCCTTCCCTAAATTTCCCTACTTCTTTCTCCGGATACAATTAGACTCTCGTCACTAGTAGCCGATGTTTTTCTATTACTGCTGACCAGCTAAGTTACCACATTTACAACCTGTTCTAGAGCCTTTGACATCCAGCTATTATGAACTATTCCAAAACAGATCAAATCTAGTCACATATTATGCGGCACGTGAATCTCGTGAGGTCATTACACTTTGTAACGCCTCGGACTATCACTACTGTATATCGTGACTTCCCATTTTGGTCTAATTGCCCTATAACAGCTAATTTTTAACGTCTTATATTTTGTGAAGTATACATCCGTATATCTTCTTATATCCAGTATTTTCTAACACCGGAGTTTCATTTCCTTTGAGGCTACAACCAACGTTCCATCTCATACTAGCACACTGCATATTTAAGACATGGAGTTGCTGGACTTGGAGTGGTAGAATTGTTCTTCAGGTCATCAAGTTTTATACCTCCTGTAGATACAGACAAACATGCTGTGGGTTCTTAACTTCCGCCGTGCCGTTTTCTGCAGCTGCGTATGTCAAATCTTAAACAATCGTTCGTGTATGTGGAAATACGAAAATTAACAATGAAATCCAGAATATTCTGCAAATTATGTTTGTTACGGAGGGTTCCGTCAGCAGCAACTATAATGGTTTTTTCACATTGCTCTGAAATACATCACATTACTCAGGTTCCCAAGTCTGCCCGTACTAAATATTTATGCCTCAGACGAGCCAGTGAGAAACTACTTACTTCGGCATGTATATATCTGTTATAACTTCCCATCAATTTGTCTTTCATTTAATATTATCGCCTTCAAATTTACCCGTGAGACTTCTAAGCCACGTGCACAGTAAAGTCTTTCTTCCTGCTAGAGAATTCCTCGTCTGATATACCGCTAATACAGACTGTAATTTACTAAATCATATCATTGTTGGAAAGATACTATCAGAATGTTGTAGACCTGACAGTGCCGGCCGTTGTGGCCGAGCGGTTCTAGGCGCTTCAGTCTGGAACTACGCGACCGCTATGGTCGCAGGTTCGAAACCTGCCTCAGGTATGGATGTGTGTGATGTCCTTAGGTTAGTAAGGTTTAAGTAGTTCTGAGTTCTAGGGGACTGATGACCTCCAATGTTAAGTCCCATAGTGCTCAGAGCCATTTGAACCAGACCCGACAGTGTTGCTGCAGTAACAACAGTTTCACTGCCTTTGCCCACGTAGTGCTTTGCTAGGTCAGCCCAACCAGGAACTGACCAATTCACTGCTCTGACCCTTCCACACGGTACGACATTCCCTTTCTCTGACCTGTGGACTGGTATACCCAGACAACTGTAGGGTGACCTATAATTCAACGTCCTTCCCGAACAATGCTGCAATGTAGCCAGTTTCACGTACAGCGTCTTTGGATTGTTGATATTAACACTTAAACATTACGTGTTTACATTATTTCAAAAAAATGGCTCTGAACACTATGGGGCTTAGCTGCTGTGGTTTTCAGTCCCCTAGAACGTAGAACTACTTAATACTAACTAACCTAAGGACATCACACACATCCATGCCCGATGCAGGATTCGAACCTGCGACCGTAGCGGTCGCGCGATTCCAGACTGTAGCGCCTAGAACCGCTCGGCCACTCTGGCCGGCCCATTATTTCAAAACAAAAAAATCCCAGCTTCATGTACTGCATTAAAACAGCGCATCGATATGGGGATCACCAACGTTGTTACAGTCATTGTACCTAACAAGCATGTTGTGATACACACTCTCCATCCCACCTGGTGTCTCTTCAGTTTCTAGTGTGGCTGCCAGAACTCGTGCAAGCGGATCTTCCTCTGTCTAGACAGGAGTCTCCTAAATTGTACTATACATGCGACACCACAAGAAGTAGACTAGGTGAGTTAAATCCGTCGATTACGGCAGCCACGCGGATGGACCGCCTGGCCTAGACATCTTTCACCATATCGTCCCTCGAGATGCCTCCGGACCGCACGTGAGAAAAGATGTGGTGCACCATCGTGCTGAAACCACATTTCCTAACGGACATTCAGTGGCACAGCTTCCAAGAACCGGTCATCCTGTCTATCCTATTGCATACCAGGACAAGTAACTCTTGAGATTTTTCTCTTTCCCTCAGCAGACATGAACTAGTTATACGTCTGACGGACCTGAGTTCCTACTATGTACTCACTCCCCTCTACAAGTCCTAGAAGATCGTAACAGGAATTTTCGAAAGCGCTGTATACAGCTGATTGCCAGAAAACTTTTTAATACCCCAATATATATAGAGAGAGAAATTTGTCCTAAAGCAGTCCCATATATCATATTCTTGAGCTGGGAATGATGGCAACCATCCAAAATTCACACGTGGTACGATTCAAATAAGGATGTATTCTCTCGTGGTACTTGACGGTCGGAAAGCTGAAGCTAACCATTTCACTCATTTTGTTAAAATGTAATTCCTCTTCCGCCTATCTGAACACTTAGCTGTCATTTGCCGCTTGCTTAACGAACTTCGCTAAAAGTTACTTTTAGCGCCATTGAGATAAATTAATCGAACTGCTAAAAATCTGCAGCGTGAATCATCGTCGTTGCTTCTGCGTAAACTGGAACAAGGAAGAGCTGTCGGCCATAAGTCGGTCTGCCGAACCAATAAAAGGAGTTTCTCGTGCATGACCCGTTCGTTTCGAGAAGTCCCATTAAGATAGGGGAGAGAATCAGAAAAACGCAGCGGTCTTGTGGTAGCATAACGAAGCTTTTGAAATCGTGAGATATTTGCAGTTTTCCTGGATCCCATTAGTATTCCAAGTCTAAGGCAAGTACTCGCCGCTCTCTTTATCGTCGAGAACTACGTCTGATGACGTAAGGATGCAATGTTTTGTTCACATACAATATTCCGTATCAGCGTTCCTTAGCCGCAAATCTATTGCAGCCTTTTTACGTACTCCGGAAGAACTTACTTTTTTATTTCAAGATTCAGGACATTTCTGCGTATCACTATTTTTTGGTACATCAGGCTCCTAAGAATGCTGCACATTCACTACGACGTGTAACAACTCGTTCTGCTTTATTCTTTTTTGTTCTTCTTGTTCTTTCTGCGATTTAGTGACTCATCGACGGAGAGATCATGGAGACGGCACAGTGGTTCATCTGGACGCAAACGACGCCAAAATATGCCACGTCTTACTTGAAGGAAATATCTCACCATTCGAATAATGTGAGTTAAAGCTACGACAAAACCTAAATGAGGACGGGCAATCTGGGGTTCGAACCTCGCGAAAATTTTCACTCCAACTGCCTCAGTCCTCATGCAAACAGTGTACAAGAAGAGTGGCTTGTTGGGATTTATGATAAAGATGGTAGCATTGTTAAAGAGCTCAGATACGACGATCGCATGTGTACATGCGAGAAGATTTTTTCCAAATTTCAGTGTTAGTAAATCACAGCCTTTTGCAACGTATCACTTGCTGATAACCATGAGGCCAAAAACTGTATTAGTGAAAATAGATAATTTCTACAGTAAATGGCGACGACGATGTTTTTTAAAACGTTTTACATGATTGCAAACCCTAAGCATGAGAATGTAACACAGTATACTGTTCAGAAAATGAAAACGTGAACTCATACCACATGCATGTTCATTTCAATGGACCATGTGGTTTCACATGATCATACATATACAAAAGACCAAGAAAATCACCGTGTGTTCGTGTTAGCGCCCATGATGTTATTTAATAGCGGAAAGGCAATGAAATTTTTTTGGAAATTTGTGGTGAACACCTATAGGACCAAACCGCTGAGATGATCGGTACCTAGCTTACACTCTACTTAATCTAACTTAAACTAACTTGGCTAAGGACAACACACACCCCATGCCCGAGGGAGGAATCGAACCTCCGGCGGAGGGAGTCGCACGAACCGTGGCAAGCCGCCTCAGACCGGGCGGCTGAAAGCAATGAGATAATAAAATTGCAAGCACAGATGACTGGATGGAAACTGGATACTGATTCCCACGTGTTATATAGAAACAGTGAGTTCCAATAAAGAAGTAATGTTGTCCACGTTGAATACATACGACTGCAAAATATCTCGCGTGGATAAATTTGAGTGGCAGAGCGGTTGTAGGCGCTTCAGTCCGGAATCACGCGGCTGCCACGGTCGCAGGTTCGAATCCTGTCGCGGGCATGGATGTTTGTGATGTCCTTAGGTTAGTTAGGTTTACGTAGTTCTAAGTCTAGGGGAATTATGACCTCAGATGTTAAGTCCAATAGTGCTTAGAGCCGTTTTTTTGATAAATTTGATGCTCAACAATGCACGACTACACAAATGCAGCGCAAACAAGCAACCATCTCACCATAATCCAGAGAGATGTCACTTCAGTGTTCCCATTTCTTTATCACAAGACGGTGTCTGTACTAAAGAGACCGACACGTCCTCATACCACCAAGCGGAAAAACAAATTATTCGATTTGTCGTCCGATCATGCGGCCCATGCTAACCAACTCTGCCCTCCTAGCATTTATACTGGCTAGCTCATCTCGGAGTTTAGGCGAATTGCTTGAGACATGCCTTGCAGTTCCCATCTAAAGATAAACTACTCTAGCACACGGATAAGTGACTGAGGTTCTTTAAGACAGAGAAGTGCTTGTAGATGCGTGCATGAATAAATGGCGTAAAAGGTGTCTAACAGCAGATGACTTTCAGATAGTAGATGCCTCCTTGAATCGCTGATGAAAGACCGTATGAGAAAGATGTGGAGCTCCATTTCATCCGATATAAACGTCCCACACGCGAGAGTACCTTCAGCATCTGCCTAAAGAGCGCCCTGTTGGCACATCAGATACATCGCCTCGAGTGATAGTCATCTTACTCGCGCACTGTCATTCGCGTATACCAACGTTTGCCACGAATGATCAGTGCGAGCGATCTCCTTCCATGCTTCGAGAGTCCAATGGCAGTATTTCTCCGCCCATGCTGCGTGACGGCAAACGAGTTCTGCGCATCACAACAAGGAGGCGTTTCTGGACAGCGTGTCCAGCACTCAGCTTCTGAATGATTTTGTGCGCTAGTTGAGAGAGTGATCGCTATCAACCGTGCGTTCTTACCTGCGGCAGCTGGCTCAGGCTCCCGAGAATCTCACGGTAAGCACATGAGACGATGGTACGTGAAGTCCTCAGAGAGAGCCTCGTACACGCTGTGCAGACGGCTGGTACAAGGTCTTGCGACATTCGAGTAATGTGGAACGCCTAATCATTTCGTCCGCTAGCAGGAGCATTTTTATCTTCAGCACAGCTGCTTTCTCTTACTCGGTTCTACATGTTCATATTTTTTGGGATGAAAGTAAGATTGTTATTACTCTTTTGTTTTCTCTTGCGTTCTACATACATGACGAGTTCTAAGTTACGCAGTCGACGGTGGAATACCCTTTCGACAAATTAGCTCGTTATCATTAACTGATGTTCCAAGGCCCGGTAGTGCCACGTGCACTGTCCACATCTTAAACTCATCATCGGGTCAGTATAACGACACGCAGAGACCATGCGAATTTCAGTATTTTACGAATACGTAATATTCGGTTCAGAAGCCACATTATTCAGATACTGTGGCGTCGAGACTCTGACACGCGACAGGTGAGATGTTGCAGGGAAGTTAGTCAACATACAAGCTGTGACGCTGCGCGTTCATGCGAATATGCACATTACTGTGGAGATGTTAACTGTTGGGTTTTCTCCGATCCCACTTGTTTGGTTCCGAGCATCAATAGTTTTTCGCTAAGGCATAAATTGTACTTCTTAGAACTTAGACTCACTTTTGGGTTGCATATATTTTCTAGATACATTCATGGTTTTGAAAACAAGCTAATTTCTTTCCTACTGTTATGTTTCTCCGATCATAAAACACTTTCTCCCATATTACTATTGTTACATTTCGGTACACCTGTGCTATCATCACCTGATAGTCATTTATTTCTCCTAGATTTCAATTTCGCATAGTGTCTACAATGGCACATTCACAACAAGGTCTCTCATATAATCTTCACAATCGTAATGGGATCAAAGTAACAATAAAGAACAGTTAGAAGCATACATCTGTGCACACACCTAGAATGCAAAGTCATATCCTGTGAACTATGATTCGCATAAACTGACGATATGTTACCCTAGGATATCGCCGTACCGCACGCTTTGCCAGAACGAGTAGTCTGTAGCCTCGAAGATGTGCTACTGATGGTAGCGAACTCGAATATGGCACGTTGTTGAAAGTATCGTTCCAAGTCTTTGCGGTAGCCTATCCCAAACAGAAATTGAAGGTAGCATTTAGGTGATAGGAGTTGTCGGTCAGGCATTCTTTATTGGGGAAGTGGAGTCGTTATTTATCTCAAATGATAATTTAGACAGTACTGGTGGGATTTCAGATTTCCTTCCCCAACACTCCCCAATATGAGCTAGTGTTTCATTCCTAATAATGTCGTCATCAACAGGAAACAAATGCATCAACGGGTGAATTTCGGGAAGAGACACTCGTCCACCGTTTCTAATTCTGCTTTTGTTTGATGTGCTCTTAAAGTGGAAAATTACAGAAAGTATCAACACAGGGTAATTCTTCTAAAAGCGATCACCATTGGCTCAAAGCAATTTACACTACAGTTGCGTGCAGTGGGAGCAGATTGGGTTGTGCGTATTTTGTGTCCCTTCCCTCAGACTGAGTGCTTGGAAGTACAGGTATACATGTTTCCACTGTTATTTATCTGTAACGTGGTATGTGTTCGACATTAAACGATATTCACTCCTCATCAGAGATCGTACAGAATAAGCGAGGGTATGTTGCAGAGTTATGCCTGTGCATTTTTATATGAAATCTCTTAAAATTTTTAAATAAAACAAACGCTACTAACATTCTACATCTCGAAACTTCCTGGCAGATTAAAACTGTGTGCCAGACCGAGACTCGAATTCGAGACCTTTGCCTTTCGCGGGCAAGTGCTCTACTATCTGAGCTACCCAAACACGACTGACGCCGCCTCCTTACAGCTTTACTTCTGCCAGTACCTCGCCTCCTATTGCCAGCAAGTTTCATATCAGTGCACACTCCGCTGCAGAGTGACAATCTCATTCTGGAAACATCCCCCAGGCTGTGGCTAAGCCATGTCTCCGCAATATCCTTTCTTTCAGGAGTGCTAGCTCTGAAAGGTTCGCAGGAGAGCTTATGTGAAGTTTGGAAAGTAGGAGACGAGGTTCTGGCAGAAGTAAAGCTGTGAGGACGGGGCGTGAGACGTGCTTGGGTAGCTCAGATGGTACAGCACTTGCCCGCAAAAGTCAAAGGTACCGAGTTCGAGTCTCGGTCCGGCACACAGTTTTAATGTGCCAGGAAGTTTCATATCGGCGCACACTCCGCTGCAGAGTGAAAATCACATTCTACATCTTTTTTCTTCATCTCTACACATATATTTCTCAACATAGTAGCCCCGGTGATAAAACACATTTCTTCTAACGAGAGACCAGTTTGTTGATACCGTCGCTGTGGAATTTTTGACTTTGTTGACAGAGCCACAAGATTGTACCGCTTCAACAATATCGAACTGAAGTTCTAGAAGGTGTTCTTTAAAGATTCGGTAATAGACAAAAATCGGATGGGGCCAAGTCAGGGCTGTATGGAGGATTCTCGATGACAGTGAACCCAAGGCGTCGGATTATTGCAGACGTCACGGCGCTTGTGTGTGGTCTGGCATTTTCATACTGAAGGAGAGGGTGCTCTTTATGTGCAACAGCCCTTCGAATTCGTGCTTTCAGTTTTCTGAGGATAGCTCACGCGCCGACGTACAGTAGTTACGTTACACACTGCCACTTTACACGCTACAATGAGGAGCCCTCTATCGGCAGAGGGTTGCAACTTGTGTCATCGAAACGGAAAAGTCGACCGAGTAATATGCACGAGATGTAATACCTGAATCGATATTGTGAACAGAATAAAAAACTCGGAGGCATTACTTTCATCACCTTGGAAGGCAAAGTTAGCATTAGTAATCTTCAGGTTGTCAGATTCTGGCGCTTCAGTTCTCTGATCCTTCTCAGTTATAATGTCTATGTTTGTATTTGATATTATTTGCTTCTGATACGACAAATAAAATATAATCGTACGATTACACTATAATGAATAACCAAACACCAAATATGATTTAATTTCTATTTTCTGTTCCTCACTACCTACAACAACGTTCGACGGGTGACCGCGTCTAGTTCTGCATTTCAGATAGTAGAAAAAATACATCCGCTCTGGTCCAAGCTGTAGATTACCCTAAAAAATAGCAGCAAAATCTCGACCAGCGTAGCACAGTAGCTGAAATCTAAAACTTTCGACTTCGGGAAGTATTCTTTTCAGTTTGATGTATATGGAAGACGAAACACAGCTCACTACAGACTAAAGTGAGACAAAAACGTGGACGAACAAATTTCGATGTATTTGTTTTACTTATTTTACCTTGAAAGGGTGAACGAACAAGGATACGCGGACTGTATTCTTACGTTTGATTGTTCTTATAAAGACTCTCGCTCTAGTCAGTGACGACCTTATACTTTTGTGACAGTTACGGACCTTGCAATAAGTAGAGTAATATAGAGCAATAAGTAAGTCGGGATGACTTCACAAGGATTAAGATATTTTCTGCAAATCCCAATTACCGGTTACTACAGCAGAACGACATGTGAAAGACCCGATCGAACGAGGTGGCGCAGTGGCTAAGGCTCTGTACCCATCTCTGGGAAACGCGAGGTTCAAATACCCGTCCGACTGTCCAGATTTGAGTTTTCCGTGGTTCTCCTAAATCTATTAAGCTGAACATCAGAATCATTCCTTTGAAAAGGCTTCTGAAATATTATTCGCAATGCTAGTCCAAAATGAACTCGCGATTTTTCTCCAAAAACTTCGTCGTTGACGGACCGTTATGCCTTGTCGTCTCACTTTCCCACGAGAATGTGGCTACGATCCAGACGTTGAAA
The DNA here is from genome assembly GCF_023897955.1 of Schistocerca gregaria. NCBI lineage: Eukaryota > Metazoa > Arthropoda > Insecta > Orthoptera > Acrididae > Schistocerca > Schistocerca gregaria. The sequence goes on from NC_064931.1 coordinate 275,309,942, forward strand.
AGTATTTTTCCTTTGTAGAGGGATTAGTTGGCAAATGGGGACGGGGGATGGTGAGAGGAGGGTCGGGGGGGGGGGGGGGGGGGGTCGGAAGGCACTCAGCTTCTTAGGATAACTGAGGACGTGAACCACGGCCTGTTCACTGTTGTCGTCCAGTGAGCCATAGAAAGATGGAACAGCAGTCCGTCGCAACAGAATGTAACATAAACACAATTTTTAAGGAATTAAAAATCACGTTAATAGCACATTGAACCATGAAATGCCAAAATGAAACCGGAAATGAAAAGAGGAACAATAATAATCATAAGAGATATAAAGATTAAGAATTTACTTTATTCTACGAAGTTTAGCAACGAGAAAGGGAAGGGACAGGTGTTGATCGTTGTCTATCAGACTGAGATAGTTAGGCGTTACCACAGTAATAATTTGAGACAAATATGGAATATTAATATCAGGAAGTAGTCTATTAAATACACAGTGTCCGCGGACTAGTTGTTAGTTTCGCTGGTAGCTGAAGCGAAGGTGTAGGTTACATTTGGGCGCGACCATATCGAATTTTCGTGAGGTAGGCAGGACTCAAACGGGGTTTACTTTGCTGCGTAGAGCCAAATGAGAAGCTTTCTGACAAAATTAGTAGGAAATCTGACAAAAGAGTTGAAGTGGTTCTCATTTTTATTTATTTGAATCGTGCAACAATTTAAAGTGAGGTGCCAAGTACGGCATTATCCCTTTTAAATCTCATACTAATTTTTTTTCTCTGTGGGCCAAATGAATGCTTACGACACGACTCGCTTACGACAGGAGCGTGCATCAAGTGTCCGTTGGGAAATCTTGAGTTACATTTGCTATAGTTTACCTGTATCGCTCCAGTTTAATGTTTGGATGGTTTCATGAATAAAGCCACGTCCTAATCCTTCCCTCATCCTCGTCCAGTATCGCTAGTAAAGAATCTCTAATGAGCTCGACCTGGACGAAGAGTTAAATCATAACATTTATAGTCTATTTTCCTTCCTCCACAAAATTAGACGATGAACTGGTGAGTTCGTGGTGGCACAGCGGCTAAGCTTAAAGCAGAGCTGTTTAACGTAGGTATTCTAGTTAGTGGATCGTGTTACAAAAGTATTTTTGGCTGAGCGATTCCGAAACGCGGGTTGCACCAGAAAAGCGTGTGCAAATTCTAGTATAAGTTCGGAGCAGACAATGTAAGAAGCGTTATTTTCAATGGTGGCACGTGTGGAATTCCTTATGACCTCGCGATGCCACTCGTAATCATAGATAGCGGTCATAACGCAGCAATTATAAAAAGAAAATCTGTGATAGCTTTAAGTTTCACAGTTAGTAGTTAATAACCATTGACTGAAACATTTAAAATCACATTTGTGACACGCCTTCTTAGCCAGCAGAGAGTGTGGAGAAAAAACAATTGATTTCTCTAGAATACAACGTTGGGCGTTGTATTTGGTTAGGTCAGCTGATAAAAGATTGAGACATTGGTCACATAAATGTGAGCATAGAAAGTCTAGTTCAAACAGGTTCATCTAATACTGATGCGTGTAATTGTAGAAAATTGTTCTTTACTTTTAGCGATGAAGAAATCATGGTGTGATGAAACAATGTAATTATTTAAAGCGCGTAATTTTGAGAAAAAAAGGAATTATTCTAGCTCATAAAATCAAAATATAACATTGTATTTTTGGGGCCCTTTATTATACATGTTGGATACGTCAAATAAAATGCTATTTTTGCGCGAAAAGCAACGAATCTGTTCGTATTGAAGTTGCATGAAAGGCAACGGATCTTAAATGGCTCATGCACTATAGTTGGATGGACTTTTCAGACATTTAACAGGTCTCTTGGTATTAGTTTACTGTTAAATAATTAAAATATAAATTAAAACAATTATCTGTGGCAGCAACTTTTCATTTTCTTCCACGTCGCTTTTCGAAGGCTTACCCCCTCATCGTCAGTTAGATTACGGGATTACATTACTTTTTTGTGTGCTGGAGATTGCCAATTGACTGTTTTGAATTTTATTTCGACTGTGTTACAGGTGAAAGAACCCTGGCGATCGACATAAATATATATTTACATCTTTCTTCTTTGCATGCCATCTAAAGATGTCGGCACAGAAGCTCAGCGTGTTCTGTCAGAGGGATGGCTGAGTAAAATATTCAGCGATGAACTTGAAGGGGTGTCATGTGACATCCGCCCAGACTAAATGACAACAACAGTAACGAACAAAAGGGGGGGGAAAAAAAATTTATATTTATGACGGCCCGCAGGGTTTTCTGCTGGAACATATTCGAAAAGAAACTCAGAAAAGACAACTGGCTACACACGGCAACCAAAAATGTAATATAATCCACTTATCGACCTGAAGATGAAGGTGCAAGACCTCGAAACGCCTCGTGGCAGAAAATAAAAGTGACTGACAAAGGCAGTGGTATTAATTCATATTTTAAGTTTCAAATAAGCCCAGTTTCCGAACCACAGTCCAACTTGGACGATATAAGCTACAGTTTATTAAAAAAAAATGTGTGTGAAATCTTATGGGACTTAAATACTAAGGTCATCAGTCCCTAAGCCTACACACTACTGAACCTAAATTATTCTAAGGACAAACACACACACCCATGCCCGAGGGAGGACCCGAACCTCCGCCGGGATCAGCCGCACAGTCTATGACATACAGTTTATTGTTGCCTGGATTTGAGTAAAACTAGGTTACGATGAGTGTGAAACTAAGAAGTCCCGCTAGATGTTTAGACTGGTAAGGGGTTAGATATCACTACGATAAACTACGTAGTGATGCCTTCAGTAATGTAAAATATTTTGATTTTCCTCTTTGATTAAGGAAATCATGAGTGTAAGAAGACCTTACAAGGGAATTGAGTTACAATCCGCTTGTGTCACATTCATGCTTATAGTAGAGCGATGACAAATTGGGCTTGCTATTCAAAGTAAAAAATTGAAAATGTGGGGTCGCCTTCATATTTTCATTGGCGTTGCTGGCCGCTTTATTTCGTGATCAGCCACCGCACACATGGCGTCGCGCCATAATAGCTATCACCTGCCAGCACCACATGAACGGGATTGTACCTCTACGTATCAGACCACCTGTAGTTCACAATTGGCTGAACTCTAGCTTATTCGGGAGGACGTCAGTTCAAATCCGCGTCCGACCATCTAGATTAAGGTTTCCGGTGATTTTTGAAAACTGCTCCAGACATATGCTAGGATGGGTCCTTTGACAGAGCACGGTCTGTTCCCTTCCCCATCCTTGAAACAATCGGAGCTGCCGCTCCGTCTCTAATTACCTCGATGTCGACTGTACGTTTAACTCTAGCCTTCTTTCCTTTCTTTCCAAAACTAATACGCGATATCATATGTAGCGACAAGAAATTAAGAATACATACAGGAATAACGTGAGGGTATGTGTATTGGGAACTATATAAGAGTTTTATTTTTCTTAGTCGTCCCTAGTTTCTTAATCAATAGGTGCAAACTTTTGAAATTAGCCTCTAGCATTCTGTAAGAATAGTGGACGCGGGGAATGTGGTGTGGCAATAAAGAAAAGTCGTATGGCATGACTGAAAGACCCCAAAGGGCAGGCAATGCAGTATCTGCATGTCTTCTATTACTAACTGTATCGATTTTACTCTTGACTGTGTACAAGAATACATATTTTTAAAAAGTTCTGCTTCCTTCTTTGGAGCATTCCGATCTTTCTAAACAACTTGTGTTTTATTTGATGAATGAAGTTCTAGTGAATCATAATGAAGATACACAATGAATTACGAACGCACACCTTGTAACGAACAGCATCTTCTTGCGGCCTGATGGCGACATCGGTGTGTTATCACATAAACTCCATGGGACAACGAAAGCGTCGGGTACCACCACGATCCATTATCACTCAACAGACGCTCACAGCTCATTGTTCGAAGACAAATCGAATAGGCACAAGGCACGCCCCATGGTATCCCAGATGCGATCAGTAGGAATGAGGTCAGGTTACCATTGTGGGCACACGTGCACCTAATGGCCGTGGAGAGTTCTGCAGTTAATTTTAAGACAGTTCGGTAGAACTGGGGTAGTGCAGGCATCTGCGGTTTGGTGTAAAGCCCACATTATTGGCCAGTTGGTTTTTGGTGGTGAGAGACGATGGCGGACCCCTCTGAATCCCTTGTAAGCTTCTTCCATATGATAACATTTCCAAACATAGCCATATTGGCTAGCGCGATATGACTTCCAACGTGTACACCGGCTTTCAATCCAGGTGACCGTTTTTCATACTCCAAGTGTCCCTTGTTGGTTCTCCTACACCCTGTCCCCATGACATGCGGTGAGCAGCGGTTCACGTGATGGCCAGGCCGCTCACCAGTTGTTACTATCCAGCACTGAATCGACGAATGCTTTGCTGCAAGCTGCGCCGTGACTTCACCCGCAGTATTCAACAGCGACCCTGTTATCAACAGTTTGTTGCCTGCGACAGTTGACTCAGGTCGCGGCGTCTACAGCCGTATTGAATTATTTCTGGTACACCCGTGACACAGCAGCACGTGTGGGAACCAGTACCAGATTGTGGACTGTTCCATGCTATCCGTATCCGCAAACACATGTGGCAATATATGACGCGTCTTTTCTAATCTCCATCTTCATCCCCCTCAATCCATTCATCTCATTTCAGTTCATTAAATTCAGTTCAGATCTGTAGGTTTTATAGTAGGATAATTTCTTATAGCGGTAATGTACCGTAATTATTATAGACAAAATAAAATAAGCTCTCCGTGATCGACGATGAACTGCTCTAAACTAAACCCAGGGCTTAGGTACAGACGACCACGCGATGCCGACAGAGCTCTGGTACACACCGTCCCAATGGCATCATTGGACGTCAGTTTGGGTGGAGGGAGGCACATTTTCGTACTGTGGTCGAAAAATGCACTTCGCATAGTATTTATTCACAAAATGACAAATCTAATGGAAATACTGTTTTAGAGTAGATTTCGAAGAATGAGTTCTGCGGTCGGTGACGTTGAAACTTGCGTGCTTTTTTGCATGTATTTACAGCGCTTTTGTTATTTGGCCTAATGGCAGTGAGAATTTCCGCAGACTTTTAGAACATATTTATTGAATGCGGTAAACCTCCATATTTCATCCTAACGCTGGGTTTGTTCCTATGATAAAGATATCGGCCAGTTTCCTTCCCAATCCTTTTCCAATTAAAGATCCGGTCCGTTTCTACTGACCTAGTCGTCTACGGGATGGCAAACCCTAATCTTTTATCCTTACCCCTTCATTCCACGCTTCACCGTGCGTACTAACCAGGAGGAGACTGAGTGTGTGAGTGTAGTAGTAAATACGTATTGAGGAGCAGTGAGTGGGATGCAAATATTCAGCCCTATTGATTTGCAGTGACGAGTCAAATCATTATGACCTATGCCCACAGTGAGACTGAATCCTGCATTGTGGCGTTGCAGGAATATGACACGGTAAGGAAAGTATATAAGAAGAACAGAGACAAATGGGGAATCATTCTAGCGACGATAAGGGCTGCAAATGATGAATCTACAAAGATAAGCGACTTTGACAAAGCGCAGATCGTTATGGTCCGACGCCTGGGAATGAGGATATCGGAAGCTGTGAAGCTGGCTGCAGTGCTCTTGCTACTGTCATGAGCATCTACGGAAAGTGGTAGTGTAAGCACAAGTAGGCAACAACGTGTTCATCATCTACACACCCTCACAGGTTCAAATGATTCAAATGGCTCTGAGCACTATGGTACTTAACACCTGAGGCCATCAGTCCCCTAAAACTTAGTACTACTTAAACCTAACTAACCTAAGGTGGGGGCGATATTATGCTGTTGGGGGTCGTTCACCTAGGGTTCTGTGGGACGTGAGGCAGTAATCGAGGGCAGCATGGTAGCTGTGGAATACCTGAACGTTACTGCTCACCACTCGCATCCCTTCCCAGCAGGCGACGGGCTCTTCCAGCAGGATAGTTGTCCGCGTCAACAGGCCAGAATAGTGCTGCTGTGGTTTGAATAGCATGGTAGTGAACTAGGCGCTTCAGTCCGGAACCGCGCTGCTACGGTCTCAGTTTCGAATCCTGCTTCGGGTATGGATGTGTGTGATGTCCTTAGGTTTAAGCAGTTCGAAGTCTAGGGGACTGATGACCTCAGATGTTAAGTCCCATCGTGCTTAGAGCCATTTGATCCATTTGGTAGTGAACTCATGTTGATATGTTGACTATCAAATTCGCCTGGCCTGAACGCTATGGAACACATCTGATACCTTATCGGGCTCACAAACCACAAGCCCATTATTTACGAGTGCTGTGTGACTTGTTCGTCAACGTCTGGTGCCGCATACCTCAGGAGACCTACCAAGAACTTGTCGAACTCATTCTACGCATAATAGGTGCTGTATTGCGCTGCAAAGGTGGAGCTGCACGTTATCAAGCATGTGGTCATAATGTCTATGTCATCGACGTGTTTTTAGTTGGTCTCTATAACTACATAGCTGAATCTTATGATCAGATTCTTAAGCTGGCATGTGACGATGTGCAATAATGTTGTGAGTAACGGGGAAAACGCATACAGACGTGAGTGAATTCAAGTGGGTCATACCAAGTCCATTTTTTTTCTTTTTTTCAAACACTGATCGATGGCGAAAGGGAAACCAAAGTGAATATCAAAATTTGTTATTTGCAACCTTTAGCTACACCTTCCAGCTATTTCTCTGAATAGTTTCCGCTCAGACGTAGACATTTATCATAGCGTGGTACCAACTTTCCAGTACCCTCATCACAGAAGGCAGCCAACTGCGATGTCCGCCAGTTCCCTACGCTGGTCGGCAGCAAGTCGTCTGGGTCAAAATGTTGCCCTCATAACCAACGGTCCATGTGAGCGAAGAGATGAAAATCAGGAGAACCCAACTCCAGGCTATGTGGTGGGTGATTAGAGACTTCCCATCGGAATCGCTGCATTTGCGGCCGAGAATTGTCATGAAGATGGAAACGTATGACAGTTCTGTTATGTGACAAGCATGAAATCAGGCGAAATCAGTGCGACTTAACACTTGGCGGAAGACTCTTCTTCTAGGCACCCTGACGTGCTCACTGTGAGCTCAGAATTGAAAAGGGCGTCATGACGCGATAAACGGGCATACTAGAGACACTGCGCGACACATCTGCGCAAAGCTGCACCGGATTTTCACTGTGGTTTTAATATCGCAACCAATCGGAGGTTGAAAACCTCGTACCTTGACGGTAATCGCCATAAATCGAACATATTTGGTATGATCAGAAATCTGCAGTATCAGAACTGTTTCTTTTGACGTCCTACACATTTTCAGCGGAGCGCATGAACAGACTGTTGTAAAGTGTTCATCCACTTCCAGCGAGATTATCCAATTTGGTGAAACTTGTCACAGCGTAAGGAAGCAGGTGAAAATCAGGAAACTGCACCCTCTTACTCGACATAATGAATAGCTCCTTAGCAAAGCAAGAAGCCTCCTTTTTCTTTTTTTGTCTAACGTGATATGTAAGAAAACAGACAAAAAGATAAACTAGGCATGGGCAGTAATCTGGCCATCTGACTTGCAGACACCTGTATACGAGGGTGGGAACATTAATTGTGGCAACTATTTACTTAAAAATAATACTAAATAAATATATGTTTCACATTTTTATTGTCCCTCAAAGGAGTCACTAGCATTGTGTATAACCCATTGCGAGTAATATCTAAATCCGAGGAGTGTAGTGGGTGGTACAGCATTTCCCAAGCCGGCCCGTGTGGCAGAGCGCTTCTAGGCGCTTCAGTCTGGAACTGCGCGACCTCTACGGTCGCAGGTTCGAATCCTGCCTCGGGCATGGATGTGTGTGATGTCCTTAGGTTAGTTAAGTTTAAATAGTTCTACGTTCTAGGGGACTGATGACCTCAGATGTTAAGTTCCAAAGTGCTCAGAGCGATTTAAACCATTTTTGAAGCACTTCCCAGCCCTATCGATCGAACAAATCAGTCACAACTTGCGCCATAAGCGCCGAACTTCTTTCTATAAGTTGTTCGCATGTTGTGTTTCAAAACTCAGCAGCTTAGAGAAAGAAGCGGCGACTCTTTCTGCAGGACCCGTACCTAATTTTGCAGGACAATACTCGTGCGAATATGGCGCAAGTTGTGACTGATTTGTTCATTTGATTGGTCTGGGAATTTCTTTACCACTCACCACGTTCCCTGTTTTAGACCCTTGTGACGTCAACGTGATCCCTAAATTGAATGAAACACTTTATGGCATTCGCTACAGAACTGTTACAAAGATTCGTCGGACAGTAGATCGCTCCACTCGAACTATCAACACAATTGAGGCTTCTATGTGTGTCCCACAATTTCCACGTCGGTGGTGACTCCTTTGAAGGATAGTAAAACTTGAAAACATATACCTATTTTGCTTACTTGTACATAAATAGCTGCAACTATTAAAATTCCAACCCTCAAACATAATTCAAAGTATTAATTTTTCGAAACATACAGTTTAATTAAAATGTGATATATTACAACAAGTAGGTGCACGAGTATTAATGCGTCTTAATGGCCCACTCATACTCCAAGTCCACCTCTGGTTTGGTGCCTTGGGCTGAAGAAAGTATTAATTTTTCGATACATACAGTTTAATTAAAATGTGATATATTACAACAAGTAGGTGCACGAGTATTAATGCGTCTTAATGGCCCACTCATACTCCAAGTCCACCTCTGGTTTGGTGCCTTGGGCTGAAGGTTGGAGAAACATTTAAAAACATCAGTTTTTTCGCAACAGTGTTGAAGCTTAAATCGTTTATTTATGAAACTGTTAGTTATCTGCAGGATAAATATTAGCTCTTTTTGCTGATTCCTCCAGGCTATTAGAGATTCTTTTTGCCAGCAGTGCTGTCTTTCTTGGCCACAGCCAACCTTCGTGCTCGTTTTTGTCATTACTATGTAAATGTGCTGCTAAAATATGGCTACACAGCTAAACAAGCCTCTACTGGCCATGGCCTGAAAATTATATTTTATTTATTAATGTGCAACATCTTTAGAATTTTTTGGCTCATGTATCACGTAGTTCGTGAGTAAGAACAAACTAAAACTACACGCAACGACGAGCTACTAAGCTTGGAACACTTAGTACGAATAATAAATGAAACGGGATGCTCTCATATGGCTGCAGCACGTTTGCAGTACGACAGCGGAAAGATTTATTTATTTATTTTTTGTTTTCGCCCTTGTACCTAGAAGTAAGTGTTGTCTGACGTACATTGTGTGTGGCCTGCCGCGGTAGCCGAGCGGTTCTAGGCACTTCACTTCGGAACCGCGCGACTGCTACGGTCGCAGGTTCGAATCCTGTCTCGGGCATGGATGTGTGTGATGTCCTTAGGTTAGTTAGGTTTAAGTAATTCTAAGTTCTTTTTTCGAAACGCGTCTTGTGACTCTATAAATGACGTAATTGGTGACAGGCTTAAAATATGAGCAGTACCATAGGCATTCTGTCGGCATCCCGTAAAATATGCTCTACATCTACATTTACATCTACATCGATACCTTGTGAATCGTTCTTAATTACTTGGAGGAGTGTTCCTTTTATTATATCATATGTTAGCAGTTCTTCCTGTTCCATTCACGGATAGAGCGTGGAAAGAATGTATGCTTGTACGACTCTTGACTGATTTTAAATGTTATGTGTACGGTCTCTAAGATATGTAGGAGATTGAAGAATATTCGTACCTTTTGTCCAGAAAGACCGTTCTTATGGTTTCCTACGTAATTTTTTGGGAGATGCAGCGTGTGTTCCAGTTAAAATTGATCAACATTTGTGGTACATAGTCTCTTGCCTCCGTTACCTGTACCACCCTCTTTGTATACGCCTCGTATCCCCTGATGCGGCTCCCGTAAACCTGAGCCGTTTTTAAGTGCGACCTGTAACAGCACGAAGACGGCCGTGAGTCAGGAAACGGGGTACGGACTCGCACGCTCCCGCTAAGATTCTTGAACTCTGTGGCAACGTTATCTGTGGTCGTGCAGGAGAAGACTGCTGGGAATTGCGCAAGCCGAGGTGAGTGTACGCGATCTTGCAGCGCCACTCTCGCGCCGTCACAGATCCCCGTCTCGTTTCCGGCCTGCAGATAGCCGTATCTCGGGAAGTGGAGCTTCCTCGGTTAGCGAACCCTTGTCGCGCACTCTCGCACACTTTTTACGGCTCCGGCGACACTGCGACCTCTGTTTGTTACACTTAGGCAATCCACGCTGCACGACAACGCACGGGGTGCACGCCCTGGGGTTCAAAGCGTAGCGATTTTGATCGAATTCCAAATGCTTTACGTGTTCGGTGACCTACTGCAAGAGAAAACTAGAACGTCCTTGACACGGATGCTGTGTTAAAGTCGCGCGCTGCTCGCCCACCACCGATGTTGCCCAACGTGTCGCCTTCCCCGCGCCTCATTCGGAAGGTTACCGAATGGTCAAGTTGAAATTACGCAACGTTTCAGCGGCACGCCACTCGCGATCGTGATGTAATTCTAGGCACAGTGAGCTATTGATGGAGAGGTCATGACGCACTGAGGAGATATTTTGCAGCCTCGGCGTCGTTACCTGCCATCATGTGAGACAGACAAACTCCAGTGATCGAATTCCCAGTTACTCTTGTATGCCAGTAAGAGTTTTTTTACGAAAGAATAGCAAATGGCTTTTGATAAAATGAAATATTATAGAAAACGAGTAAGAGAATGAGTAGGCAAGTGTGGAAGAGCGACAGTGATTCGGTATCTTTCTTTCCAGGGAAAAAGCATTTTCTTTTTTTTCTCTTTAATTCAGCTTCCTTTCGAATAACACAATACTAGTGTTGACTTTCTAAATCAATAGATGCGAGTCATCTCGAAATATCATTAACATCTAGATTACATTACCCTGTAGCATATGTCAACGCTAGAGATTCAGAGCCCTTAAACTAAAAGCGGCGATGAAAAAGGCCACACTAACCCCTTGGCTACCTGTCGGTGCATATATACCCACATCCGAGTCGCGCTGCGTTGCATATACGCTTCAGCAACGCTTTCAAGCGGAAATTTTAGTAGCCGCAGGTTTGCTTTCCAGAACGTCTAACACTGATATGGTTCAAATGGCTCTGAGCACTATGGGAATATTAACATCTGAGGTTATCAGTCCCCTACGTAAACCTAACTAACCTAAGGACATCACACTCATCCATGCCCGAGGCAGGATTCGAACCCGCGACCGTAGCGGTCGCGCGGTTCCAGACTGAAGCGTCTGGAACCGCTCGGCCACTCTTGCCGGCCCAAACACTGATACATTGCTACCTACACTTGTAATTCGTACTTGGAGATGGCGTTTTTTACAAATAGATACACTCGTGCTTTTTTTCAGCTACATTATAACGTCCTTTCCCTCCACACAGATGGGCGTCTAGCGCGCAAAGTTCTGTAACTTCGTGTAAGTAACCTCGGCAGACTGTTTGTTCCCAGTGTCGTGAAGTTCATATTCGCAGTTTAGTGACATATCAGATGAACTGGATACGATGGCATCACGTTCTATTGAGCTCACTATTAGGAATTGTTAACAAAAAACTACAAATAAACATCGAAGGCAACATAATGACAGGAAAACTGCGTATGTTACAATGTACACTCCTGGAAATTGAAATAAGAACACCGTGAATTCATTGTCCCAGGAAGGGGAAACTATATTGACACGTTCCTGGGGTCAGATACATCACATGATCACACTGGCAGAACCACAGGCACGGAGACACAGGCAACAGAGCATGCACAATGTCGGCACTAGTACAGTGCAGGCTGCTATTCTCCCATGGAGATGATCGTAGAGATGCTGGATGTAGTCCTGTGGAACGGCTTGCCATGCCATTTCCACCTGGCGCCTCAGTTGGACCAGCGTTCATGCTGGACGTGCAGTCCGCGTGAGACGACGCTTCATCCAGTCCCAAACATGCTCAATGGGGCACAGATCCGGAGATCTTGCTAGCCAGGGTAGTTGACTTACACCTTCTAGAGCACGTTGGGTGGCACGGGATACATGCGGATGTGCATTGTCCTATTGGAACAGCAAGTTCCCTTGCCGGTCTAGGAATGGTAGAACGATGGGTTCGATGACGGTTTGGATGTACCGTGCACTATTCAGTGTCCCCTCGACGATCACCAGAGGTGTACGGCCAGTGAGGAGATAGCTCCCCACACCATGATGCCGGGTGTTGGCCCTGTGTGCCTCGGTCGTATGCAGTCCTGATTGTGGCGCTCACCTGCACGGCGCCAAACACGCATACGACCATCATTGGCACCAAGGCAGAAGCGACTCTCATCGCTGAAGACGACACGTCTCCATTCGTCCCTCCATTCACGCCTGTCGTGACACCACTGGAGGCGGGCTGCACGATGTTGGTGCGTGAGCGGAAGACGGCCTAACGGTGTGCGGGACCGTAGCCCAGCTTCATGGACATGGTTGCGAATGGTCCTCGCCGATACCCCAGGAGCAACAGTGTCCCTAATTTGCTGGGAAGTGGCGGTGTGGTCGCCTACGGCACTGCGTAGGATCCTACGGTCTTGGCGTGCATCCGTGCGTCGCTGCGGTCCGGTCCCAGGTTGACGGGCACGTGCACCTTCCGCCGACCACTGGCGACAACATCGATGTACTGTGGAGACCTCACACCCCACGTGTTGAGGAATTCGGTGGTACGTCCATCCGGCCTCCTGCATGCCCACTATACGCCCTCGCTCAAAGTCCGTCAACTGCACGTACGGTTTCATGTCCACGCTGTCGCGGCATGCTACCAGTGTTAAAGACTGCGATGGAGCTCCGTATGCCACGGCAAACTGGCTGACACTGATGGCGGCGGTGCACAAATGCTGCGCAGCTAGCGCCATTCGACGGCCAACACCGCGGTTCCTGGTGTGTCCGCTGTGCCGTGCGTGTGATCATTGCTTGTACAGCCCTCTCGCAGTGTCCGGAGCAAGTATGGTGGGTCTGACACTCCGGTGTCAATGTGTTCTTTTTTCCATTTTCAGGAGTGTAGGTAGTAGCTCTGTCAGTTATACATTAGTGAATGGACTGTAGGTGACTTCCATTTTTGTCGTGTAATTGGGCGGAAATCTCATCTCCTTCTAACAGCTTGCCCACTGCCTGTATAGTGATAATAGGAACATTATTTTCTATACAATGTACGACACTTTTACTTTTATTTTGTTGCTACTGTTTGAACAATCTGGGATCGTTGGTTCTTTTTCCATTTGCTATGCCTCAACGACTCACTGTATAGTTTCCTTATATTAGCTGGTGTCTAGAGAACTGGAGAATGGACTAATCAAAGAAAGAAACTTTAGCTAATACGTTCAAAACTATTCACACATCAATTACTTGGAGAACTGCAGCTTCATTCGATAAGCGTACAGACCATACGACACTTAAAAGATACACGCATCTGACAACAGCATGTGAATAATTAGACTTACGTAACGATAACACGTGTATGAACGAACAACACTTCTTCAGTAGCTACGCTAGATGTATGTGTACACGGTGTTCACAAAGTCCCATTATCATTTCAAAAAATCATAGCTTGGAAACTATTAGAATGAGAGAGAATCACGGTTTGTTGTAAAATATTTAGTAGCTCTCAAAAATTTTTCTTTTGTCGTTTGCTGAACATTTGACTTGGAGTGCATCAAAATGGCGGCAGATCAAGAGAAGTCACAGTGTGTCATCTGCAATGCAGAATCCAAGTCAGTGACACAGGTACTGCGGAATTATCGACAGCAGTATTGGAGGACGCCACCAGCAAAGAAAAGCATAATGATCAAAAAATTTAAAGAGAGAGGCAGTGTGAAAGACCTTCCTCGAAGTGGATGCCCCCTGTGCTTCAAGTTCGTCGTGACAAAGTGCAAGCAGCATTTCTACACATCCCTCAGAAGTTAATTCGTTGTGCACCAAAAGAATTGCAGGAAGAAAGATCACTTGTCCGTAAAGTGTTACATAAGCGGTTACCCCTTTTCGGATACAAACCGCAAGTGGCCCAAGCATTGCAGCCAAACGAGCGCCCTCTACAGTGTGCACTCGCATGTTCCAAGCTTGTCTCCATAGATGCTAATGACGACTACCTGAAAAAGTGCCTGTTTTCAGGTGAGACAACGTTCCATATTTTTGGGCATGTGGATCGCCACAACATTAGGCTTTGGGTTTCGGAAAATCCACGCAACACACGTGAACACATCCACGATAGCCCAAAGCTTAATCTTTGGAGTGGCATAATGAATCATAGGGTGATAGGTCAATTTTTTCGGAGAGGAAACTATAACGGGAAATGTTTATCTGGATATGCTCGAACAGTTCCTTGTATCGAAGAACTACAGCCGTCGCCGCGCGGGATTAGCCGAGCGGTCTGCGGCTCTGCAGTCATGGACTGTGCAGCTGATCCAGGCGGAGGTTCGAGTCCTCCATCGGGCATGGGTGTGTGTGTTTGTCCTTAGGATAATTTCGGTTAAGTAGTGTGTAAGCTTAGGGACTGATGACCTTAGTAGTAGCTAAGTCCCATAAGATTTCACACACATTTGAACATTTGAATTCGAACTACAGCCGTCCATCATCTTCCAGCATGATGGAGCACCCCCCCCCCCCTTCCCCCCCACCCCGCCCCACACACACACACTCACTGGAGCTTGAACGTGTGGGATGTGCTCAATGACACAATTCCTGGGAGGTGGATAAGCCGTAATCGTCCCAATCGCATGGCTTCCGCGCTCTCCAGGTGCCACGCCATGTGACCGCTTTTTGTACGGTTACGTCAAGGGTCGTGTGTACATAATGTGAATGACTTGCTACCCTTCGTGCACGAATCAATGAAGTAATCAGAACAGTTGATGCAACAATGCTGACCCATACATGGGCAGAACTCGAATATCGCCTTGATGCTCTACGAGCGATGAGTGGCGTACACAATGAAATTCTGGCATAACTGAAAAAAAAAAACTTTGAGACCTGCTAAACGTTATACAACCCAGGATGTTCTTTCTCTAATAATTTACAAATCACGATTTTTTGAAATGATAGCAGAGCTTTATGGACATCCTGTAGAAAGTGCTGTAAGGAGTTGTGCATCGTTGTCAGCCAACAGTAAAAGTTGTTAGAAGGCGCCATGTTACCAAGTGACGGAGCTTGAACAGAACGAATGGTCGGCGTTCGCGAATGTCGTTGACCGTATCGTGAAATTACATACCTACAGCCGTGTAGGTGGGTGTTTGCAGCCCATGGGCCAAAGAGCTCCAAACACTCGTAAACCTGGAAGAGTAATGTCCTTGTTTGGGGTCAGATACCTCCAGCGACGGAGCACATAAAAATGTCGGTGTAACTTTGGAAGGTTGCCTAACGTCCACTATTCTCTTCCCCGACACTTGAGCGATGTCTGTTACGCAGTTGAAGGTGTGAACATTATTCTTCCATGCACGGCATGACGATGGAGACATTTTACTGGAATTTGGCAAAATCGGGATTCAAGTTCGTGACTGCCTATTCTCATTCAGTTCCCCTTAATCAGATGGGGCAGATGCTTCAAAGAGTCACCAAACAAAACTACGGTTCTTATTGCGTAATGTGCTGCTTATGCTGGTGGGTGGTCATGTGAAGGGTCCTGGTTCGATTCCTGGCCGGACCGGAGAATTTCGCCGCAAGAGAACTGGGTGTTGTGTTGTCCTCATCATCATTTCGTCACCATCGGCGCGTCAGTTCCCAAAGTGGCGTCAAATAAAAAGGCCTACACCAGACGGCCGAAATCCCCAAAAGCGGACCCCCGGCCAAAATATGCCATACACACCTTTCTTCGATTTATTGTTGTGTATATGTAATCATTCTTTGTATCATTCTGGTTTATATATGGGCTACTTGCTGATGATAGCAAGCAGTAAAGGAAATAAAAGAAAAAATTGGAGTAGGAATTAAAATCCATGGAGAAGAAATAAATACTTTGAGGTTTTCGGATGACATTATAATTCTGTCAGATACAGCAAAGGACCTGGAAGAGCAGTTGAACCGAATGGACAGTGTCTTGAAAGGGATATAAGATGAAAATCAACAAAAGCAAAACGAGGATAATGGAATGTAGTCGAATTCAATCAGGTGATGCTGAGGG
The DNA here is from genome assembly GCF_023897955.1 of Schistocerca gregaria. NCBI lineage: Eukaryota > Metazoa > Arthropoda > Insecta > Orthoptera > Acrididae > Schistocerca > Schistocerca gregaria. The sequence continues at coordinate 275,326,125 of NC_064931.1, forward strand.
AATTAGATTGAGAAATGAGACAGTTAAAGTAGTAGATGAGTTTTGCTATTTGGGGAGCAAAATAACTGATAATGGTCGAAGTAGAGAGGATATAAAATGTAGACTGGCAATGGTAAGGAAAGAGTTTCTGAAAAAGAGAAATTTGTTAACATCGAGTATAGATTCAAGTGTCAGAAAGTATTTGCATGATGTGTAGCCATGTATGGAAGTGAAACATTGACGATAACTAGTTTAGAGAAGAATAGAATAGAAGCTTTCGAAATATGATGCTACAAAGGAATGCTGAAGATTGGATGGGTAGATCAAGTAACTGATGAGGGGGAACTGAATAGAACTGGGAAGAAGAGGAATTTGTGGCACAACTTGACGAGAAAAAGGGATTGGTTGGTAGAACATGTTCTGAGGCATCAAGAGATCACTAATTTAGTATAGTGGGAAGCTTGGAGGGTAAAAATCGTAGAGGGAGGTCAAGAGATGAATACGCTAAGCAGATTCAGAAGGATGTAGGTTGAAGTAGTTACTTGGGGATGAAGAAGCTTGCCCAGGATAGAGTAGCATGGACGGGTGCATCAAACCAGTCTCTGGACTGAAGACCATAACAACAACATAATCTTACTCTGATTCTGTTCCAGTTTTCGCAAATACTTCTAAATAATATAGTAAACCGTATGTATTATGGACTACAACAGGATGCAAGATGTACGATGATATATCGATGTTAGTACTGCATTAAGACTATAATAAGTAAGGTTACATAAATAAGATTTCTTCATTCTAATAAAGAAAATTTTGTGAATGATGAGTACTCCATTGTGACCCCGAGGTTAATGTCAAGGAACTGCTGCAGTATAAAAACTGTGGCAGAAAAATTGTGGCGGCACACATCCCGGCTGACAGGAAGCCCTTTCGCTCGGTGCCTTTACTGTGCCGGTGACTAACTCGCCGCCTCTCTGAAATCTGCGGTGAAGTGTGGCTTCCTGAAAAACAGCAGCTTTGGGCGCTGACGTGCCGCGTCTTCTCCTGTACTCTGTGGTGACGTGCACATGTAACACTCGTTCCCATTTTAGCAGCAGTGTAATGTGGTCTGCCCTGTGAAATCCGTCACAGCTCGAATAGGTCATCTTTCTACACATGGTTCCTGATGTACAAATATCGTCTTGACTTCATCGACATCATTATCTGAAATGACTCACATTTACGCGTGTACTCTGAACGGCATCTTATGATATTTGGCAGAATGTCATTATGATACCATCACGTTTCCCCATGTCGCTGTTCCTTTCGCGAATTGTGCATTGGAAGAACGATACACGGTAGGCGTCCATATTGGCTCAAATTCCACTGATTTATCATTTCACGAGACGTACATGTGAGGTAGAAAGTGTTGTTTGGCTGCACTTTGAACGTACACTCTCAGAATTTCAAAGGTAAATCTCTCCGTGATGTACAACCGTCTCTTATAGCGTGCCACTGGCGTTTTCGTCGAGTATGGTTACCAACTTAGAGCCTACTGAAGAGGTACGTCTACTCGCTGCTCTCCCACTCGGCCTTTCGTTAAATGATTATTTGCTCTAGATTTTCTATACCTCTTCTTAAAACAAGGCCGAAGAACCTGAGAATATTTTGGTTACACGAGAAGAAAGACGCCTGGGAGATACTGAGTTGCTCAATAATGGACACATTAGTTCTTCTTACGGTCCGAAGCTTGAATGCGCTTCAGTCCGAAACCGCGCGACTGCTACGGTCGCAGGTTCGAATCCTGCCTCGGGCATGGATGTGTGTGATGTCCTTAGGTTGGTTAGGTTTAAGTAGTTCTAAGTTCTAGGGGACTGATGACCACAGCAGTTGAGTCCCATAGTGCTCAGTGCCATTTGAACCATTTATTGATTAGTGCTATCAAGTGCTGTGGGAGACTGAACTCTGTAAACACCAGTCACATCTTTTCCCACACACCACAGTTAAAGGCTTCACTATGGTCAAGATAGCAGATGTTAACAGGAACACAGAACTCTTGCAATTTCTCAATTAACTGCCGCATGTTGAGAATCTGTTCACGAGTTCCTTTTCCTCCCAGAACACACGCTCGTTCTATGGATATATCAGGCCGATTGAACTCCTACTTGCGGTGGTTCAAGACGTAGAGCAAAACTTTGCTTGAGTGGGACGTGAGAGCAATCGTTCCGTAGTTGGAGCAATTTCTGATTGACCCTTCTTGTGCAGGGGAATGAAAACAGCCTGCAATCATTCTTCTGTCCACTCTCCTGTTTCCCATAATCTTTTTAAACAAATAATGTAGCACATCGACACCTTCCTTCCTCAATTGTTTAGTCATCTCCCCAGATATGCCGTCTACACCAAAAGATTATAGTTGTTAAGATGTTGAATTGCATTCTCCATTTCGCTGCTTATGAGCAATACTCAGTAACAATTCGAAATAAGTTGGAACTAGAAAATAAATACGATTGCAGTGTGCATAACCCGACACAGTCGTTAGTTTTCGAACTTAAAAATGTTGAGTTTATCTGAATAATGTACCGTTCCTTGAAATTACAACGTCAAGCAGGATATACATGGTGGTCAGAAATAGTCTGAAAAGCACGTAACGGTGTGGCAGGGTAGGGTTTGCTCACAAATAATTATTAAGAAAGAAATTCGATACGTTGTACCGTTTCCGAATTAATTAGCACTGAAATTATTCGCCGGCCGGGGTGGCCGAGCGGTTCTAGGCGCTACAGTTTGGTACCGCGCGACCGCTACGGTCTCATGTTCGAATCCTGCCTCGGGCATGGATGTGTGTGACGTCCTTAGGTTAGTTAGGTTTAATTAGTTCTAAGTTCTAGGGGACTGATGACCTCAGATGTTAAGTCCCATAGTGCTCAGAGCCATTTGAAATTAGTTAGTCAGGCCGTTGCGCGCGGAAATCCAAGTGGCCCGACAGAAACAATTACTCTCAGTTTTTCTCATCGTGTAGATAATAGCGCACGGTACTGCTCAGCCTTTGGCTCGGGTTCGATCCTTACATGTCCAATTTTTGTATCACCCTTTTGTTGGGTGTTAGGAAACCAAATGTAGGAGACATTTGGCGACACCGTCTCTGGCGGGCCGCTTGAATTTGTGCGTGCAACGGCCTGATTGGCTAACTTCAATGCTAATTAACTCGAAAACGGCCCAACGTATCGATTTTTTTATCAGTTATTTCTCAGCACAACCTCCCCTGCAACACACTTACAAGCTTTTCAGACTGTTTCTGACCACCATGTATTTAAGTGAAACTAACTTTTACGTGACAGGTTACGCATGTCTGGTTTACAGAGCTGTAGTCGGCCGGAGTGGTCGTGCCGTTCTAGGCGCTACAGTCTGGAACCGAGCTACCGCTACGGTCGCAGGTTCGAATCCTGCCTCGGGTATGGATGTGTGTGATGTCCTTAGGTTAGTTAGGTTTAATTAGTTCTAAGTTCTATGCGACTGATAACCTCAGCAGTTAAGTCGCATAGTGCTCAGAGCCATTTGAGCCACAGAGCTGTACGAGGTCTGATAATTTAGCGTGGTGTGAAGCCCGTGCTGCAATCATAAGGTCTAACCGTCATGGCATGGAGTCAAGGAGGACCTGTATATGCTCGTAGGACACATCCTTCCTAGTGCTTTATGGCTCTGAGCACTATGGTACTTAACAACTGAGGTCATCAGTCCCGTAGAACTTAGAACTACTTAAACCTAACTAGCCTAATGACATCACCCACATCCATTCCCGAGGCAAGATTCGAGCCTGCGACCGTAGCAGTCGCGCGGTTCCGGACTGAAGCGCCTAGAACCGCTCGGCCACCGTGACCGGCTATCTTTCTTCAACTGGACCTGGTACGGATCCCAAACACTCGAGCAATAGTCAAGAAAAGGACTCACCAGCGTCCTATATGCGGCCTCCTATAGAGGTGAACCACTCTTTCCTAAAATTCTCCCAATAAACCGAAGTCGACCATTCGCCTTCCCTACCACAGTTCTCACATGATCCTCCCATATCATATCGCTTATCAACGTTACGCCCAGATGCTTCCTCCGAGGCTGCTAAATTTCGTAATATCAATTTTTGTCCCTGAGCTTTTTTTAGAAAGCGTTTTGGTTCAGTTTCATTATTATTGCTAGAAAGACATTATTCGGCAAAAACAATGTCGCTTCAGTTTCATTTTAAGGTGGATGTTTGATTACCATCTACAGGCATGCTGCTTGCCGAAATTTCTAAAGAAATGCTGCGGCCGAATATAGCCACTTTTGCAATATTCATCACATGAACTTTTATTTACCCATGTCTGCGAATAAGGATAAAATTTCAGAATGTGAACTCCATACTGCCATAAAAGCTGTGGAGGAGGATTTCACTTCAATACTGCCGTGTTTAGGAATAATAAGTTATGTTGCAGACGTGTTGGAATATTCATGTATAAATCACGAAAAGACCGTCAAAATAAAATTAGAGAGATTCGAGCCCACAGTGGAGTTTACCAGCGATCGTTCTTCCCGCAAACTGTAAGCGTTTGGAACAGGAAAAGGGGGAAGTGACTGTGGTAATCAAAATACCCTCCGCCACACACCGTAAGGTGTCTTTTGGAGTAAATACGCAGATGTAGATGTACTGCAGTGACAACTAGAACGGATTTCTCTTATTAGATTAGACTGCTTTCCCATAGGCAACGCTATCGCTACACGATCTCGGTACTGCTGTCACTGTATTGCGAAAGCTGTACACGTGCTAGGGAAGGCTCCCTTTGCCAGCAGCCGCGATGTGCAGTTTTAGTGATCATACCGCAGCAAGGTCCGCTAGCACGCACAAAAACGGTCTGCGGTAGCAACAAATAGCTTGTGACGTCATGCAGTGCGCTGAGTAACAGGAAACAGCTGGCGGCTCCCTCGGTTTGAACTCCTGCCCTATTTAGCGGTGATTATCCGGGTCACACAACTAGTCACCACGGCGCGACAGACGTAAACAAATTCTCCAGCGAGACTACTTCCATACGCGGCTTGAGCGCGGGTAGTGTGTAGTCGCGCATTTTTGCCATCTCGTCCGCACGGCTGTCGCTACGGCGAACATGATTCAGTACACCTCTATTTTTAAACAGTTTATTATCTAGCTCAGTCACATCAGCCACCGGCCTTGTGGCAGTGGGAACACCGGTTCCCGTCAGATCACCCAAGTTAAGCGTTGCTGGGCTTGGCTAGCACTTGGATGGGTGACCGTCTGGGTCCTCCGGTTGTTGTTGGCAAGATGACTGCATTCAGCGCTTGTGAGACCTAATGGGGAGGTACCTGATTGAGAAGTGGCGGCTCCGGTCATGAAAACTGACAACGACCGGGAGAGCGGTGTGATGACCACATGCCCGGACTCCACATGAAGTGACGCCAGTTGGCTGAAGATGACACGGCGGTCGGTCGTTACCGGACAGAGTCATTCACATAAGGTTCGGCCGGCCGGTGTGGCCGAGCGGTTCTAGGCGTTACAGTGGGGAACCGCGTGACTGGTATGGTCGCAGATTCGAATCCTGCCTCGGGCATGGCTGCGTGTGATGTCCTTAGGTTGGTTAGATTTAAGTAGTTCTAAGTTCTATGGGACTGATGACCTTAGAAGTCCCATAGTGCTCAGAGCCATTTGAACCACATAAGGTTTCAAAAAGAAATCATTGATTTAGGACGTCATCTGTTATCTTCAATACGTGAAAGGAAGCAATACGACACTCATAAGCATCTTGAGATTGTGATTTTCTCAATATAGTTCTGAATACACTACTACTTCCTCACGTGATCAGAATAATCGATGACTCCCGAAACAGGTAGTTTCTTTCTGAAATTTTATGTGACAGTTTTGGACAATAAACAAATTAAAAATAATTTTATCAGTCAAATTCGCCTCCATTAGGACCGAAATGTCTTTGTTTCCAAAACACTGTTAAGAGCCAGTATCTGGTCTTATTAACTTCATAATTAAAATAAGTTTATGATGGTGCACTGTACAGGATCGGGCAAAGAAGACAGGAACCAGGAATTGCTGCTTATCTCGTTTCTCGTATCTACATATTTCGTACTAATGTTAGCAGTAGAAGAAGCTTGAGGACAGGAAACTCACTGCAGGCAGGTAACGCAGCATTCAGCAAGACATTACGCTGTATAGGAAAACCTAATCCTTGTGTATGTCGTTCTGTCTAAGTTTAATAATATTCTAGAACAATAATTCTCTGTTTCTTCAGGTGCATAGTACAGTTATTTAAGGCAACTGAATATCTCACGTTTCGTCTTTCAAGAATAAATGGACATTCAATTCGATATTCGATATTCACCATTCTGACAGATGCTGTCGTGCAAAACCCTCATTGTGATGACAGTTTATAATTTTCTTCTTAGGTTCTTATTTCCATCAGCGATAGCCACTGATGCTCACACAAAAGTCCCGTGACCAGATCGTCCCTAGGCCGAAACTGACGGCTGCGAAGTGGCTGTGATCCATTTGCTTTCTTCAATAAAACTCGATTCCTGTGCATTAGAAACTCCACATGTTACACTTGTCAACCATGACATGTATGGCGGCTGAATCCTCTGAGGAAGATGTGGAGGAGTATAAACTGTAAACTGTGTCCACGAAAGATCCAATAATCTCATTGTCCGAACTCACTACGCTGCCGACAGGTAGAAGAGCGGCGGACTCTTCCGTGGTGTGTTACCTTACAATGACTACTGGTGAAGGGTACTGGAGATACTGGAACAAGAACTGTAATAAAGCCCAAATTTTAAAACTCTTACATTCGATGTAATAACTTACTTCATTTTTTGTCAGACGCAATCACCAAAGGTGTTTACTTATGACCAGATCTTCAGAAACTACACTGTAAAACATGAAAACCAAAATACAAACACGGAATTTAAAAAATATCAAATTAGATATCGACCATAGTCATGGATCAGTACATGGCACATATAATGTACGAGGTCGTGCGGAAAACTAATGCCCCCGAATTTTTAACGTGAAAACTCTTAAAGATTTTTAAATAAAACAAATGTTTCTAGAATGAAATTTTCACTCTACAGCCGAGTGTGCGCTGATATGAAACTTCCAGGAATACAGTTTTAATCTGCCAGGACGTTTCAAAACAAATGTTATTAACATTGTACATCTTTATTACTCATGCATACACATTTGCAACCCTCTGCCGCTAGATGGCTCCATATTTTAACAACGAGTAACATGGCAGTGTGTAAGGTAACTATGTCGGCGCGTGAAAAACGGCATGCTCTAAACGAATTTTCAATTCGAAGAGTTCATCCGCACACGGGACACTCTCTCCATCAAATGTGGACTGAAAGGACGAAAATTGTTTTCTTTCTCATCATAGTGATGCATATGATTGTCATTATTGGCAAGTGACACATGAACATTATAAAACTGTATAGTAAGTAAGCTATACTTTAAACAGACAGTGCAAGCATTAAAAAAACTTACATAATAATAATTTTTTTAAAGTTGAAATGAAATGTATGTATGGCACATTTGGTCGGGAATCCCCTTCTGGGGAGTTCGTCTACACAATACAAATATTTTTAGTTGATGCCACTTCGGCGACTTGTGTGTCGATGATGATGAGCTGATGATGAAGACAAAGCGCGTTAGCACACACGCACACACACACACACACACACACACACACACACACACACACACACACACACACACACACTCCCGAGCGGAGAAAATCCCCGACACGACCGGGAATCCGGGGCCTCATGATCGATAGTCATCTACGTTGACCACGAGGTGCTGACTTTTTAAAGTGGCAACACGTAACGTGATTTTTCATATTAGAACACAATATTCATCATACAAGAAGGAAAAGTGGGATTTAAACGTTAAAAAAACTAGAAGCAGTGCAATATGTATATATTAAAGGGCATGTCGAGCACTGGTGGTGCTCTTGGTCCGGAAGCAGGGCGTTTATGTTGTTGGTCATTTGCATGGCGACGTCGACGCGGCTCCGACAGGACGGCACAGAATCACAGAGCGGCGATAGGAGCGGTTCCAGTGGACATGGTCTGTAAGGGTGCATGAATGCCACGATGGTGAGAAGACGATTACCAGGAATACTGGGCATGTTTCACAGATTTTTGTATATGCGAAAAATTTACTGGAACCAGTCCGAGACATTTAGATATAGAGGTACTTGACAGATACTTGGTTTTTGTCTTACCTTTACAGCTTACGCTTGACGTGATTAAAAAGTAACAAAGATAGCTGAAACATGGTAGGGATCAGAAAACCACTGCGCTACTTCGCTCAAGTACAAACAAACGACAAGCCCCATAATGGCTTCAGAAAAGGACTAAGAGTTCTTTAACAATGTGTAGCATGTACAAAGCCCGAAGTCAGGTAAACGTGTGTTTCGTGTGACCACGAATCTCTCAGTCGCCGACTGTAGTGTAAAGTGAGTGTAGGAAGTATTGGGATGCTGTCCATGGCGCTGCAGTCATGGACTGTGCGGCTGGTCCCGGCGGAGGTTCGAGTCCTCCCTCGGGCATGGGTGTGTGTGTTTGTCCTTAGGATAATTTAGGTTAAATAGTGTGGAAGCTTAGGGACTGATGACCTTAGCAGTTAAGTCCCATAAGATTTCACACACATTTGAACATTTTTTTGAAGTATTGGGATGCTTAGATATTTTGGCTTTTGTGATTCATCACGCAAATGTGCTAAAAATGTGTACTGATTGAAAATTGTTGTAGCTGTTATATACATATCTGTTGAAACACAGATGCGAATATACGCCAATTTCTGGTCTACACAAAATATGAGAACATTCGCAAAAAGTATTTGGGCATCAGCTTTGTGACGTCTTCTTCCGTTGTAGGAACTGTATTTTTACCATAAACAAAACCAATGGTAAGCTACCAAACTCTTTAGTCAGAGATGTTATTTCCCGTATGGCTGCTGTAATGCTGGGCAACGGAGGCGCTATGTTAGTTGCAGAAATCGTGTCACCGTTGACGATAGATACTCTCAGTTTCAAAACATCTTGGGCCACAGAAAATACGTCGCAAACTTCTAAGTTATAATTATTAATTACCTATAACACTTCTTATTTAGTACCGTACAGAATCGAAAATTCTGTAGTAAATCTCAATTCTTTAAATTGTTGTTTTGTCGGCTGCGTTTGTAGCTTCTGTTGACTTGTAGGTAGAGCTTTCTTACTATTCGCTGGATAGTCCAATGTTGTTGTTATGGCAATTTTAATTGTCTCTAATTTGAAGTCCAACATGTACTATAGTTCCAACTTCCTGCTCTATTAAAGCATGATGTTGTCGGTAAACCTTGTTAAAATTTTAATGCATGCACACGCATGAGTCCAATTTTGCATAGTTACTTATTTTATGCTGCTCCTTATAAGTTCTTTAGGAGTTTTAAACGAAGGATCGTTGACGTTTTTTGCCGATATTTTTTTGTTCAACTGTGGCTACAACCCTGACATCAACAGGCGTCGGAGACGCAGCAGTCTCTATTATGAATTACAAATTTGATCGCAAAATCAGAAAATAATCCAGTAGTCTCTAAACTACAGGTTGTAATTGAGTAACAACCATCTTCAGATCACGCCTCATTGTAACGGTTACCTGAGACATCATACAGTGCTAATAATCAAAAAACAGTTACTACGAGTAACTTCAAAATATACTAAATACGCCTACGGCATGTCTTTCGTGGTCTATAACCGGATTTTCTTGTGACTCTATCTGCTGCTCAAATTGTATGCTAGAGTTTTATCAATCGTAGTGCTTGGTGTGTGGTGCAGTGCCAGTCTCTGGGTAGATGTTTTCAGCGGGTCACATGTCTGGAGTAAACGCTTGTCAGGGCAACAGTCGAGTACCCTATGTATCTAGGTAAGGATGGACAACACGGTCATGTGGTCTTGTGTTATCTTGTTGAAAGATGACATCACACACCTCGAAGACAGACCTCAGCCACTGGCCAGGAATGTAACGGTTCCTGACCTAATTGACAAATATGAGAACAAGAGATGACCGTTTCGTGCAGCCAATGACACAACACTGCTTGGAGGAAGAAAAGGACAGTCCTAAATCAGTAAGCAATGTAGACACAATCTTAACTGAAATATATTTATGGGTCAGTACATCGATACGTTATATAAAGGACGTAGTGTCCAGGTCACTGATAACTGTTCAATAATATGCAGAGTCTTTCTGTGGGGAATAAACGGGTTGTACTGAGTCCACTGTAGCTTGCTGACAAGTCTGTAGCACACTCAATAAGCTCTGCCTTAATCAGACACGAGGCCGAATACAGTCTGCCGGCTCAGCTTTTTTTCCTTTATTATTAATTCATCCCCCACGCCTTTATGGTCGGTTCAAATGGATTTTAGCACTACGGAACTTAACTTCTGAGGTCATCAGTCCCCTAGAACTTAGAACTACTTAAACCTAACTAATCTAAGGACATCACACATCCATGCCCGAGGCAGGATTCTAGCCTGCGACCGTAGTGGTCGCGAGGTTCCAGACTGTAGCGCCTAGAACCGCTCGGCCACTCCGGCCGGCAAGTTTTATGAGCGGGGGTGGGCTGTCAGGAGTACGAGACTCCGGTCTTCAGGCAAGACAAGTCATAAGAGATAACAAAGGTGATAGAAAAATAAAAATATGAGGACTGTTTACGTTCTAATTCAAAATGATTAATAACGGACAGCTAAAAGACCGAACAATCAATACAATTTAAAAACACAGTTGCGACGAAATGGAATTCTTCCATGAAAAAACAGTGTAGCATTACACTTTCACTTAACATCTGAAGGACCTGCACTGGGTGAAAAAGATTCTGAGAGGAGAGAATATGTTCCATAGAGGTTTGGGTTAAGTGAGTAAGGAGATAGAGGCCTGTTAGGTGGAGAAACTATGGAGATGGTACCTAGGAGGTAAATATAGATAGTTGGAAGGACAGAGGGTGAGGAGGAGTAATGGTGTGTGGGAAAGGTACCTAGGAGGTAAATATAGATAGTTGGAAGGACAGAGGGTGAGGAGGAGTAATGGTGTGTGGGAAAGGTAGTAGCACAATAAGAAAGGGATAGGGGTGGGTGTAGAGGCATAAGGAGAGTGGAGTCCTGTTGTGAACTAGGAGAGGTGGGGAAGGGTTAATGTGGGTAGGAGGGATAAATATAGGAGCGCATCTCATTGTTTGCAAGAGGCAGTTGGTTGAAGTTGCGTGGAGACAGGATATGGAGTTTGTGTAGGTGTAGGTATGACGGGATGTGTTTGTGGATCTGCTCACTCAGCTCTGCGGACGGAAATAAATGCTAGCCGGCAGCGGCGGCACACTGAATCTTCCCTGAAGGCGCGATCGTAGGCCGCGTCATGGTTGATCATTCCGGCGGGCAGTGACTTCCCTCCTAGTGGTGTCGGTGGTGGAGCCATGTGTGAGACTTGCCCTTCGATATCTGGATGCCACCACAATCATGTCAAATGCTGGGCCCATATCACGAAGACGAATGCAATCCGGCATAGCTCACTCACCTAGGAGCCTTTATCAGACGTATACGTACATGATGTGCTCAGTGTCACATATTCCGGACGTTGATCGGAAGGGGAGGTCCAACTGTATGGTCACCTCGCACCCTTTGCCTGGCGCCTTTGATATTGTTTGCGGGAACATATCAAAAGCCTCGTGTACGTGACACCAGCCCCCGACGAAGAAACACTTCTCGCCAGAATACTTGCAGCATCTGATGAGCTTCCTGGGAAGCTTGGTGTACGTGATAGACTGCGCCAGAATTTCCTACGAAGATGTTATGTCAGTATAGAATATGGTGGTCACGATTTTGAACAATTATAATTTACAGTATTGTTGAGTAAAAAGGAAATTATCTTTGAACGAGAGAGGTAGCGCAATGGTTAGCACACTGGACTCGCATTCGGGAGGACGACGGTTAAAATCCTTGTACGGTTATCTAGATTTAGGTTTTCTGTGATTTTCCTAAATCGCCAGAGGAAAATGAGGGGATGGTTCCTTTGAAAAGGGAAGGGCCAATTTTCTTCTCCATCCTTCCGCAATCCGAGCTTGTACTCCGTCTCGAACGACCACGATGTCGACGGGACGTTACACCCCATCTTCCTTCAATTATCTTTTTTGAAATTAAGGGGCATTTACATTAATTGTCCTAGTTCTTCCTAACATTCCAAAACTTTCACTGGTCCAGGGTTACTTCCAAAACCATAAGTCCTTATACCAAAGTTGATGTATTTCAACTTCTCTTTCAGTTCCTTCAGTTTGTGCGCAATCGTTTGAATCGTCCTCTGTGTTAATTAACAGTGGAGTGTAATAGGTAGGATAAAGACATGTCAACACGTCTGCAGTCAGTGTTTAAAGTTCAGGGACAACTGATTATCGCTTGTCATTCTGTTATCGTATTAACTACTGAAGGAATTGTTTACTTCCAGGCAATAGTGCAGTTGTTGCTCAGAATTCTATATTTAGCTATCTGCCTCCGTTGCTGAGTTCGTTAACTCAAGACAGCAACACTGATGTCCACTATATGGGTCTCCAGTAAGGAGACTAGATTTAAATAGTATATGTAGCATTACATTATATACAGATTGTAAATTTTAGGTTGAAAAACCAGAATACCTCGCCACACCCACATTCAGCCATCGAGTCGCCACATTGTGTACCGTGATTCGTCACTCCATACAACGTTTTTGCACTGTTAAGTCGTCCAATGTTTACGCTCCTTACACCAAGCGAGGCGTCGTTTGGCTGTTACAGGCGTGATGTGTGGCTTATGAGCGGCCGCTCGACCATGAAATCCAAGTTTTCTCACCTTCCGCCTCACTGTCATAGGTGATTGCAGTGGATCCTGATGCAGTTTGGAATTTCTGTGTGATGTTCTGGATAGATGTCTGCCTATTACATATCACTACCCTCTTCAACTGATGGCGGTCTCTGTCAGTCAACAGGCGAGGTCGGCCTGTACGCTTTTGTGCTGTACGTGTTCCTTCACGTTTCCACTTCACTATCACATCGGAAACAGTGAACCTATGGGTGTTTAGTAGTGGGGAAATCTCGCGTACAGACGTATGACACAAGTGATACCCAATCACTTGACCACGTTCGAAGTCTGTGAGTTCCACGGAGCGCCCGATCCTGCTCTCTCACGATGTCTAATGACTACTGATGCAGCTGGTATGCTGTACCTGGTTGTAGGTGGAAGCACACTGCACCTAATTTGAAAAACGTATACTTTTGTGGGTGCCCAGATACTTTAGATCACATAGTGTAGTTTTACCGTATTTCTATGTTGCCACATGCCGATAAAACCGGTAACATAGCGTCACCAATAGTTTAAAACACGGATCTTGATAAAAACTATGCGTAGTTTATGAATTGTAATTTTGTGAACGCATAAATTTTACCTAGAAATGTTAGGGCCTTCAGGTCTTGTCTTACATCTAACCAGACATTCTTAGTGAGCTAAAACTACAAGTTGTATAGTACATGAACAATGTATAATAATAATAATAATAATAATAAAAATAATGGAATTCAAGAAATGTCAGTCTTATTAACATCGTGATAAGCATGTAAGTTCGTTGGCTTCCACGGCTAGTATTATTTTGGATTAAATAATTTTGGGTAGTTGGTCGCGTCATTGTAAACTTCTCAAACAGCTAATTTGCCGACGTTTCGATCGACTAACTGCGGCCTTTTTCAGGGCAGTTCACTGGTGCAGTGAACCGCAGCAAGTCGGACGAAACTTCGGTAATTTAGTTGTTTTAGTAGTTTACAATTCTGCGGCCTGATACCCAAAATTATTGAATCCAAAATCGTGTAGTAGTTAACGTCATTGTGAACTTGTCAAACGTGATTTGTGACATGTAACAGAAATGTATGGTAGCAGTACAAAATAATAGATTGGGATTAGCAGATGAGATGGAAGGAAGAATAAGAGATAGTAAGCTATGAGAAAATACGGATAGTTTTCAGTGTGACAGACATACTTGTTCCTTGTTAGACAAAAGGAAAAAGCTGGCCGATAATAACAGATAAAGTTTTAATCTTCTTTTGAATGCAAATTTATTTTTGATAGTACTCAGGTCACAGGGCAGTTTATTCCAAAATCGTATGTCGGAAATGCAGATATTATTCTAAATTTTTGGGTGACATGGAAGCAAGAGAGAGATTTCCTGCATGCTCCAAAATTTACCAGGTTAGATGCTCAACCAAGATTACCTTTTCACCGTTTTCTATTGAGTATTTGGATACAATCAACAAGCGTTGGAGGAAGTCTTTCACGAAAATATCCGTGACTCAAATTACGGTAAGATGCGAAGATTATCTGTGACTTTTTAGGGTTTAGTTTAAGACCCATGTTTTCTGCTTATCTTGATATTGAACAAAGAGCATCATACGTACTTGACACCGCAGCAGCAGTGTTCTCAGGACTGCTCCTTTAAAGAGTATATGTTTCCATCTTCACTTCTCTGACTCACATACGAGTCGTTGCCTTCTATTTCTGCATGATTACACTGCAAAACATTCTTGAGTGCCTGGCAGACGGTTCATCGAACCACCGTCACAATAATTCGCTGTTATTCCACTTTCGAAAGTGAGCGCTAAAAACGAACATCTACATCTTTTCTTGTGAACTCTGATTTTCCTTAGTTCATTATTATGATTGATTCTCCCCATGTAGGTCGGCGACAGCAAAAAATTTTCGCATTCGGAGAAGAAAATTGGTGACTGAAATTTCGTGAGAAATTTCTATCACAACGCCTTTGTTTTAAAGATGTCGACCCCAAATTCAGAATCATTTCCGTCACACTCGCTGCCATATTTCTAGATAGCAAAAAACGTACTGCCCTTCTTTGAACTTTATCGGTGTCCTCCGTTAATCCTATCTGATAACAATCTCACACCGCACAGCAGTACTCCAAAACAGGACGGACAAGCGTAGTCTAGGCAGTCTCTTTAGTAGATCTCTTACATCCTCTAAGTGTCTACCAATAAAAATACAGTCTTTGGTTCGCCTTCCCTTCAACATTTGCTATGTGTTCTTTCCCCGTAATTGTAATTCCTAGGTATCTAGTTGAATTTACGTCCTTTAGATTTGATTGATATATCGTGTAACCGAAGTTTAGAAGTTTTCTTTTAGCACTCATGTGGATGACCTCACACGTTATTATTTAGGGTCAACTGCCAATTTTCGTACCATACAGACATCTTATCTAAATCGTTTCGCAATTGGTTTTGATCTTCTGATGACCTTACTAGGCGATAAACAACAGCCTCACCTGCAAACAGCCTAAGACGGCTGTTCAGATTGTCTCCTAAATCGCTTATATAGACAAGGTAGAACAGAGGGCCTATAACATTACCTTGGGGAACGGCAAAAATAATTTATGTTTTACTCGATGACTTTCTATAAATTACTACAAACTGTGACCCCTCTGACAGGAAATCACCAATACAGTCGCATAACTGAGACGATATTCCATAATCACGCAGTTTGATTAAAAGCCGCTAGTGAGGTGGGGCGTCAAAAACCTTCTGAAATCTGGAAATACGGTATCAATCTGAATCCCCCCTGTCAATAGCACTCAACACTTAGCGTGAGTAAATAGCTATGTAAATAGTTATGTTTCACAAGAGCGATCTTTTCTAGATCCGTGTTGACTACGTGTCAATATACCGTTCTCTTCGAGGTAATTCATGATGTTGGAACACAGTATACGTTCCAAAGTCCTGCTGAATATCGACATTAATGGTATGGGCCTGTAATTTAGTGAAGTATTTCTATTGCCTTTCTTGTATGTTGGTGTGACCTGTGCAACTTTCCAGTCTTTGGTTCAAAATGGCTCTGAGCACTATGGGACTCAACTGCTGTGGTCATCAGTCCCCTAGAACTTAGAACTAATTAAACCTAACTAACCTAAGGACATCACACACATCCATGCCCGAGGCAGGATTCGAACCTGCGACCGCAGCAGTCGCACGGTTCCGGACTGCGCGCCTAGAACCGCGAGACCACCGCGGCCGGCTCCAGTCTTTGGGTACAGATCTTTAGTCGAGCGAACGGTTGTATATGATTGTTAAGTATGGAGCTATTGCTGAAAGACTCCTAATTGGTGAGCAGTTTATACCGAAAGACTGTCAAACACATTATTGCACTGCTTCATTTTCATGATTATTATATCGGAATCAGTTGCTTCAGAAGCCTTGCTGAAATCAAGAAATGCTAACATGGCCGCTTCTAGCCCGTCCATAGCATATTTAATGACTCACTTTGATAGTGCAATTGCCGAGCTATGGTGTTTTCGGATGCCTGGTTCATATTTATCGTAATTTTAGGTGTTTTCAGATAAACCGTCAGCTGTTAATGAAAAATGTGCTCCAAGGCTTTACGTCTACGTCTACATACATACTCCACAAGCCGTGATATGGTGCGAGGTGGGGGGTACCTTGTACCACTACCAGTCAATTCGCTTTGCTATTTCACTAGCAAAGCGAGCGAGGCAAAGACGCGTACGATCCCTAATTTATCTTATCTTGTCTTAGCGATCCTTACGCTAAATGTACGTTGGCGGAAGTAAAATCGTTCTGCAGTCACCTGCAACTGCGTGTTCTCTAAATTTTCTTAATAGTCTTTCGCGAAAAGAATATCGTCTTCCCTCCAGGGAACTCCTTTTCAGTTCATAAAGGAACTCCGTAATACTCGTGTCCTGATCGAACTTATCGGTAACAAATCTAACAGCATGGCTCTGAATTGCTTCAGTGTCTTCCTTAAGTCCGACCTGTTGGGGGTCCCAAACACGCCATCAGTACTCAAGAATGGGTCGCTCTAGTTTTCTATACCTGGTCTCCTTTATAGATGAGCTACACTTTACTAGAATCTCCCAATATACCGAAGTCTATGATTTGCCTTCCCAGCTACCTATAAAATTACTTCCTCATTCCATTTCACATCGTTCTGTTACGTTATGCCTAGATGTTTAATCGACGAGACTGTGTCAAGCAACACACCAATAACATTGTATTCTAATCTTACAGGATTATTTTTCCTACTCATTTGCTGTACCTTACTTGTTTTTAAGATTTGGAGTAAGCTGCCGTTCCTATCACCTAATAGAAATTATAAATCATCTTGTACTCTGGTGTCCAAAATTAAAGCAACAAACGGAAATTTTGTAAGATTGCGTTTATTTTGCCAAAAAACGCTATAAACAGGTGATAGCAAAGTAGAATACAGAATACAGAAAGTAATCAACAGCAATATGCATATTGGTAGACAAAGCTGTTCTTAGTTTTTTTTTCCAACTAAACGGATTTGCACACACATATTCCGACAACGGGTTAATGTGCTCAGCATAGGGTGTGACCACCTTTGGCATTAATACAGCCCTGACAAGGATGGGACATGCTGTGAATGGTGTCATCAATCTCATGTTGAGGCAATAACGCCCATTATTCCTGCAGAACTGCTCACAGGTCTTGGAGAGCGGTTGGTGGATACTGACGTGATGCAACCTGTCTCACTAGTACATCCCAGACATGCTCTATGGGATTCAAATCTGGAGAGCGAGCAGGCCACGCCGTGCGTACAATAGCTTCCGTTTCCAAAAAAAAATCAACAGCCCGTGCTCTATGAGGTAATGTATTATCGTCCACAGCACCTCGCTGATTCACATGTACAATTTCATTAAGAGGTGTTTGAGCAGTCAACATAATCCGTGCCCACACCATTAGGGAGCTTCCTCGATATCTGTCTCTTTCCACAATTTCTGGGTCCCGAAATCGTGTTCCACGTGCCCTCCAGATGCGAATCCGTCGAGAATCACTCTCCAGACCAAATCGGGGCTCATCTGAGACAAGAGCATTAGCCCACCGTTCGACCGTTCAGGTGGCATGCTGAAGGCTCCACTGTATACGTTCCCTTCTGTGAAGATACGCCAGAGATAAACAGACAGCAGGTCTCCAACAATAAAGGCCACTCTGAACAAGCTCTCTGCACACTGTTTGCCTCGATACAACACGTCCAGGGGATGCTGCGAGGTCAGATGCCAGTTGCAATGCAGTACTAAGGCGGTACCGTCGTGCTCTTACCTCCAAATAAAGATCCACTCTTTCCGATATCACACGTGGCCGTGTCCTTGTCTCAGGGATACAGTTTCGGTCTCTATGAACTGTCGCCTCATCCGAGAAACAAACAGAACGATTCACATTAAGCCATCGGGCGATATCAGTTTGCGACTCTCATGCTTCCATTCTTCCTATGGCCCTCCACCGTAGAGACAGTGTAGGCGTCTTCTTTGTGCCATACTGCACCGTCTGTGACTGTCTACAGAGCGATTGTAGATATTGGACTACGCTGCAAACACTACCCCGCTTGGTAGGTACCTTAACGTCATTGCTAGAGTAGTTGTCCGTTGATTCGAATGCCATCCTCTGTGCAGAACACGATCGTAACAACATCTGTTGACAGTTTGTATGATTGTATCGTGAATTAGACACAGTACGGGGGTAAAGCAGTTTGTTGCTTTAATTTTGGACGCTAGTATATTTTCCTACACTTACTCAAAGGTAACACTTTCCCGAAAACTGTAGTGTCATCAGCAAACTGTCGCAGACAGCTGCTCACTCTATCCATCAGGTCATTTGTGTATGTTGAGAACATAAGCGGTCCTGTCACATTTCTCTGGGGCACTCGTGAAGATACCTTTGTCTCTGAAGAACACTCGCCACCCAAAACAACGCATTGGGTTTTGTTACTTAAGATATCTTTGAGACGCTCACATATCTGAGAACCTATTCCGTATAGTCGAACCTTCGTTAACAGTCTTTACGGTGTCAAACGTGTTCCGAAAATCTATAAATATGGACTCTGTGTGTTGCCATTCATCGACGGTTCGCAGGATACCACACAAGGAAAAGTTAACCTGAGTTTCGCACAAGCGATACATTCTAAATACGTGCTTATCTGTGGACAGAAGTTTTTCTCTATTTCAAGGAAATTTACCATTTTTGAACTTAGAATATGCTCAAGAATTCTGCAGCAAGCCGATGTTTAGGATATTGGCCTGTAACTTAAGGGTTTCGTTCTTTTACCCTTCTTATATGTATACAGGAGTCACCTGCACCTATTAGCAGTGGCTTGGGTCTTCGAACTGGACGAGAGATTGGCTATAAATGCAAGCTAAGAAAGGGACCGATGTCGAAGAATGCTTTCTGTAAAACCGAATTCAGAATCCGGACCTGGAAAGTTGTTTGGTTTCAACTCTTTTAGATGTTTCTCAGCGCCAGGGATGTCTACGTCTATTTGCTCCATACAGGAGTCTGTGCGACGGTCAAACGATGGTATGCCTCCACAATCATCCTGTGTGCGTGATTTTTTTTAAGGAGAATGTTGAAACTTCAGCTTTCCTCTTTCTTTCTTTTATTGTCACGCCAGACTGGATTGAAGACTTTAACCCTCTTAGCTATTTCACATGGGACCAGCATTTTCTCGAGTTCTCGGGAAGATTTTTTCTAACTTGTGACAATGAAAGCTGTAAGCTTCGCGCATTAGTCTCTTTATAGACACACGAATTTCTACAAACTTTTGCCTGTAGACAATTCTGCGTTCTGTTTTGAACCAAGAGTGCAACAATATCTCTTTTTTCAACATTTTCCGAATTTTGTTCTTAAACCATAGTGGGTGTTTCCTGTCCATAACCCATTAACGCGGCACATAATTCTCCGGAGCGCGATTTACAGTCAATTTAAACGTTTGCCAAGTCTTCTGAGTCCATTACATTGAAAATAAGTGATGACCATTCCGTGCTTAAGAAGGATGCTATAACTGCTTATCTGCTGTTTCTAGTATAAATACTCTCCTAGCCTTCTTGATTTATTAACTTTAGTGAACACCGTCTCTATAACGACATTATGGTCACTATTCCCTGTCCCTATACTGACACAGTCGTTAAGGTCAGGCCTGCTTGTGACTACAAAGTCTAAAAAATATTCCCATTTTGTGTGGGTTTCTATCTATCTGTTCAAGGCGTTGGTTACTTTAAGCTTCCACTCAGTATAATATGTACCACTAGCAACAGAGAGATTGAAATTATCTGTGAGAACCAGAATATAAGTATTGGGAACTTTTTAATGATATCTACGCTCACTCCATCTTTACGTAGAGTATCCTGAAGAGATTCTCGTGATGACTTTACGTACCCTGTGTAGAAACAAGGTTACAGAAAATCGCGTCTGTGAAGAAAGTATAGTCTTTCTTGTAATTAATAATTTATCGCAACTTGAGAACTGACTGCTGCTGAAAAATAGTCGTTTAATTAGACTGCAGAGTCTTGAAAAATAGCACCAAATTTTATCTTTCCTATCCAGAAGAATCTTCGTTTTTTTTTTACGGTACTGCGGGATTCGACTCACTGTATGCAGCAGACCGGGTGTGCCTATGTTAACGTTGCGCTTGTTTTGCTCCACTGTATTCGGCAGGTCCCTATATACTTCACATAGTTCACGTGTTGGATTTCGCTTGACTTTTCGCTATACAGAGACTCGTGTATTCATTATCTGACGTAGTTCCGTATTTAGCCATGAAGCAAGAGGCCACTTTACTTTGACGGGCCTTATAAAACGTACAAAATGCACATATTACATTTCTATACTTTTCATCACATAATCGCAGATCTTAGTGCCTTGTTGTTACTGAGAAACACAAAACAAGTTTTTTTTCAATTTCTGGCTCTATTTTATTGATCGTGACGGAAAAAAGTGATAGCTGTTAATGCTACGCAGCATTATAATGACAAGAATAATGATTTAATGGTATCAAGTGCTGTCAACGTCCTTCTCTGAAGTAATAAGCAACACTAGGCCTGCAGAGTGACATTAGATAGCTATTCGTCGCTGTGATGAATGGACTCATTCTGCTTGGCTGAAGAAGGAAAAAAAAAATGACATGAGCTCCGTTTTTGCTGCTGTGATGAATGTGCCCATTCATCTTCACTCGAGGAGACGCGAGAGAGAAAGGAGATTTGACTTCGGAAAAGATCTTATCTGGCGATGCAACATTGGCTTACGGGTGAGTTCCAGGCTCTTAAGTGATATTTAATGACGCGAGGAATCTCCATGTTCGTTGACGACAAAAAATAAAAATAGCACCCGTCTAAAATGAAATGGTGACAATCCTCTGGTTGTACTCTTGTCACCTCGTGTTGCGCAAGTTTCTTCCAATGGAAGAGGAAGCAAACTATCAGTACCCCACACTACTAACAATGATTTATAATTTCGTATTTCCATTTGACGGCAAAGGTCCACGACTGAGAATTCTGTGTGATGCGATAGCACATCACACATTTAAACAAAAAAGTCTCAACCAGAAAGCATTACGTATTGACGAAGCTCCCACCGTGAACAGCCGAAATCAAGCAGCGCATTAACCTTGACTTTTTAACCCCCTGCGGCAGAAGTGAGGTTCAAATCCTCACCAGGTTGGACTGCTTTATATTTTCCCAAATCACCTGAGGAGAGTAATACAACTGATATCGTGCTGCACGTCATTAAAGGCGTGTCGGTGTCAACATTTAACTACAGTTCGCTTTCTAATAGCTAATGAGATTATCGGTAATGTTATGCAGATCTGCATCATTTTTCCAGGGCAGGAATACTTGCGGTCCTAACTCCCCAGAATAAATGCTGGAAGACTTGTATGTAACCAGATAAACAACAATATTATTGGTATACACTGAGCATTAATTACAATTTGCACATGATATTGAGAAAGCGACGATTTACAGTTTTGAAATACTTTTCAAAAATCGTAATGTGGCACAATATCTGCATATAACGTCTTCGTTGAAGCAATAGCAGTTTCGGTCTGTAAGTAGGCTGTTTAGGTTTTTTTATATTGGTAACGCCACATAGCGCTCTGTATGAAAATCACTGGCTGTTCTGTGTGCAGTCTGTGGCTGGTTGACATTGTTGTAATACTCGCCATTGTAGTGTTGGGCAGCTGGATGTTAACAGCGCGTAGCGTTGCGCAATTGGGGGTGAGCCGCCAGCAGTGGTGGATGTGGGGAGAGAGATGGCGGAGTTTTGAAATTTGTAAGACTGGATGTCATGAACTGCTGTGTATATTATGACTTTTGATGATATTAAGGTAAATACATTGTTTGTTCTCTATTAAAATCTTTCATTTGCTAACTATCCCTATCAGTAGTTAGTGCCTTCTGTAGTTTGAATCTTTTATTTAGCTGGCAGTAGTGGCGCTCGCTGTATTGCAGTAGTTCGAATAACCAAGATTTTTTTGAGGTAAGTGATTTGTGAAACTTATAGGTTAAAGTTAGTCAGGGCCATTCTTTTGTAGGGATTTTTGAAAGTCAGATTGCGTTGCACTAAAAATCTTGTGTGTCAGTTTAAGCACAGCCTTGTATAGCCGGCCGCGGTGGTCTCGCGGTTCTAGGCGCGCAGTCCGGAACTGTGCGACTGCTACGGTCGCAGTTTCGAATCCTGCCTCGGGCATGGATGTGTGTGATGTCCCTAGGTTAGTTAGGTTTAAGTAGTTCTAAGTTCTAGGGGACTAATGACCACAGCAGTTGAGTCCCATAGTGCTCAGAGCCATTTTTGAACAGCCTTGTATAATTTTTCTAAGGGGGCGTTTCAGGCCACGCAACAGACCATGTTCAGGCATTAATAAAAAGATTCATTACAGCTCATACGTGCAAATATGATAATTAGTTTCGAATTCATAGTTATCAATTTTCTATTTCAAAATTGTAAAATGTAGGGAAGCAACAGCGTTACACATGAAGGCGTTGTCAGGTCGGAGCACTAGGCCACCATCTGCGTGGGGTTGGTCTGTTATTTGACCGATATTTTTGTTGTAGTAAGGAAGTGACGTACGGCTGTTGTACCAAATTATAAGTTTGGAAAGATATGATTCGGATCTGTTTCTTGATTATCGAACCATCCTTTTAACGGGCTTCTTCTATAGTATCCAACGAATGAGTTACAAATTCTCTCACCAAAAACTAGCGGGTGGTACCTATTCCCGAGGAAATCTACAACGTCGCCGTTTATAAAATTTAGTTGGTCCAAAGTGGACGACATATGGCACTTCGTGTACATTTCCGCACACGGTGAACACCTGGCTCGCTTCAAAAACTTGGAGCTTCAAGAGCACAATGGATGATCGCTTCATTACACTAACAAGCGTACATTGTTTCAGACATACATAACGAATAGCTTTATAGTTATCAGTAGGAGGAATTTAATTTCGAAAAGCAATCAGCTGAACAGCAAAAGACGTTTTCCGTAGCGTGAATCACTTTGTACACAATAAAGTAGTGATACTAATAACAACGATATTTCCACTCTCCTGTAATTCAATTTGTCGTAGCGTAGCTTCGCTGCACACAGGTTGAAAAAACAATTGTCTTTAAGGTTACATGATTGTGATCATAAATGTGCATTCTATTTCTGAGGTTAGAATAAAGTTAGGGTAACTTATAGACTGTTCAAGATGGAGTTTCAAATTGAGAAAAATGACCGGATGCTATGTATTCTTATGTTTGAACAATGACTGGGACATCCCAGTAACTTGGCATATTCAGAAGGATCATTAAACTCATTTAAAATGATTTATAGTGGTGAACCCACGATGATTAATGTCAATCAGACTGACTCACCACTTGGCGATCTGTGCTGCTCTGGTTGCTTATGAAGGACATCGACCATTTCTGTAAAGGGCTGTTACCCTTTCCTTCGTCTCAACATCAAGGAACATGGTAAGAAGCAGCTCAGTCCCAAGAAAACGTAACTCTCTGAGCAAAAGCCAGTGAACCCAACATGAAGTGTCTGATGAGACAAGATGCGTCTTGTTCTGAGAAATCCCTCCCAGACACATAACGCTCCGTGCTGGCGTTTATGGCCAATAACTCAGACGCTTTGCGGGAGCCACTCAGACAAGGGCTGACTGAGTGACCGGTTCACGGCCGCATCACACGAGCATTTATCCACGAGTGGAGTGTGTCCTTTGTGTACGCCATGACTATGTAGTCAATTAATTATATCTGCATACAATCGCCTCGTAAAATTCTTATTTATACAATTAGTTTCACACCATTTATCATTCACGCTCAGATGGGCGGATTAAATGCTTGTATTTCTGTAACTAAATCATCATGCCGAAAACAGATAATAGAGTATAATATTACCGATCTACGTGATTTGCAGAGAAGTGAATCAACACTGTAGCTATACCATCTCTTGGTCAATACGTTCCGAAGTTTGAAAGAACTTTTTACAAAACTGTAAAAGAAATGTTGTAATCAGCTCTAGCAATTAATATCATCACCTTCAAGAACTTTTCCCTGTTAGTTCCTTTATGTGTGAGTCCACAACCTCGACGTGATTTCTGAACGCTTAAACCATTTTTTTTATGCCCATCGTAAGCTGTTGGACCTTTTTCATACAGATGAACTTTATTACATGTTGTATTACATCACTGACCATTTTCAGCCTATGGGCATTTTCAAATTCCTGCAGTATCAAATATTAACGAGATAATACAAGCTAAAGAAGTAAAGCACTCCGTCTTCAGGCCACCAGTGGCCCATCGGGACCATCCGAGCGCCGTGTCATCCTCAGTTGAGGGGCGTGTGGTCAGCAGTCCTGCCACGTTCATGGATGTGTGTGATGTCTTTAGGTTAGTTAGGTTTAATTAGTTCTAAGTTCTAGGCGACTGATGACCTCAGAAGTTAAGTCGCATACTACTCAGAGCCATTTGCATGCACTTCACAAATCGAAAAAGAGTAGTATTCTATCACTGTAACATCAGTGAGTGACAGTTGGAATCGATCAGTACATACAAATACAATGACGGAAAAACATTGTAACACCAAAAAATAATTAATGTACAGTAATGAAATTTCGGGAATACATTTTTCTAGGGAACACATTTAAGTGATTAACATTGCAAGATCACAGGCTAATGCAAGCGCGAGGTAAGCCATTGCAAATATGAAATGCTGGTAAATTAATAACCGATGTAACCATCAGAATGTTGAATATAAGCATACAAAAGTGCATGTATTGCGTTCTAAAGGTCCCGGATGTAAGTTTGTGGGACTGATTTCCACGCCTGTCGTACTTGGACTGTCAATATAGGGTCGATTAGTGCTGTTTGGGATGGCATTGGAGATGTCATCTGATGATGTTCCGTATGTGTTCGACTGGAGACAGATATGATGATCGAGCAGGCCAAGACAACATGCCGACACTCTGTAGAGCATGTTGGGTTACAGCAGTGGTATGTGGGCGAGCATTATCCTGTTGGAAAACACCACCTGGACTGATGTTCATGAACGGCAGCAGAACAGGTCGAATCAAGACTGACGTACAAATTTGCAGTCAGGGGGCGAGGGGTAACCACGAGGGTGCTCTTGCTGTCATAGGACATGGCACCCCAGATAATAACTCCAGGTGTAGGTATAGCTTGTGTAGCACGCAGACGGGTTGGTTGCTGGCCCCCAACTAGCCTCCTTCCCTTGAAGGTACAGATTTTTAACAGAAGGGCTCTCCAGTTTGTCTGACGAACCGGTTGCAGGCTCTGTCTCCGGCTGATACTGATCTTCGGCCGGACATGGCTGCTTGTCCTGTTCCAGAGGTTGCCCCTCAGTCTGCAAGATCTGGGAGGTAGCAAAGGGTGGGCTTACTGGTAGTTGGGAGTTCCGTCAGGCGCGTAATGGGTCCCCTTAGGGATATGGCTGCAATGGAGGGGAAGAAAACCAATGTGCACTCCGTGTGCATACCGGGGGGAGTCATTCCAGATGTGTAAATGGTCCTTCCGAATGCTATGAGGGGTACAGGGTGCACCCATCTGCAGGTGGTCGCTCATGTTGGCGCCAATGATGTGTGTCGCTATGGATCGGAGGAAATCCTCTCTGGCTTCTGGCTGCTATCTGATTTGGTGAAGACTGCCAGATTCACTAGCGGGATGAAAGCAGAGCTCACCATCTGCAGCATCGTCGACAGGACTGACTGCGGACCATTGGTACAGAGCCGAGTGATGGGTCTGAATCAGAGGCTGAGACGGTTCTGCGACCGTGTGGGCTGCAGATTCCTCGACTTGCGCCATAGGGTGGTGGGGTTTCGGGTTCCGCTGCATAGGTCAGGAGTCCACAACACAAAGCAGGTGGCTACACGGGTAGCAGGGGTTGTGTGGCGTGGACTGGGCGGTGTTTTAGGTTAGATGGCCTCGGGCAAGTAAAGAAAGGGCAACAGCCACAAAGAGTGCGGAGCAAAGTCAAGACATGCGGGGACCAAGCAGAAATCGGTTTTGTAATTGTAAACTGTCGAAGCTGCGTTGGTAAAGTACCGGAACTTCAAGCGCTGATAGACAGCACCGAAGCTGAAATCGAATAGGTACGGAAAGATGGCTGAAACCAGAGATAAATTCTGCCGAAATGTTTACAAAGGCACAGACGGTGTTTAGAAAGGATATATTGAATGCAACAGGTGGTCGCGTGTTTGTCGCTGTTAGTAGTAGTTTATCCTATAGTGAAATAGAGGTGGGTAGTTCCTGTGAATTATTGTGGGTGGAGGTTATCCTCAACAACCGAACTAGTTTAATAATTGGCTCCTTTTGCCGACCTCCCGACTCAGCAGCATTAGTGGCAGAACAACTGAGAGATCATCTGGAATACATTTTACATACATTTCCTCAGCATGTTATAGTCTTAGGTGGAGATTTCAATTTACCAAATATAGACGGGAACACTCAGATGTTTAGGACTGGTGGTAGGGACAGAGCATCAAGTGACATTATACTGAGTGCACTATCTGAAAATTACCTCGAGCAATTAAACAGAGAACCGACTCGTGGAGGTAACATCTTGGACCTACTCATAACAAACAGACCCGAACTTTTCGACTCTGTAAGCAGAACAGTGCAAATGGCTCTGAGCACTATGGGACTTAACTGCTGTGGTCATCAGTCCTCTAGAACTTAGAACTACTTTAACCTAACTAACCTAAGGACATCACACCCATCCATGCCGAGGCAGGATTCGAACCTGCGACCGGAGCGGTCGCGTGGTTCCAGACTGTAGCCCCTAGAACTGCTCGGCCACTTTGGCCGGCCGCGCAGAACAGAGAATCAGTGATCATAAGGCCGTTGCAGCATCCCTGAATGTGGAAATAAATAGGAATATAATAAAAAGGGAGGATGGTTTATCTGTTTAGCAAGAGTAATAGGAGGCAGATTTCAGACTACCTAACAGATCAAAACGAATATTTCTGTTCCGACACTGACAATGTTGAGTGTTTATGGAAAAAGTTCAAGGCAATCGTAAAATGCGTTTTAGACAGGTAGGTGCTAGTAAAACTGTGAGGGACGGAAAAACCCACCGTGGTTCAACAACAAAGTTAGGAAACTACTGCGAAAGCAAAGAGAGCTTCACTGCAAATTTAAAAGCAGCCAAAACCTCTCAGACAAACAGATGCTAAACGATGTCAAAGTTAGTGTAAGGAGGGTTATGCGTGAAGCGTTCAGTAAATTTGAAAGTAAGATTCTATGTACCGACTTGACAGAAAATCCTAGGAAGTTCTGGTCTTACGTTAAATCAGTAAGTGGATGGAAACAGCATATCCAGACACTCTGAGATGACAATGGCAATGAAACAGAGGATGACATGCGTAAAGCTGAAATACTAAACACCTTTTTCCAGAGCTGTTTCACAGAGGAAGACCGCACTGCAGTTCCTTCTCTAAATCCTCGCACGAACGAAAAAATGGCTGACATCGAAATAAGTGTCCAAGGAATAGAAAAGCAACTGAAATCACTCAACAGAGGAAAGTCCACTGGACCTGACGAGATACCAATTCGATTCTACACAGAGTACACGAAAGAACTTGCCCCCTTTCTAAAAGCCGTGTACCGCAAGTCTCTAGAGGAACGGGAGTTTCCAAATGATTGGAAAAGAGCACAGGTAGTCCCAGTCTTCAAGAAGGGTCGTCGAGCACATGATCAAAACTATGGACCTATATCTCTGACATCGATCTGTTGTAGAATTTTAGAAGATGTTTTTTGCTCGAGTATCATGTCATTTCTGGAAACCCAGAATCTACTCTGTAGGAATCAACATGGATTCCGGAAACAGCGATCGTGTGAGACCCAACTCGCTTTAATTGTTCATGAGACCCAGAAAATATTAGATACAGGCTCCCAGGTAGATGCCATTTTTCTTGACTTTCGGAAGGCGTTCGATACAGTTCCGCACTGTCGCCTGATAAACAAAGTAAGAGCCTACGGAATATCAGACCAGCTGTGTGGCTGGATTGAAGAGTTTTTAGCAAACAGTACACAGCATGTTGTTATCAATGGAGAGACGTCTACAGGCGTTAAAGTAACCTCTGGCGTGCCACAGGGGAGTGTTATGGGACCATTGCTTTTCACTATATATACACTCCTGGAAATGGAAAAAAGAACACATTGACACCGGTGTGTCAGACCCACCATACTTGCTCCGGACACTGCGAGAGGGCTGTACAAGCAATGATCACACGCACGGCACAGCGGACACACCAGGAACCGCGGTGTTGGCCGTCGAATGGCGCTAGCTGCGCAGCATTTGTGCACCGCCGCCGTCAGTGCCAGCCAGTTTGCCGTGGCATACGGAGCTCCATCGCAGTCTTTAACACTGGTAGCATGCCGCGACAGCGTGGACGTGAACCGTATGTGCAGTTGACGGACTTTGAGCGAGGGCGTATAGTGGGCATGCGGGAGGCCGGGTGGACGTACCGTCGAATTGCTCAACACGTGCAGCGTGAGGTCTCCACAGTACATCGATGTTGTCGCCAGTGGTAGGCGGAAGGTGCACGTGCCCGTCGACCTGGGACCGGACCGCAGCGACGCACGGATGCACGCCAAGACCGTAGGATCCTACGCAGCGCTGTAGGGGACCACACCGCCACCTCCCACCAAATTAGGGACACTGTTGCTCCTGGGGTATCGGCGAGGACCATTCGCAACCGTCTCCATGAAGCTGGGCTACGGTCCCGCACACCGTTAGGCCGTCTTCGGCTCACGCCCCAACATCGTGCAGCCCGCCTCCAGTGGTGTCGCGACAGGCGTGAATGGAGGGACGAATGGAGACGTGTCGTCTTCAGCGATGAGAGTCGCTTCTGCCTTGGTGCCAATGATGGTCGTATGCGTGTTTGGCGCTGTGCAGTTGAGCTCCACAATCAGGACTGCATACGACCGAGACACACAGGGCCAACACCCGGCATCATGGTGTGGGGAGCGATCTCCTACACTGGCCGTACACCTCTGGTGATCGTCGAGGGGACACTGAATAGTGCACGGTACATCCAAACCGTCATCGAACCCATCGTTCTACCATTCCTTGACCGGCAAGGGAACTTGCTGTTCCAACAGGACAATGCACGTCCGCATGTATCCCGTGCCACCCAACGTGCTCTAGAAGGTGTAAGTCAACTACCCTGGCCAGCAAGATCTCCGGATCTGTCCCCCATTGAGCATGTTTGGGACTGGATGAAGCGTCGTCTCACGCGGTGTGCACGTCCAGCACGAACGCTGGTCCAACTGAGGCGCCAGGTGGTCATGGCAAGCCGTTCCACAGGACTACATCCAGCATCTCTACGATCGTCTCCATGGGAGAATAGCAGCCTGCATTGCTGCGAAAGGTGGATATACACTGTACTAGTGCCGACATTGTGCATGCTCTGTTGCATGTGTCTATGTGCCTGTGGTTCTGTCAGTGTGATCATGTGATGTATCTGACCCCAGGAATGTGTCAATAAAGTTTCCCCTTCCTGGGACAATGAATTCACGGTGTTCTTATTTCAATTTCCAGGAGTGCATATATATATATATATATATATATATATATATATATATATATATATATATATATATATATATATATATATATATATGACCTAGTAGCTAGAGTCGGAAGTTCCATGCGGCTTTCGCGGATGATGCTGTAGTATACAGAGAATTTGCAACATTAGAAAATTGTAGTGAAATGCAGGAAGATCTGCAGCGGATAGGCACTTGGTGCAGGGAGTGGCAACTGACCCTTAACATAGACAAATGTAATGTATTGCGAATACATAGAAAGAAGGGTCCTTTATTGTATGACTATATGATAGCGGAACAAACACTGGTAGGAGTTACTTCTGTAAAATATTTGGGAGTGTGCGTTTTGAACGATTTGAAGTGGAATGCTCATATAAAATTAATTGTTGGTAAGGCGGGCACCAGGTTGAGATTCATTGGGAGAGTCCTTCGAAAATGTAGTCCATCAACAAAGGAGGTGCCTAAGAAAACACTCGTTCGACCTATACTTGAGTATTGCTCATCAGTGTGGGATCCATACCAGGTCGGCTTGGCGGAGGAGATAGAGAAGATCCAAAGAAGAGCGGCGCGTTTCGTCACAGGGTTATTTGGTAACCGTGACAGCGTTACGGAGATGTTTAGCAAACTCAAGTGGCAGACTCTGCAAGAGAGACGCTCTGCATCGCGGTGTAGCTTGCTCGCCAGGTTTCGAGATGGTGCGTTTCTGGATGAGGTATCGAAAATATTGCTTCCCCCTACTTATACCTCTCGAGGAAATCACGAATGTAAAATTAGAGAGATTTGAGCGCGCACGGAGGCTTTCCGGCAGTCGTTCTTCCCTCGAACCGTACGCGACTGGAACAGGAAAGGGAGGTAATGACAGTAGAAGGTAAATTGCCCTCCGCCACACACCGTTGGGTGGTTTGCGGAGTATAAATGTAGATGTTGATATAGAACTTTCGTTTATGTCACACAAGTCCTTGTGGGTGTTTCGATTTTTATTTGCCGTCAGTGTACCTGGCTGTTACACCTTGTAGGGATATGAAATGGAACGATCGCATAGGCTCAGTCATAGATAAAGATGTGGTAGACTTCGGTTTATTGGTCCCATACTAGGAAAATGCAATCAATCAACAAAAGAGATTACTTACAAATTTCTCGTGAGACGCATCCTAGAATATTGCTCAAGTAAGTGGGACCCGTATCAAGTAGGATTAACAGGGGATAAATGGCAGCACGAGTGACCTACAGTTTGATTGACCCGTGGAAAAGTGCTGGAAGCACTAAACGGGCAGACTGTTGAAGATGGACGTGAACCATCCCGAGGAAGCGTGCTTACAACGTTTCAAGAAACGGCTTGAAATGGTGACTCCAGGAACATACTGCACGCCTTACTTATCGCTCCCTGAGGGATCGTGAAAACAAGATGAAATACAGCGCGCAGAGTCCTAATAACTGATACAATGGAACGTACCTTCTGCCATGCGATTCGCAGTGGGTTGCTGAGTGTTGATTTTGATATATATGTTGATGCAGATAGAGCATGGATACAGCGGCAGGGGCATACAGGCTAAAATGTGAAAGAAAACTGGAAATCTTTAGGATATCCAGAATCCCACACAAATGTAATGAATTTCGGAAATATAAAAGTGGGTGGAGAAATTCTGGCTGCCTATACAATAGCTTCCAGTTGCTTCAAAATACCTTTCATCGTAACAATACCAGGTTGGGAGCACTGGAAGAATGATTACGATACCGCTCAGGTCACATGTTCTGCTTTACTGACGGGTCGAAAACAGACGGAGCTGGGGCCGGGGTATGTGATGTACAGACTAGACTATGAAAGCGCATTTTCTCTAAGGGGAGACTCCAGACGGAGGTATCTGCTGTCAAGGTCTACGAAGGAGATTTTACGTAGTAGATGCTACAGGGATCGTAGCTTCTCCATCATTCAGACAGCCAAGCAGCACTATACTACTCTCCATCAGCTCCGGCAACGCCTGTCAGCTTCTGCAACAAAGTCTTTGATCGTCACAGTACGTCAGAACTTTTGAGGCTAGGGGAAAGCAACAGAGTAAATCTGCTGTGGCTCTTTGGTCTCTCCAGTGCTACTGGTAACGAATAAGCCGATAGGCTAACCAGAACAGGGGCAACAACCCCATTTGTTTGACCGGAACCTATCCTATCAGCAAGCTGATGACAAAATCTAAACTACG
The DNA here is from genome assembly GCF_023897955.1 of Schistocerca gregaria. Taxonomy (NCBI): domain Eukaryota; kingdom Metazoa; phylum Arthropoda; class Insecta; order Orthoptera; family Acrididae; genus Schistocerca; species Schistocerca gregaria. The sequence goes on from NC_064931.1 coordinate 275,358,226, forward strand.
TGGCTGGTTCAGAAAGCAGAACGCAGAATTTTTGACTAAAATACGAAAACAGAAACAGATGATGGTTCAGATGGCTCTAAGCACTATGGGACTAAACATCTGAGGTCATCAGTCCCCTAGAACTTAGAACTACTTATACCTAACTAACCTAAGGACATCACACACATCCAAGCCCGAGGCAGGATTGGAACCTGCGACCGTAGCAGTCACGCGGTGAAAAACAGAAACATGCCAAGTTAATGATGCCACGAGTTCTGAAATCCTGGGCTTGAACGAAGACACAGGCAGCTCATAGTAAGTTTAATGATTGACCACGGTAACATCAAGAAACATCTACACACGGTGGGAATAGAGAAAGAAGCCCGTAAGTGTAGACTATGTGGCTAAGGCGATGAAACCGTAGCAGATTTCACCTTCCATTGTGAAGCACTGGAGGCCGAAAGACAAAATATTTGGGCCACTAATTTCTAAAGAGATTGTCTGTAGCAAAGACCCAGTAAAGATACTTCTTTACCAAATTCTGCAATAAACTGCACAAAAATCGTCAAAGTAGCAATATTACAACTTCGACGGTTTTTGTAATTTATTGCATAAATTGGTAAACCATACATTTGCTCATGCCATTCGGAATCCTGTAAATAAGTTAAAAAGTGACTCCCGCTACTCTTCAGAGGGCCGGCCGCTGTGACCAAGCGGTTCTAGGCGCTTTAGTCCGGAACCACTCGGCTGCTACGGTCGCAGTTTCGAATACTGCCTCGGGCATGGATGTGTGTGATGTCCTTAGGTTAGTTAGTTTTATGTAGTTCTAAGTCCAAGGGACTCATGACCTCAGATGTTTAGTCCCATAGTACTTAGAGCCATTTGGACCATTTGAACTCTTCAGAGGTGCTGGATCGCTTCGCTTCGAAAAACTACACGCCCGAGAAAAGTTAAATCAGATATAGCTGCTGCGTTGGTGAGAGAGGGGACGCTTATTTCGCTGAGGCGAATGGAATCGTTCCGCGAAACGTGTGACCTTGTACAGACAGTGGGCTTTGCATTCTACTTCATGATAGGCATAAAGTGCATTTGATCGCGGACATATGGTGGGCGTCCGAAGCAAGGGAGCTCGACCACCGCGGACGTACGCACTACCGTGTCAACACTGGACCAGTACCACCTCGAGCTGAGTAAAACGACCGCCGTCTGACGTAGGAAATGACGTATTAATGAATACCTTTCATTCCGAAGTCGAAAAATAATGAGATAGTGCTGAATCGAATCCGTTTTGTTCATCCTGATCTTTGGTCTAATTTCGCAATTAATGGGAACTTCCATCTTCATATAGCAATGGTGTTGACAGCGCGGCATAATGCCTCTGATTGGTACAAAAAAATCACCTTGTAGACGATGGCGTAATTTTTTCATGTAGGGTATGATGGACACGGGTGTTTTCGAAGAAATGCTCGCTATGACGTAAACGGGACTTGGAAATAGATGTTGTGTGACAGCAGGGAGAAAGTGGGTCCGCGGCAGGGAAAGCTGCTTTGCGCAACGCTTTGCGACCTCGGTCGCACCGCCTCCGCCTCCGCCTAAATCCGCGCCGCATGACCCCGGAAGATCTATGTTTAGCTTCCACTTATCATCCCGCCTGCTCTTTCCACACTCAAACCAGTACCCACGTGCTTTTATTGCACATGTAACCCCCAATCGTGTTCTAACTCCCCGAGGCCGTTTTGCTCCATTACGCAGAACTCGATAGCTACCTGCTAGTGAGAACGCGGCTTCTAGCGACATTAACTTCCGCATTATGCATGTTACGTGACTATTTCAAATGAAACACATTGTCGTAATCAGTTGACTTTTTTTATTCTTTACTTATAAAGTGACGTTATGTTTGTGTGAGTGGCCGTGTGTTTGCTTTACATTTGAAAGTTTTTTCTTCGTAGTTGCACGTAAAACAGAATACTGTACTTATAAAAGTGTGCATACTTTTGATAAAAAGCAGAACGACGATCAATTCACTTTTTACTAAGAACATCATTACTACCGAAAGAAAATGTACGTTTTATATTAGTACTTTCATTTTTCATTTGCTGAAAGGGAAGTGACGATGAACATCAAAATCTTAGTGAGGAAGATGTGGATTACTAAAGACGATGTTCAAAACCGGACCTGTGTAATTCAGTTATGGTTATAATTAGTCTGATCTAGTCAACTCATGGAACTACAAACCTAAATGATCCATGCGTATATTTGCAGCAGTTACACTCCAAAAACGGGAAAACTCTACCCTAATTTTCTCTTAATTGTCGAGTATGACGCAACAATCCAGTCAAACTTGGAATGCCTTCAAATTTCAAGTACTAATCCCAGACACATGTACGGACACGAACGTTCACCGTGTGCTCGAAAACAACTGGTAAAAACACTGATAACCCAGCGATTAATTTGAACTGCACCACATACGAAATGGACGCATGAGCAGCCACTGTCACACTTCTTCCCAGTTCTCTCTAGACAATGATTCTCGACGAAGACTGGAAAGTGATAGAGATTGGCACACTAGACTCACATTTGAGAAGATGGTAGGTTGTAACATTACATGAGTATGTCCAATGTAGTAGGATCTACTTTGCGTCACGTGAGTATAGGGAAGTCGAAGCAAGTAGTGACCCATGATGTTATATCAACTTGAATTTTTTTTTTATTCACGTAATTCATTGCTAAATTTTATTGATTATTTGCAGAGTTAAAAAATGTAATTATGTACAACATTTAATAGGTAATGACTTTTAATGAAATAGATATAAATATGTTTTGACATAGCAAATCACTTTGTTGCATTATGCATGATATGTTTTCTCTTTGTAAGAACAAAAACTTCCGTGTTGCTCGAGTGCGCGATCAAGTAGTCGTCGAGTGCGGATCTGCTGTAACTTTCATGAATGTGCATAGAAATGTTAATTTACAACCCGGAGTTGATTTAAAAATTATTCTAGGGAACCACGGCCCGACTTTGGTGCAAACAAATCGCGCGCGAATTCTCAAAAATCGGCGTGGAGTTTAAGATACGAGGCTAGATATCGGGCGTTATCCTCGCGTGTAGGATTCAATAACATTAACCGCAATTTACGGACATTAGCTTGATAATAACTATCAAAGACTTATATGAGCGGCATAGAAATCGTCTTAATGCTTAAAGCAAGCGAGAAGCGATTTACTGTCGGGATACGACAAATATTAATCATTGCATAGTCAGCTTGTTGATACGTTGCTTAGCAACTCATAAACGGACAGTAATAGAATTACTGAAACGATCTTTTAAGTATCAATGACCACTACAAACACATCAGAAACTAATTACTTTGTCAGTGACTTCTGCATTGGATGAGTTTCTTTTATTTCAGCTAATTGCTATTAATAAACTTCTTTCTAGGTTGAAACTTCATCAGTGGTGTCGCGCTCATTCAGTTTAGTAGAACGATAAATAGTACTAGCTACGCTACTATTTATAGTTTTCTTTTGAGAAATGTTCGTACTTCAGTCATCAGTCTTCTCAAAGCAGAGACACGAGTGACGCTCCCTCACAGCACTACGATATCGTGAACCACCACACACATATGCCCCCTTCTCACTACATTTCTGCATTGAAAACGCTGTGATATAGCCGCTGTACGAAGAAGGAAGAAAGAAGAGGAAAGATCGGCGAAAGAAACGGAGCAAAGAGAGAAGAGGGGGGTCACAAGGTCAAATCCATCCAGGTTTAGGTTCCTCTTAAAATAACACGGCTTTTTCCCTTCCCGAGTTTCAGTTTGTGTTCTGACTCTTTTGACAGTGGGATGTTAAATTTTCCTTCTAGAAGACTGAGCAGGAAACAAAGGAAAACAACTTGTCAGTTACAACTTATACGTGGAACTAGTCAATGGAAAGTATATGTTTGTCAGATGATAAATATACCTGGTGATAGATACGAAATTCTTAGACAGTATAATAATGGGAAGGAAAAACACGGGCCAATTCGATAATAACCGTCTACACAAAGCAATCAGGAACTCGTGAGATGTGTTAGAGTGATTCTTCGTATTCTTTAAACGCTTTTGCGAGTCCAGCAAAATTTTCAAACTGCTTTTCGAACACAGATGACGATGCCTCGAACGTTCACATCTATATTAACGTTATTCAGTAGTACCGAGTTATGTGAATATTGTGAGTGATGATATCCCTTACAAGAGCTGACTACAATCAGTTCTGTTACTGATTTATACACTTCTTCTACACGAGTGTTCCGTTCTCGTTAACAGATTTTGTATCCACGAATTTCAGTCAAATCTAAGTAAACAATGTGCAGTGCGTCGGTTTTATTAAACTCGATTACTTATGATGATTTAATGACAGCATACAAGCCTTTTGCATTAACAGTCTGGAGATGACTGAGAAATGGCGCGAAATTATTATTGATGCGAGTTCTTTATGGGGTGAGTGGGCTCAGCTATAATTAATTGACTACAGAGTCGTGATGTTCACGAAGTACCCGCTACACACCAGGATAATTGCTTACGTCATGTGAGCACAGCGGAGCCGTGAGGTGCTCACTCTGTCATCTCGTGTTTCTTAAGCCGCGTCCGGAATGCGTATGAGATACTGGCCGTAAACGCTAGTACTGATCATTACACGTCAGGAAAACCTGTCTCAGAACAAGTCTAGTCTTGTCTGCAGCTTTCGCGTGGAGAATTATGTTTTCTTGGGACTCATTTACTACCTTTTTTCTCAGTGTTGAAATTAAGGAGCCACTAATAAACCTTGAGAGGAATGATGCCAGAGCAGCACAAATCACTGAGTGATGAGTTCTACCATTTGTCAAGCAACTAATTACGGAACGTTTAGCAAGTAATATGAATGTCACACAGTAATTGATATATCGTACATCACAGTATTTTGCATTTCTTGGTTCATCATCGTGACGTTACGAGTGCAAATACGAGGGGGGACACAAAAGAAACCGGATTGTTGCCATAAAAAAATTATTGATGAACCTTTTCACAAAATTACTTCAGTGACCTTCAAAATACTCTCCATTACATGCTATGCACTTATCAAGTCTCTTTTCCCACTGTTGGAAGCATGTTTAGAGCTTTTCAAGTTCGATATCGTCCAATGACCTTTGCGAGGCTGTTTTTACCGCCTCAACATCGTCATAACGCTCCCCTTTTAGCGTTTTTTTTCGTTACTGGAAGTAGGAAAAAGTCGCATGGGGCTAGATCCAGCGAATACGGGGCGTGAGGAATGACAGACCACCTCTAAGATGCCAAATAGTGGGTCACTCGTAAGGCCTTGTGTGCTGGAGCGTTGTCGTGATGCAGAAACCCGTCACCCGATCGCCAAAGTTCCGGGCGTCTTCTCCTCACATCCTCTCGCAGACGCCTTAAAACATCCAAGTAAAAGTGCTGGTTAACAATCTGGCCAGGGGGTGCGAATTACCGGTGCTCAATTCCACGAACATAAAAAAAGACAATGATCATCGTCTTCACATTTGACCTCACTTGCATTGATTTTTTTGGTCTGGGAGAGTTGGGAATCCTCCACTGGCTTGACACTTGCGTGATTTCTGAGTCATACCCGTAACACCAACTCTCATCCCCTGTAATGACTTTGTTCAAGACGTTTGGATCACGTGCAATCTCTGTTTTCAAGTCCTGACACACATTCATGCAGATGGTTTTTTGCTCCTGTGTGAGAAGGCGCAGAACAAATTTAGCAGCAACACGTCTCATGTGCAAATCCTCACTCAAAATCCGCTGGCACGAGCTCCAACTGATTCCTGTCTCTGCTGAAATTTGGTCGATTGTTTGGCGACGATCCTCGTTGATCTTTTGGCGGACCTTTTTCAATGTTCTCCTCATTTCGCAATGTTGAAGGGCGTCCAGAACGAGCTTGGTCTTTAACACACACATCTCACCACGTTAAAGCGCCCAAACCACTCGAAAACCTATGTGCGGCTCATAGCGTCTTCCTGGAAAGCTTCCTGAAGCATTTGGCGTGTCTCCGTTGCAGTTTTTTTAAAGCAGGAAACAAAATTTCACACACAGTCTTTATTCTTTTGAAGTTGCCATAACGACTTCGCAGAGGTAACCCGCCAACAGTCAGATAAACACAATACCACACTTGCACGTTCAGCTCTACACTGACGCCGTCTGCACAGCTGTTTCATGAAGGTCTCTACTAACACCATCTAGCGTGAGAATCCTGCACTACGTCTACGAGTGGCAGCGCCCTCGGAGTCCGGTTTCTTTTGGGTCTCCCTCGTAAATTAAATTCCTCCTCATAGTGACAATTATACATGAAATACAGTCGCAGCTGCGAATATGGACTACCATCAGCTGTACGAGTATAATGGAATGACAACAATGAAAATTTGTGCTGGACCGGGAATCGAACCCGGATTCTCCGTTTATCGCTAGCGGTCGCCTTACGATTTTTTTAATTATTTTTTTTATATCTCATTTTGCTCTATGTTGGTCGACGAATCTGTTCGTGGCGGACGTCTGATGACAGCCGTTCAGGTTCTTTGTTGATCCGTTCACCCAGTTTTTTTATTTCAGAGGGTAGTTAACCCTCTGAACGAGCACGCTGAGCTACCGTGCTGGCTACCAATTGACTATTATCCGAGCACGACTCACGACGAGACCCCAACGTTTATATGTCGTCAGCCATGTGTCTACAACCTGCACCCGTATATCCATTATATATTTTCCCGTACAGGGGAGATTTTTTACTTGAAAGTCGCCTGCCCGGTGTCGGTGGATGATACGATATTGCAGTGCCTATATTGTTGTGAGTTAGGACGCAAGGTTGCTTCGACATGCATCCATACATGTCCGAAGGAACTTTGCGTCGTAATTCGCAATAGCACAGGCACTCCAATATCGTAATCATTGTTATTTCTTTTTTTCAAAAGCGCTTAGTAGCACATAACATTCTTTTGCCATCAGAAGAATGATATGTCGTGCCATTGAATCAGCGTGACACTGAAACTGCTGGGGAACTTTCCCAACGCATGACGACAAAACCCCATCATGCAGCACACCACATTTGGTCAGAGCTGAGTCCAAGGTTAGCACATCTCAATCGATGCGTCCCAGATGTGCTCAAGAGGAATGAGGTTGGCTTCCTTGTGTGCTTGTGTGAGACGCACGTCTCCCCCCGTCGGAGGTTCGAGTCCTCCCTCGGGCATGGGTGTGTGTGTTGTCCTTAGCGTAAATTAGTTTCAGTTAGATTAAGTAGTGCGTAAGCCTAGGGACCGATGACCTCAGCACTTTGGTCCCATAATCCTTACCACAAATTTACAAATTATTTTCCATGTGTGAGAGAGAAAGACCAATGGAGTGTTGCATTCCCTTGCTGTTATTACAAGTCGCGTGCAGGAGCTGCAGACGAACAAATGGAAACAAAGTCGGACATCAGGATTCAGTACCATTCGCCAAAGAGAGACATACATTAGTGGCCATTAAAATTGCTACACCTAGAAGAAATGCAGATGATAAACGGGTATTTATTTGACTAGTACATTGTACTAGAACTGACATGTGATTACATTTGCACGCAATTTGGGTACATAGATCCTGAGAAATCAGTACCCAGAACAACCACCTCTGGCCGTAATAACGGCCTTGATACGCCTGGGCATTGAGTCAAACAGAGCTTGGATGGCGTGTACAGGTACAGCTGTCTATGCAGCTTCAACACGATACCACAGTTCATCAAGAGTAGTGACTGGCGTATTGTGACGAGCCAGTTGCTCGGCCACCATTGACCAGACGTTTCAAATTAGTGAGAGATCTGAAGAATGTGCTGGCCAGGGCAGCAGTCGAACATTTTCTGTATCCAGAAAGGCCCGTACCGGACCTGCAATATGCGGTCGTACATTATCCTGCTGAAATGTAGGGTTTCGCAAGGATCGAATGAAAGGTCGTAACACATCTGAAATGTAACGTCCACTGTTAAAAGTGCCGTCAGTGCGAACAAGAGGTGACCGAGACGTGTAACCAATCGCACCCTATACCATCACGCCGGGTGATACACCAGAACGGCGATGACGAATTCACGCTTCCAATGTGCGTTCTCCTCGATGTCGCCAAACACGGTTGCGACCATCATGATGCTGTAAACAGAACCTGGATTCATCCGAAAAAATGACGTTTTGTCATTCGTGCACGCAGGTTCGTCGTTGAGTACACCATCGCAGGCGCTCCTGTCTGTGACGCAGCGTCAAGGGTAACAGCAGCCATGGTCTCCGAACTGGTAGTGCATGCTGCTGCAAACGTCGGCGAACTGTTCGTGCAGATGGCTGTTGTGTTGCAAACGTCCCCATCTGTTGACTCAGGGATCGAGACGTGACTGCATGATCCGTAATAGCCATGCGGATAAGATGCCTGTCATCTCGACTGCTAGTGATACGAGGCCGTTGGGATCCAGCACGGCGTTCCGTATCACCCTCCTGAACCCACCGATTACGTATTCTGCTAACAGTAATTGAATCTCGACCAACACGAGCAGCAATGTCGCGATACGATAAACCGCAATCACGATAGGCTACAATCCGACCTTTATCAAAGTCGGAAACGTGATGTTTCGCACTTTTCCTCCTTACACGAGGCATTACAACAACGTTTCACCAGGCAACGCCGGTCAACTTCTGTTTGTGTATGAGAAATCGGTTCGAAACTTCACATGTCAGCGCGTTGTAGGTGTCGCCACCGGCGCCAACCTTGTGTGAATGCTCTGAAAAGCTAATCATTAGCATATCACAACATCTTCTTCCTGTCGGTTAAATTTCGCGTCTGTAGCACGGCACTTTCGTGGTGTAGCAATTTTAATGGCCAGTAGTGTATTTAGAATACGATTTAAAACCATGTAAACAACGTCACTCAGGAATGCATCTACTGTCTTCCTGTACGATGTCTTGTCGGCAACAGGATGCATCGCCTCACGTGGTTTCCACCTTATTCGTACCCTACTATCACTGTGTGTCAATGTGTGCCGAAACTTATCAATCCAGTCATCCAGTTATCGTGCCTCGAGTATGTAATTGCGGTGGTAGTGCGCCCAAACTGGTTCGTGTGTCGTGCAGTGGTTGTTTTACATGGTATGCTTCAAATATGGTTTAAATGGCTCTAAGCACTATGGGACTGAACACCTGAGGTCATCAGTGTCCAAGACTTAGAAATACTTAAACCTAACTAACCTAAGAACATCACACACATCCATGCCCGAGGGAGGATTCGAACCTGCGACCGTAGCAGCAGCGTGGTTCCGGACTGAAGCGCCTAGAACCGCTCGGCCACAGCGTCCGGCTTTAGATGGTATGAATACTCAGTCTTGTTGGCTATCATTGACTGACAACTAAATTGCCGCACTGTGACCCGTCTACACGTTGTTACAATCGGTTTTTGTCTACGGCCACTTCTATCATCAATACGTTGTCGTCCACGTCAGCTGACGCAGGTGGCGGTGGTTTTATCCCTCTGGAGATGCAAGTGGTACACTCTTGACACTATGACACTTGAAGATATGTTATGTGTACAACCACGGGGATTGGGTGTTCGTTTGGTCGTGTCCCCATTATGTTGCCCCTATGTAACGCACTTCTTGCTCATAATGCACTAGATTGTAACGCCAGTAGCTGGTGTAAGTTCACGTGTCTAGCAGAACTATTACATTCTGTCGCGAAGTAAGCGCCACCTCTCCCACCAAAGCGGCAGCATTATCTGGTTTAATTCCTCTGGAGTGTAAATTTTTTTGCTTTTGCGTTTGATAACATCCTACACAGCAATCCACTTCATGTCATGTCACCCACAATATGTCGTATTCACTAAAACATCCAATGTAGCAGAAAGCGAAACTGCTAACACAGAACTTTCTTAGCTGTAAAAGGTAGTTGGCTTGCACGCTTTTCAACGTATTTTATCACAGGGTGTAAAGTCTAAATCAGTTATTATCGGCTATACAATATAAAATATATAATAAACATTTATTAAAATAATGCATATGCACAACACTCAACTCGGTGTGCGGATAGCTGTGTGACACTGGGGTTCACGTCCTATCCTATAACTAACCTAACACTCTGAAAGTTAACTGTCTAATCTATAGGGCCCTGTTTTGGCAACTGTCTGTAGCAATTATTGAGCAGTTTTCGCTAGACACCCGGCTTCCAACTGTCCGATGATCGCTCGGAAATAGCGGCTTGCCTTTACAGCAGCAATGGGCGATCAGTGCGGTTGTAATTATAAACTGGACTGTAGAACGGACGAAATGGTCAACCGCAACTGGATCAGTAACTGTAGAACTGCAGGAACAGGCTGAGTATGGTACCACCTCTCCATTTAACAGCGACCAGCGGAATAATCTTCCATCTGCGATCTCGATGGCGATAGCAGAAAGGTAGTTCCGGGTTTCAGCGTCGCCTGTGGCGGCTGACGGAACTAGTGGCGGATAGGTCTGACGCTTTAAACAGGCCGTAGCGGAGAATAAATTAGTTCCAGTATGAAAGCGCCACCAACGAGAGGTTTGCTCGGAACTCTGAGGCGCCTCGTGTGAACAGTGTCCGCTTCATGGCGCCCTCTTGTGATATCGCTGTGTATCTATTGACTGCGTACATAGCAGATTAAAAATAAATAGATCAATTAGATATGACATAAAATTAAACTAATTCTCATTGATATAACTTACGTAATTGATAACAATCGCTTTCTGATGATATAAAAGCAGATTTAAATAACAAATACTATCTGATCAAAAGTATCCACACATTCCTACGTGATGTGGAACTGGAAGACATATGTTACCAGAGGCGGACCCGCCAGTATAAAAGGAGACAGGGAGTATGTTGTTGTCCCCCGCCCTCTGTCGCGTCTTCACCGTTGTGTCCCCCCTACCCTCCACCTCTCCACCTTTCATCTCATTTCCCAAGGTGACTTCCATCGACTCCCTCTCCTGGATTATGCTCTCTCTCCCACCATTTATCCCTCCTATCAACACTGATCCTCACCTGCCCCTCCCTTCCTCTGTCCTTTGCCCAGGCTCCCTCCCCTCCCCCTTCCATCGTGTTTTTTCCCCGCCTATCCTCTGCCTCCCTTCTCTCCCACAAGTCCTTTTGCTCTCCTCTCCACTGTCTTTCCCACTCCTTCTAGCGTCCGCCCCGCCCCCCTTTTTTCTATGTCCCCTCCCTCCATCGGCTCCCCCCTTTTCCCCCTTTATCTTCATCGGTCCAGGTCCTCCCCCCCCCTCCCCCCCCCCCATCGGCCGCCGTTTCACCTCTACAGTGCTGTTATAAGATAGTGTTTAGTGTTGTGCGTCCCCTGTCAGTGTTGCGAACAGCCACCATACTGTCGCTTGTTATGTTTTTATCTCGTACTAACAGAATCCAGACTGTCGCTGTGTTTTTAATTGTGCATGTCTCCTTCCTGTGTGTCTTCCTCCGCATCGTCAACGCCGTGTTTTGTATTTTAAGTTCCGCAACTTTCCGCCATTTTACTGTTATCAACAAAATCACCGTTTTATCGCCTTTTTATATTGTTTGTTCTCTAACCATTGTTTGCTTAACTTTTCTCTCGGCTGTAGAGCAGCCGTATTAAGCTGCTGTCAGGTGGGAGGAATCGAAAATCAATAAAGGAAAAAAAAATATTTTTTTGTCAGTCTGGTCCTCGACCAGGGCCTCACATGGGCGCAGCATATTCGTGACATCAGAAGCAGAGCAGTGGGGCTTCTCCGCGCCGTGTATCCTCTGCTAAATCCCCCGTCGTCGCTGCCTCGGTACCACAGCATTAGACTCTAACACTGGTCAGACCACTGCTAGAATACCGGGCCCTGGTGTGGGGGAATGCGTCGCAACGCTGCAGAAGGTGCAGAAACGGGCTCTGAAACTCGCTCTGTGCCACCCGAGACTGTATACAACTTGTCTGGTGCACAAATAAATGGGCATCCTGCCTCTGCGAGACAGAATCCGGCAGAGTGCTCGCGCCTCTTGCGAGAAGTCAGGTCAATACCGCAGTCGGCTCGTCCTAGAACTGGGCCAACAACAACACCGCAGTAGCCTAAGGGCATCTCACCTCCACATCACCACAGGCCAACCTTGCTGCGAGAATAATTTTCTTCACAGCAACTTGAGGACAAGCATATCCACATTACCTGAGGCCAATCCTGCACGTCAGATAATCATAACACGACATCGAGACGCTCAACCAGCATAAAATTTTTATGTTTAACCTGCTTACACGTCGAGACAGGAAAGCGCGTCAGATAAGCGACTAGCAAATTTGTTGTCAGTAGGGAAGCAGTAACAGCAGAATGGGTCAGTTTGGAAAATACATTGACTTCGAAAATGGACTAGTCATTAGATGTCACCAGTGTAACAAATTCATAAGGGAAATTTCAAACCTTCTGAATCTTCCCGAATATGCAACGACATGTACTGATTTTTAATTTTCTTCGGTTTCTTTCTTTGATAACGGCCTCTCGCAAAAGCACAGCGTGTGATAAGCATGGTCATGACGGTACAATAATACTGACTCCACCGGCGTGCGTCCGTGGCATGGCGCATGTCACCAGCAGTCGTTCACCTGGACGACGGCGTGTCCGGACACGGCCATCGACATGATGTAAAACGAGACATAATTCATCTGACCAGGTAACATGTCTCCACTGGTCCATCGTCCAGTCTGACGAGCCCGTGCACTCTGCAATCGCAGTTTACGATGGTGTGGAGCCTGCCGTTGTGGCCGAGCGGTTCTGGGCGCTTCAGTCCGGAACCGCGCTGCTGCTATGCTCGCAGGTTCGAATTCTGCCTCGGGCATGGATGTGTGTGATGTCCTTAAGTTAGTTCGGTTTAAGTAGTTCTAAGTCTAGGGGACTGATGACCTCAGATGTTAAGTCCCATAGTGCTCAGAGCCATTTGAACCATTTTTTAATGACGTGGAGTTAATATCGGAACACGTCGTCTGCTCCGGAGCCCCATGTTCGACAATGTGCGCTGAATGGTGTGCTCCGAAACACTTGCGCCTGCAACAGCAGTGTACTCTGCCATTAGATCGCCGGCCGAAGTGGCCGTGCGGTTCTAGGCGCTGCAGTCTGGAACCGCGAGACCGCTGCGGTCGCAGGTTCGAATCCTGCCTCGGGCATGGATGTGTGTGACGTCCTTAGGTTAGTTAGGTTTAACTAGTTCTAAGTTCTAGGGGACTAATGACTTCAGAAGTTGAGTCCCATAGTGCTCAGAGCCATTTTTTGCCATCAGATCTGCAACAGACCGCCGCCTAAACTGCTTTACCGACCAGGCAAGCCTCTGACCTCCATTCTGTGTGATGAGCTAGCTAGAGCATATAATCGATTTTACGTGATTTCATGGTATAAATTTGAGGATAAGTGGTAAATAGTCCGAGCCTAGTAATTCCTCCGACACCTCCCACGTGAAAGTTGTAACTGTGGGTGAAAACGCAAAGCGTAGGTCAGCTGCACTGATCCGTTGCTAATGTTGACTAATTGTCATTCGTCCCCAGCATTGATTATTTCTAAGTTGTTTTCACCGATGAACTCTGCAGTTAACTTCCTCGTTCCTTCATCTCGACCTAGATCCAATACAGGTTGGTGCCTAATTAAGTTCTTCACTATTAATTTTTGGTTAATACTGGTATTATTGTGAGCATGCCTCCAGTCTATCTTTATTTTATTATTTGGTGCTCTGTATACAGTGATTATATCAGCGTTCCCAGTTTCTGAAAGAAAATTCTGCATCGGTAAGCGCTGAATCGAAATTTTTTTGTATTGACCGCCATATTTATTTTAAAATGCTATCCGCTCATAACCGTCCAATCGTTCCCCATGGACAATGTTATAACCCGACAGGGAGAAGTCATCGGGTGTAGCTAACAATATATTATTAACTGCGCAAATTGATGTGCGCTGCTCTTCCATAAATGGCAGTAACATATTTTTATTACTCCTTATAGGAGGCTAGTCGTAAAGTATTAATCATCACTTCGACAAAAAGCAAGTTGTCACCATGAAACTTGGTAATGGTGTTGGTCACACTCCAATGTGACGTTTTTTTCAAACAATGGATGGCTTGGCAAAGACCTAAGTTGTAGAAGTGCGCATTTTGGTTGTTTAGAAAACGTTACACGTTATAAATCACTTCGTCGTCATTCTGGAAAATAGGTCGAGTGAAGACAACGGAAACAACATGTGTGATTCTATCGAGTGCAGAACTAGCCGGGGTTTTTTTCGTGGAGCAAAAGCATCCATTTGGACAGATTCCAGCGACGCTTCGTTTTGACACCACCGAAATCTTACGAGGTTACGGGAGGCTTTGTTGCTGCAATAGTCCGACTCTTTCGAGAATCTGTTAGCACCACACCGTGGCAGTCCCAAAAGTACTCAGTATCAGCTTCACCGATGACAGCCGTATCTTGTCATTTTTTGACCGTTGTGAATCCACAAGTCCCCACTTCTTACCTTTGCTCCTTTGTCCCTGGTCATAGTGATACACACAGAATACATCCACGAATATTAGGCCGCGTGCCGCGATGGTTAAAGTATACCGTGCATGGCAAAACGGCACTATCCAAAACTGGCGCCATGGCGACTGTGATGCACAACGAGCCAAAGATGACAGGGATGAACGACGATTGTGGAGATGTGTACAGGCGAATAGGTGTGTAGCTGTTGAGCAATTGACCGGCCATAGGAACCAAGGGGCTTTTCAACGACTGTCCGGTGAACGGCGTACGGGCTTCGGCAGCAGGCGTCTGCTTCATGCACATATGCTCCCTGCTGTTCATCGGTGATGAAGGCTGGAATATGCACTCCAACATCGCCAATACCGCAACTTGGCGTCCACTGAATGGTGACAGGCGGTCTTTTCAGATGAATCACGTTTTATGCTCCATCGGACAGGTCGCCGTTGGCGTGCATGGCTTGAAATATCCGAAAGCAAACACACTGCATCAATCTTTGCAGCGTTATGGTCTGAGGAATGTTTTCTTGGCATTACCTGTGTGATCCCGTCATTCTGGAAGGCACAATGGATCAACACAAGTAATCGTCTATTCTTGGGGACTATTTACACCCTTAAATGTAGTTTGTTTTTCCTCGGCACGGTGGCACGTACCAGCGGGACAGTGCAACTTGTCACATAGTTTACTGTGTACGTGCTTGGTTCGAAAACCACCACGATGAGTTTACCACCCTCCCCTGGTCACCAAGCTCCCCGGGTTTAAGCCCTATCGAGAATCTGCGGGACCACCTCGGTTGGTCTGTTCGCTCCATAGATCCTCAACCGGAAAACCTGGCGCAGCTGGCCACGGCATGGCTCCACATCCCTGTCAGTACCTTCCAGAACCCGAATGACTGTCTTCCTGCACATCTCGTAGCGGCGTGCGCTGCAAGAGGAGGTTCTTCAGGCTTTTGACAGGCGGTCGCATTAATGTGACTGAACAGTGTATAAACAATTTGTTACTCGGAGAATTTCTTTAGCTTTCTTTGGAGAATGTAACGGAACTCATAAATCAAAACATTCATGTTAAAGATGTTGTTCAGATAGTGTCGTACGCATCCAAATTACACGTCCTCCAAGGGTGCAATAATTCAGTTTGGTAGCACAAAAACCCTATGCATTCAAGCATATGTTGCAGCACCTAGCGACTACATTAACCATATTGTGCCGCATAAAAATCACCGATAACACGGTTACGTAATTGAGCAGTGATTTGGAAAGAGCTTAAATTGACGTTGGCGTCATCTGAATAAAGCATAGAAAGATACCAGCTGGTGTAGTCTCCTGGGGCGACTTAGATAAACATAAGTACAGCCTGACGGAGATTTGAGCGTCGTTTGTCGTGCAGACAACTGCAGCATCTCGACTAATTTCCTCCCATGTCTGTGCAGCTGGTTATTTATGCCGTTCTTGACAAGAGTTTCCATGATGGACGGATTATGTGAAAATATGATCGTGCTGGATCCGAACAAATATGAGGATGCTGCACAATATTCTGGAGATACTTTTCTGTTCAATATTATTGATCACGCATTTAATCAGTTAATGAACTTTGTGTCTGTGAATGTCCATGACCTTACCTTTAATAATGCCTCGAAAGTAACCTGGTTTTATTTTGTTCTTGATTTCATGAAGGTACTCTTCAGCGAAGTATTTCTCAACAGAAGCTCACTATCGTTTGATACAGAACACCTTCGCTTTAACCAGTTTCCATTGTAAATTGGAAGTCAGTCTCCTTATGCTGGTAGATCTAAAAAAAATGGCTCTGAGCACTATGCGACTTAACATCTGTGGTCATCAGTCCCCTAGAACTTAGAACTACTTAAGCCTAACTAGCCTAAGGACATCACAAACATCCATGCCCGAGGCAGGATTCGAACCTGCGAGCGTAGCAGTCGCGCGGTTCCGGACTGAGCGCCTGCAACCGCTAGACCACCGAGGCCGGCTGCAGATCTCTATTAATTCTTAAGGTGGAATGGATTTCACAAGGGGGCCGCACTTATTCATCACCGATTTCGTCCAGATTGGTGGTATATGCAGGGCTAGGCAGCAAACGAAAGTGACAGAAGTGAGAGCTACAGATGATGAAGCATTTACAAAAAATAGCATATTCGGCGCGGGCCGTGCGGGACATGAGCCATTTATATTAGCTTATTTTCCAGGCAGCGGTTTGCGCAGTGGAATGAGTGCACAGCGATAATCCAAGTGTCATGGGGTTGAGTCCCTATGCGGAAACGTTGTTTTATTTTGAATTTTTACGTTACTTATACTACAAGTACACCGAAATAATGTTCAATATATTGTATTTATTAATATTATCACAGAAGGCATGAAAAGGAGAGGGAAACGAAAATTTGGGATTGCAAATAAATTTCCAAGATAGGATTGTGTATACAGCATCCACGAGGATTCTGCAAATAACTTTTGAAAAATGGATTGTAATTAAAGCATACAGGACACCGTGTGCCGTAAGTTTCATTCTGACCTTCGAATAGCCCTACGTAGTTGCACACGATCTATATATTCCCGCCAAGACAATTCCTGCTTCCTCTGTTTTGACGATTTATATCACACAGCACGCATAAATCATCAGCTGTACAATAAAAAAAGTATCTAATTATATATACGAAGTTCTCGCGTACGCCTGAAATCCCTTCTCGGAAATTTATTTGCAATTCCAAATTTTCCTCTCTCTTTGAAATATTAATAAAAACAATATAGTGTGCATTTTTCGCTTTATATGCAGTGTAAGCGAAGTAAACATTGAAAATAAAAAAAAAGTTTCCACACGGGGACCCGACCCCAGGATCCTTGTATTATCGTTCCGTTCTCTTGTACTCTCATACAGAAACCAGACTGCAGTTTTAAGAGTCGAGGGTCATGAAAAGGAAACACTGGTTGAGATGGGAGTGAGACAGGGTTGTAGCCTGTCGCCGATGTTATTCAGTCTGTACACTGAGCAAGCAGTAAAAAAAAAAAAAAAAAAAAAAAAAAAAAAGTAGGTAGAAAGCACAAGGAATGAACACTTTGAGGTTTGCCTATGACGTAATTCTGTCAGGGACATCGAAGGACTTAGGAGAACAGTTGAATGGAATTGACAGTGTCTTGACAGGAGGATATAAGATGAGCATCAACAAAAGCAATACAAGGATAATGGAATGTAGGTGAATTAAATCAGGTGATGATGAGATAGCTAGATTAGGAAAAGAGGCGGTTAGAGTAGTAGATGAGTTTTGCTCTTTGCGCAACAAAATAACTAATGATGGCCGAAGTAGAGAGGATAAAAATGTAGACCGGCAATGACAACAAAAGCGTTCCTGAAGAAGAGGAGTTTGTTAACATCGACTATACAGTCAAGTGTGGAGTGTAGCCATTTATGGAAAAGAAACATGAACGATAAACAGTTTAGACAAGAAGAGAATAGAATCTTTTGAACTGTGGTGCTACAGAAGAAAAACATATTAAAATTTTGAATGGATTAGGAAATTTGAGAATGATATGACTTCAGTGGCAAAGACTCCTCGAACTATTCTAGAACATCGTCTTTTTGTTTGTGATAACAATGAAGCAGTTGGACCCACGTAGGTCGTGGGACAGTACACCAGGCTGTGCACAACACATCAGAAACATTGTATTATTGTCTGACACTTCCTCTAGGAGTTAACGCACCTACTTGAGAAACGTTTTATGCATTCATACTTCACTGGCACTTTTATTTTGCAAATTGCAACTGTTATGTGTGAAGCGAAATTCTTCTCACCTATTTGGCTGTGGTGAGTGTGTGTAGGTTTTAGTGTGTTGTCCGTGTTGTTGATGACGTGAAAGAGAGAAGAGAGAAGGGAGAGGGGCAAATCCTGTGGCATCACATAGCCTTTTCCTTTTGAGTAGAATCAAAATTTCCGCCGAGAGCAACGCTTCCTCCTGGCCGATTGATCACCACCGATTAGCACTCTTCGAAGTCCTTAATTCATGAGACACAATAATTGTGTTTCAGATTTTTACATAGGATTTAGAGCGAGGCCTGGTTGTTAGGAACTACACGAAACACTTCTTCTCCTCATGGTCAGCGAATGCTGATGTTGGTCATTTCTCTCTCCAGGATTAGAATTAAAACAGCGATTTGTGAACGTGTGCGAAGAGTTTTTGCGGCTCTTTGAACAATAAATTGACGTGTGACTGGTAGGAGTGTTTTCTGCGGATGAAATACAGTACCAAATACCATAAATCAAAAGGAGGTACCAAGAAACGCCGTCATTTTTCTCAAACAATGCAAAAGTTTTGAGCATCTATTCCTGCAACGAAGGTAATGACGACCCTTTTTGTGTGATAAACAGGGCATAATAATGGTGTGGACACTTTCACTATTTCGTCATATTAAGACTTCTCATGCATGTTTCTTCATGTCCTATTCTGAAATGAATTGCACTCTGGCTGTTGTAATTGGATGTCATGTTGTACATTATAATTGAAGGCCACGAACTGCCTGCCCAAAAGGTCAAACATCAGCTAAACTCTGGAACGCATTGTTAAAACACGGCTGGAATGGTGGCTGGGTTGCTATTTATTACTGCCAAGCCCCAAAAATCAGTTAAGCAACGTAAGGGCGACTTATGATAATAATGAAGTATTAACGACCGAATTTTTAGCCACGTGCATGTGACGTAGCGTCCTTGGTGTACTCTTAATCGATATGTCAGTTGCGTACAACGACGTGAAAACCTTATGCAAATATACAAGATTTGCACTTTTAGAATTCGAGAGCCATTCGTCACGGCAATCTATGTGTTACTTCACACTAGTTGAGGACACATTCGGATAATGGAATGGTGAGAAAAACGACTACTACAACCTTCTCTCCCCAAAACACGGTGGTTTACTAATCAGACGTTCGATAGACGACGCCTAACGTCCATCATAAGGATGCACTTCCCGTACAGAAACTTATCTCCTCCATAGCAAAGGTTTGATCGACTCAGCATCAGAACGTGATTTTAATTACGTGCTCTTTTCGCGTGGGTGATACCGCGATCAGCAAGTAACTAAGAAAGCTGAGACACTAATTCACCACTAATAACACCACTATCCTGGCATCAGAAAATGCAACAACTTACAGGACAAGCGTGGAGTTTTTAAGAAATTGTAGCCTGCAGATATAATTAAGAGTCTGCTAATGTGGAGAGCTTCTGTCTGTCAAGAACAGTGCCATAGCTACGCACTGCTTAATCTTTACCTTTAGGAAAGCACCGTATAAACAGAAGATGATGACACGTTATTACTTCAGAACAAATTATTGTATTTGTAGCGTTCTTTATCTTTTTTGTTTCACGTACATTTTTTGTTATCGATTATTAGCTTGTAATCTTACCCTCCCACACATCACTATTAATTTTTTCTTAGTGTCTTCACTAGTTCCAAAAGCTTCGAGAGGCGTAAGATATATAAAAGGAAACCTTTTTACTAATCTTCATTTTCTCTTGTTGTTGTTGGCTGCACTTATTGCGTCTAAGGGTACATAATTATGGCTGAAATTTTGATTTAACGTTGTGGGTTCCTGATGACTAAATAACTGATGAAGGTTTTCCTGTATATTTCTTGAATTTTATTCTTTGTCACATTTTTCAATATCACGCCGTCTTTACAATTTCCACTTAATATTCCAAAATACATTGTTAGCGTGGATCCAAAAAAAAAAAAATCCTGTCTCCATCGGAGGCATACCTACTACTCCTTACATTATGCGGTACTCACAATATACCAAAGAGTTTACCAAGCATGAAGAGTTTACAAACTTTCTTGGCAAAAGAAGAATCATCACCAAGATGCAACATTATTTTATAAATGAACCCAGAAATAAATGTAATAATTAGCGTTAGATTGTGCAATTTTTAAATTGAATTTTAAGTATGGCAGATATTTAGTAATTTCTAATATTTTGAAAGGAAAAGTAATTTTAGTCGCACATACAGATTAGTACGTAACGATTTTAACAACTTAATTTCATTTTAAACATATTAGTAATACAAAATAAAATGAAATTCTTTCAGTGAAACAGCCGAGAATGTTCACCTATATCAGATTCCAGATAAATCCTGGTGTCTCCTACTTCTATAAAAAAAAAAGTTATGTTAGAAAAGGGTCTCCCATTACAAGCTCCTTTCTATGTACCTACACAAATTTGCTTTAATTATCAGATGTTGCAATACACAGGGTTGTCAGAAAAGCCTGTGAGGGTGTTGCAGCGTACGCTGTGTTGACAAACAATTACTGGGGAAAGCATTCGATACGTTGCGCTGTTTTCGATTTAAATAGTATTGAAGTCAGTCAGTCAGGTCGTTGAGCGAGCAAATTCAAACAGCCTGACAGAGAAATAGTCGCCAAACGTGTTCATCATTGGATCCCTCAAAGCGAACAAACGTAGCTTTTGCTCATCTAGTTTAAATTTATCACTTCTGAAAAAGATTCATTTTCAATTGGTAACAATTGATATCTCGCGGATCGATAGATGTCTGTGCACTGCCTCATTTTAGCGCGTGCAAGGGCTTGAAATAGCGCGCACAACGACGTGACTGGCTAACGTCAACGCTAATTAAATCGGAAGCGACACAACGTATCGATTTTTTTCTTAACCATCATTTCTTAGCGTAACCTACCCTGCAACACTCTTACAAGCTTTTCAGACTGTTTATGGCTACTCTGTATATTGTTTTGCTGGATGCACGGAACGTATACCACATTTCAATAAACTTCAATAAATAAATTAAAGATAAAGCAGCTGTGAAAAGTATCAAGAATTTCTATGTTTAGAGTATCCCTCAGCCACCACAGTCTGTTAACCCCGCCTCTCGTGCTTCCCATGTGTTTATACCGGTAAGAGTGTCATTGAGAGAAGCGATGTTCTGTTCTCACATCGACTTGATAATTCCTATTTTGCTGGAATCATTTAGAAAGCACCTGCGCGACATTTTTTGAACGTTAAGTATAATAAATTGAAAAATGATACATATTTAAGTTATAGCCCGCAAGCCACCGTGGACTTGGAGCAGCATTACCTGTCCATTCGCTGGAAGAGCGACTGCGGACAAGTCTAGGTACGAATTTGAATTTATTTAATTTCTCCAGTCACGGTCATTTCGCGAGACGTGTCTGTATATTATGGAGAGTACTTAAGTAACCACTTTTCGAGTGATCTTTGATCAGGTGAAACAAAAGCAAAAAAAAAAAAAAAAGAGATCCGGTGCATATGGGGCTGCGGAGTCACAGAAATTCTTTTTTCATCAAAAAGTAGTTGACGTAACGGACCGTACAACAGGGAGAGTGGCCATACTGTAGAATCCAAATGTCTGCAGTGTACGGTCTACTACAAATCTGCTATACAGAGGCATCTAAAACCCTCTTATAAAATAACTGGTTTATAGTTTAAACAAGAGTCACAAATTTTTGTGAATGATGCCTCTAATACAAAAAAAACGCATGGCCTTGATTTTGGACTAGCCTAGTAGAGCTTTTTTGAGAGATTGGTCAGTGTCGTTAAATATAACGCATGCGAGAAATTCCATTGCCTTCTTTCCGCGTTACTGATCACACATATTTTGCTGTTTGTATCTCAAAGACTTACTACCGCATTCCGAAGTTTTTAGGAAGAAAGATTCATCATAAGTCAGGAGGAACTCATTATTCGTCTCTTATGATAACAGATTTTAACGCGTAACCTTAAGAATGACTCGATCACTATGCCGCGGGGAGCGACAAACGATATCTTTATGATACATAAGACCTATTTTCCAAGATGAATACAGTTATAAAAAGTCGTAAGTGTCTAACGTCCCCTAAAATCACAAAAACAGTACTTTCCTTACAAACGCCAGAATTTTTGCATTTTATCGAACATATGTAACACTGCAAGAAATTGAAATTTGACGAGAGAAGAATCGAATACTTTTAAATACATTAGTTCTTTATCCAATTTAGGGAAATCATTGCCACAAAGACCCTAAATGGATGAAGAGACTTCAGTTTTAATTTTGCAAAATCATTAACTGTTACTCTTTTATTAAATACAGAATAGATACTCAATTAGTTGCCCTTTTTTTTCTTTTAACTGACATATGTCAGTTAACAGAAACCGAAACATTACTTTTGGTGTGACTTTTGTGGATGTGTGATACTTGTGTCTAGTGGACACACACCACAAAGTTCCATTGCAGAGTTGTGGAAATACGTTAGTCAACAGGTGTACACTGGTGCCGATGTCTGTCGTGAATGTGCTGGTTGTCTAAGAAAGTGACCTCGTCGACCCAGTTTATGCTGACTTGTAAAAAACTTGCTCTGCGATTTAAACAAAATCGAGTGACCTTGCAACGTGACAGAAACTTCAAAGGTACCCTGCAGTAAGACTATATGCAACTTTTTGTGTGACCTGCAGCAACTTTTTCTGTAGAAAGCCTTCTTTTTAAGGAAATTGCTAATTTCACAAATTCCTTACTTCCAAATTACAATTACGCCACACTAAGCTCATTGCACATCTGCTTTCTTCTGGCGAATATTCGCAATATTTCTTCTGTATATTTACCCATAATAAATAGAAATCTTTATATTCCAACTTATATTCCCGATTTCTAAATTACAGTTACAAGCTTTTATAGTCTATAAGTATATAATAGTGTATGGGATAGAGTAGCATGGAGAGCTGCATGAAACCAGTCTTTGGACTGAAGACCAAAACAGCAACAAGCATACAAATATTCTTTCTCAATTCTTTTCCCTAATTTTTAAGAACTCTCACATCACTTCACCGTGCCATACCACGTACGGAGTGTTGGTAATGAGACTGACCACACTGTCTACGATATATTTTTTAGTATTTTCCGAATCTTGTGTACCATTTCATGTTACGCAGCCCAATGGTCAAACTGTATCCAAAGAAGTTGCGACATGCACTTTAATAGAAAAAGAAATCTCACTTAACATAGTGATGTTTTGCTCTTCCAAATTCTACGAAAAACGCTGTAATATCAAATAAACCTAACGCTGTGATATCGTATAAGACTAATGTTGCAATTCAGTAAGCCGGCCGAGTTGGCCGAGCGGTTCTAGGCGCTATAGTCTGGAACCGCGCGACCGCTACGGTCGCAGGTTCGATTTCTGCCTCGGGTTTTCCGTGATTTCCCTAAATCGTTTCTGGCAAATGCCGGGATGGTTCCTTTGAAAGGGCACGGCCGATTTCCTTCCCAATCCTTCCCCAACCCGAGCTTGCGCTCCGTCTCTAATGACCTCGTTGTCGACGGGACGTTAAACACTAACCACCACCACCTGCCTCGGGCATGGATGTGTGTGATGTCCTTAGGTTAGTTAGGTTTAAGTAGTTCTAAGTTCTATGGGACTGATGACCTCAGAAGTAGAGTCCCATGGTGCTCAGAGCCATTTGAACCATTTTTTTGCAAGTCAGTAAACATGTAAATGTGTTAGAATAATTATGGTTGTCATATCGTAAAATTCTATTGCTCTACTTATTTTCCAGTCATCATAACACTGTGGTGACAAAAGTCATGTGATACCTCTCAATATCGTGCCCGACCTCCTTCTGTCCTGCTTAGTGAGGCAGCTCGACGTGGCATGGACTCTACAAGTTGTTGCAAGTGCCTTGCAGAAATGTTTAGCTATGCTGTCTCTGTCTTTCTTTCTTCCTTTCGCTACTGCCTTTATCCCGCATTGTGCGCAGGGTCAGCAGGGTTAAGGACAGATGTGGCATGGTTAATTTTGAAGGGGTGGCCGGATGCCCTTCCTGCCGCCACCCCATACCCCCCGGCGACGGAATTAGTGTACCCCAGCTGTTTGCGGCTAGTGTAAATCGTGAAAGAGTGTGAATGTGTGTCAAGTGTCTGCGAGTCGTGTAGCTGAGGCGGGACATGGGGACAAGCCCGGTATTCACTTAGTAGGATGTGGAAAACCGCCTAAAAACCACAGCCAGGTTGGCCGGCACACCAGCCGTCGTCGTTAATCCGCCGAGTGGATTCGATCCGGGGCTTGAATATTACGTGATACCATGTACTTACACGTTTGTGACTATTACAGCGCCATCTATCAAAAAGCGAAAAAAATGGTCCAACTAAAAAATTCATATTTCTTTACGTACTACACGAATATGTAATAAAATGGGGGTTCCTATTTTAAAAAACGCAGTTGATATCCGTCTGACCTATGGCAACGCCATCTAGCTGGGCAAACATAACGCCATCTGGTTTCCCCCTTCAAGCTAGACGAGTTTCGTTCTTTGTAGTTGTTTCGTTTGATGCTTATTTCGTGAGATATTTGGCCCGGTCATTATCAATGGACCACCCTGTATATTGTAATCACTGAACTAACAGTATTACTTCATTACTACTAACTGTATTAGCAACACGTTTTGCAGACAGTATTCACATATACCACTGAATATACTTGCAAAAGTAAATGATTGAACGACACTGAGTTGAGGAGATACGGCGTCATAAACACTGAGATGCGTGAAAACTGCCGTGTCATACATAACGTTCTTATTTATTACTTTTTTACTACTAACTCTAACCGAAACACATTTCGCAGACAGTATACGCATATACCACTGGATGTAACTGTAAAATTATATCTCTGTATAATACATAGTTCAGGAGACATGATGTCATAAACATTGAGTTACATGGGATCGAAACTGCAGGGTGAAATCCGCTACAGATATAGGTGAAATATGTGTACAAATATGGGTGAAATGTGTTAAATATATGTGAAATATATAGTGTCTGTGACAAGTGTGCATGCAGGCAAAGCCTCGGGTGAAAAGTTCATCCTAAAGCCCTGGATCAATTTCAACCAAACTTAGCACACATGTTACTTACTATCTGGAAAGAAATACTTTGGGGATAAGAACAAACAACCTCACATTTGGGTGAGAGTGACAATGTGGAGAGAGAAGGGGGAGGAGGAGGTGGATAGATAGCGAGGGAGGAGGAGATTATCAGA
The DNA here is from genome assembly GCF_023897955.1 of Schistocerca gregaria. Classification (NCBI taxonomy): domain Eukaryota; kingdom Metazoa; phylum Arthropoda; class Insecta; order Orthoptera; family Acrididae; genus Schistocerca; species Schistocerca gregaria. The sequence goes on from NC_064931.1 coordinate 275,383,748, forward strand.
GTGGGCGTTGGAGGAGCTGCAGAGTGAGAGGGGGAAGGAGGAGGCGGACTAATAGAAGATGAAAATAAATACACACCCCATCAACGCTGGGGACTCATCTAGTAAACCAACAATTAAAACTAACCTTTGGGAGATAGAAACAGTACCTTATTGTAGAAAGAAGTGTAACTGAGACAAAAACAACAACAACAGAATTTTGAAAAATAAATGAAAAGCACTAGTTTGATTTTGTTCTATGGTATTTTAAATAACCAAAGATTAAAAAGCAATAACAAAAGGACACAGCGTGGGACGATAACTGCCCTGTAATTGGCTGGCGAATCTGAAAAAGTGCTGAGATAGCAGAACGTTCCCTCTAGCCTGGATTCTCTTTTACTTCCCAGGGGGACATTGCAGAGTTCACTTCTAGCGGAGACTTGGTGGCTTTGACTTTTCGTGGGTTGGTAGACTGAAGAAGGCGCAGTGTTATGCCATGCTGGTAGTTGGTAGTGACATTGAAACTATATTCTACCAGCAAAGCGTAAGACAAATTTATGTTTCTGTTACTATAGTGAAATATTTGTGGACAGATCTACTACGAATCAGGTATTAAAACCAACAGTACATGGACGTGCTGATATTTGTAACGCTATCTTGATGCTTTTCTAATGGCCGTTAACAATGATGATGTAATAAGCTTCAATGTACACTGTCTAATCAAAAGTATCAAAAAACCCGTACATAATGCTAGTGAAATGCAAAGGTCCCAGGTTGAAGTCTCGGTCCGGCTCGAAGTTTTAATCTGCCACAGAGTTTCAGTATACCCTTTTCACAGACGTACTCATTGTTGGTAGAGTCTTTCAACATCTGGTGCATGCATAGAAAGAATAGTTACCACCACAGATTCTGTTTTATATTGTTACTCGGCTAGCTTCATTGCGCAAATAGCTCGGCTTAGTGAAATGTTCACTTGAGCTAATAAGCAAAGCAGAATATATAGAAGAAAAGTGGTTTTCATTGGTAGAAGCAACATTTAGTGAAACTCATATCCACTAAAAATTGAATGCACCTTGAAGAGGAAAACAGGTAGAATTTTCGTACAAATACAAAAAAGTGAGTACTATACAAGAGAATAAAAAAAATGACGTATCAAGATAGCTATATACAGGACACTTTTATCAGATTAGTAGCTGCCATACACCATCTGGCCAACCATTTGTTAACACATCTTACTTAATACTACATTACGACAAAACAGCAAAAACGGCTATTCATGTTTTCAGGCACATAAAAAGAATCATCCCACACCAAAAAAAACATAAAAAAGACACACTTCAACATATAAGAACAAAACACAGACAAAGTAGGGTATGTAGTGAGATAATGAGGCGTTGGCACAGCTTACAGAAGTAGCACTTTGGTACAGAAACAAGCACCAAAACCCAGGCGTCAATTGTCTACCATTAACCAATCACAATTGTTAGAGACGAAACGCCCAGCAGAACTACTGACATAATATACAAAGAAAATAACGGAAGTTTTGAAGCAAATACATCACTCAACAGAAAAAAAAATCATACATGTTACTCTTCCGGTAAACTATCACACGTAAACAGCAATGGTAAAAAACTAAACACATTGAATATATTTCAGATCAAACGAATGCAGGTAAAAATCCTCAAAAAAAAAACACACAAAAAGTCAGCTTATAGAGTACGTTGTTAACGCCTTGTCGGAATCTGATGAGGAAGGAAACAGATGACTGCGACGGGTGGAGATGGACATTCGCAAACTATGTCGGTGGATCTCTCACCTATCAGAAAATTTTGCACGTGAATTATACATGAAATGTGATGATACGATACTCACTTCATTTCCATAATTTATACTGGTATGAGATTTTAGTACGCGTAAATTTGTGCCAATAGTCGATAGTAGAACTTCTTCTATTGCTGGATCTTCTTCACGAAATCAGTCCTATTTGTATAGGAGTCGTTAAGATTACTGGTTAATGTTACGATTAGAGACAGAAAACGACATTCTCCTGCCTGATGGTGTATAGATCTTCCTTCAAAGTCTGCACAAAGCACGAAATCCTTGAAGCACGAATGGAAAAAGTACATATGAACAATAATGTAAAATGAAGGAAATGAGTAGCCACAGTGGCTACACTCTTCAGCTGAAAGAAGCTGGTATAGGAAAGTCAAGAACCAAAAGCAATCGCTGTATTGACCAATATCTATATATTAATGCGTGTAAAAAATGGTTTCTTCTGTTGAAACTGTGGTAACTGATTAACCACGACAGACGGAAACCGAAGAGTAGCTGATCAACTTCTTTAGTCTCCCATCAGAATTTCCATTTCCTTTCAACATCCGACGAGTCTCAAAACCATGAGATGGACTCTTTTAATATTCCTAGCACAAATAAAGAACAGAATGAATTTACGAACTTTGTACTCCTAGAACTGATCATGCTGAACTGGCTTTTAAACGTCGAATGATCGTAACAGATTCACTGACACGTTTTGTACTGGGGGTAAAAACCAAACAGAATTCAATTCACTGACGAAGGAGTTGATTTTGAGTGTTTGGCCACAATTCGTAATTGTGTTACTTGCATAAGAGAGAATAATTTCTTCCTTCGAATAACTTCGACAGACAAACATAACAAAAATCGATTTCTTACAACCTAAATATTTCAGTAGTGTTTTCACTTTTGTTGTTGGCAGAGTGTATCATCTAGTTGAACCATAGAGAGTCTGTCTAGTATGTGTTAAGGAGACAAAACACAGCTCGCTAGCTACCAAACGAGGGCATCTCCAGATATCCAAAGAGCTGTTTCTCAGGAATGTGTTCGACTGGCAGCAAAGGTCTTGCAGCACTCACAGAGAACGTAGCAAGTGACTGCCTAGTGTACGTGGCAGCCAGAGGTAACCCTGTTTCCTGTTCAGTGTTGCGCTGTGTGGAAGAAATTTTCTGTTAAAATGTGTCTTCGATTTCAGGATTTTTCTAATTACATACGTGTTTTGGACACTGTTTTGTGCCAGAAGGTTTTTAATTGTTTTGTAATCCTTCTAATTAGTATCCTCTCATATTTTATTATACTAAAATTTACAATATGATACAATGAGGTGACAAAGGTCATGGGATATTGATATGCGGAAACACAGATGGCAGTAGTATTGCGTGCACAAGGTGTAAAAGGCAGAGTATTGTGTTGACGGATCTGTCATTTGGACTCGGGTGATTCATGTGAAAAGATTTCCGACGTCATTATGGCCGCACGACGGGGATTAACAGACTTTGATCGCGGATGGCAAATGATATAAGCAAAACAACGTGGAAATGTCTCAAAGAGAGGCAGGATTATAATACACTCACGAATTATCGAGAATGAGTTCACTTCATAGTAATTATAGTTGCGCAGGTGAGAAACAATTGTTTTTTTTTTTTTTCGCTACTGTTGACTGAAGATCATTCTTATACCAAGTGCAAACAGCCCAAAACCTACCGTAAGAAGAAAGCTGTGGAAGACCGTACGAAAGCAGCTGATAAACTAACAATGCGAAAACGTTGAATTTTTATCCCTATACCTTTGCTATGTGTTTCAAGAAGCTGTATTTTATCCAATATCGAAATAATTCCTCCCGTTAAAATACATTCCTGGAAATTGAAATAAGAACACCGTGAATTCATTGTCCCAGGAAGGGGAAACTTTATTGACACATTCCTGGGGTCAGATACATCACATGATCACACTGACAGAACCACAGGCACATAGACACAGGTAACAGAGCATGCACAATGTCGGCACTAATACAGTGTATATCCACCTTTCGCAGCAATGCAGGCTGCTGTTCTCCCATGGAGACGATCGTAGAGATGCTGGATGTAGTCCTGTGGAACGGCTTGCCATGCCATTTCCACCTGGCGCCTCAGTTGGACCAGCGTTCGTGCTGGACGTGCAGACCACGTGAGACGACGCTTCATCCAGTCCCAAACATGCTCAATGGGGGACAGATCCGGAGATCTTGCTGGCCAGGGTAGTTGACTTACACCTTCTAGAGCACATTGGGTGGCACGGGATACATGCGGACCTGCATTGTCCTGTTGGAACAGCAAGTTCCCTTGCCGATCTAGGAATGGTAGAACGATGGGTTCGATGACGGTTTGGATGTACCGTGCACTATTCAGTGGCCCCTCGACGATCACCAGAGGTGTACGGACAGTGTAGGAGATCGCTCCCCACACCATGATGCCGGGTGTTGGCCCTGTGTGCCTCGGTCGTATGCAGTCCTGATTGTGGCGCTCACCTGCATGGCGCCAAACACGCATACGACCATCATTGGCACCAAGGCAGAAGCGACTCTCATCGCTGAAGACGACACGTCTCCATTCGTCCCTCCATTCATGCCTGTCGCGATACCACTGGAGGCGGGCTGCACGATGTTGGGGCGTGAGCGGAAGACGGCCTAACGGTGTGCGGGACCGTAGCCCAGCTTCATGGAGACGGTTTCGAATGGTCCTCGCCGATACCCCAGGAGCAACAGTGTCCCTAATTTGCTGGGAAGTGGCGGTGCGGTCCCCTACGGCACTGCGTAGGATCCTACGGTCTTGGCGTGCATCCGTGCGTCGCTGCGGTCCGGTCTCAGGTCGACAGGCACGTGCACCTTCCGCCGACCACTGGCCACAACATCGATGTACTGTGGAGACCTCACGCCCCACGTGTTGAGCGATTCGGCGGTACGTCCACCCGGCCTCCCGCATGCCCACTATACGCCCTCGCTCAAAGTCCGTCAACTGCACATACGGTTCACGTCCACGCTGTCGCGGCATGCTACCAGTGTTAAAGACTGCGATGGAGCTCCGAATGCCACGGCAAACTGGCTGACACTGACGGCAGCGGTGCACAAATGCTGCGCAGCTAGCGCCATTCGACGGCCAACACTGCGGTTCCTGGTGTGTCCGCAGTGCCGTGCGTGTGATCATTGCTTGTACATCCCTCTCGCAGTGTTCGGAACAAGTATGGTGGGTCTGACACACCGGTGTCAATGTGTTCTTTTTTCCATTTCCAGGAGTGTACATTGTGACACAGTTGTGTGTGTGTGTGTGTGTGTGTGTGTGTGTGTGTGTGTGTGTGTGTATGTGTGTGTGTGTGTGTGTGTGAATTCCTAAAGGACCAAACTGTTGAGGGTATCGGTTTCTAGACTTACAGACTACATAAACTAACTTATGATTAGAACAACACACACCCCCACGACCGCGGGAGGACTCGAACTTCCGGTGGAAGAGGCAACGCAATTCGTGACATGGCGCCTTAAACCGCGAGGCCACTCCGCGCGGCTGCTACACATGTCTGAGGTACGGAGCGTTAAAAACGGTTAACCTTTTTCTCCAGGAAACTCAATGTCCTAGTTGTAGAGGAGAGTGAAACGACGCTAAACGTTACAGTCCTAGTACGTTTTGTTGCCGACAGAGCGATACAGTAGAAATGGTTGAACATTTCCTCCTTCGGAATTCAAACAGGTAGTGCATGTCTTTAGAAGGAACTGTTGGACTTCGTCAAACATACCGAGGATTCTATTTTGAAACAGCTAAAATACGAACGATGAAAGCTGGGCCTACAGTAAGTATTTCGCTACAGGCGAATCTGCTTATCAGGAGAACAACAGCCCAGAGAGAAACATCTAGGCGTTTGCAGGCTGTACTTTGTTAACTAAAGACCTAAACTCATCCCTTGAAGTTATAAAAGTACACACTCCGCATCGCGGATGTAAATAGATATTGCTTCAGAAGGGTCATTTAATTTCTATAGCAAATATATCCTCTACAATTTTTAATACATAGCCCTTACTGTTGGACAGTTCGTAATGTATTGCTCATTAAGCAGCATCATAACACTGCACGCATGTGACACGGGACAACTCATTATTGATCGCCGTGTCGCGACCGTCAGCCTGTATCACGATTACTCGTATCTGTTGCGTTTTGCAGCCTGCTGGGCTAACAAAGATTGGCAATAAATGAAACAGAAGTGACAATAAGTCCCAGTTCACATATGTTAGTCATTTACTCGACAGAATTGCACTAGGGATGGGGATAGTTTGGCCTCATTCGTAGTAATGCCTAGTTGAAACACGTTTCAGATATTATTTGACGGATTGTGCGAGGACTAGGTAACGATAGTACCGAACGTTTCTATCTATTTTAGTTAACCCAGTAAGGGGACCAGACACTTTCTCATGGTAAAAAGTAGTCGTATGGCATTATTGGCTGTGTGTTTAAGTACATCAGGTACGTGTAGCACAAACCCTCCCCCCCTCTGCCGTAAAGGAAAAGGGAAATCAGGCAGTAACATGTGGCGTAATCAAGCGGTTGCCCATCCAAGTACTGGCCACGTCTCTACGTGCTTAACTTCGGTCATCAGACGTGAACCGCTGTATTCAAGCAGGCAACGTCGTTGGCCCTCGGTTTCATGGTCATAGTGTTAGTCGGTGGATCGTGACAATGTTTCTTCAGTTAACTGACGCTTCGTTTTATAGTACCAAGGATCCCCTTGTCTCTGCTATAACTTCGTTCGTTTTATAGTACAAGGAGAGTGAACAGGGGAAGGAAATCGACCGTGGTCTTTCTGAAGGATCCATTACGACATTCGCCTAAATTGATTTAGATAAATCATCCGTGGATGATTCGACAAGAATTCGAACACTACACATCCAGAAGAGAAATCACTTAGAACGTTAGCAATCTCTCTTCCAGAAGCTCGATACATCTGTTTCCATTCATCTGCTGTTGGTCACAATCAAAACAAAGCCATTAATGACACGTTATAGCAGAAAATCTTAACCAGATGTTCCTATGCACTATGAAGTGCTGTAAAGCGTTTCATAAAAATTTAGAAAGAAAGCTCACTCCGTGTGTAACACACACACACACATTTTAGTTCTTCTGTACTTCATTCTCTATACAGGATCTCTTCTCATCGCTCTCCGAAGTAAAAGTTTATTTATATCTGATGAAATATGCCTACTTTACCGCGTCCTCCCATCACCATTGCACCACCTTCACCAGCCGATTGGCGACTGTCTCCCCTTATCTGTATTATACCATGCTTCCTCATTTCCCCCATATTCATACATCGAAAACAATTAAATGAAATGAGCGGTAGGCGTCATTGGCCGCGGAGGCCCCTTACGGGGCAGGTCCGGCCACCTTGGTGCAGTTCTTATTATATTCGATGCCACATTGGGCGACCTGCGCGCCGGATGGGGATGAAATGATAATGAAGACAGCACAACACCCAGTCCCTGAGCGGAGCAAATCAGCAACCGAGCCGGGGATCGAACCTGGGCCCGTAGGACGGCAATCCGTCACGAAGACCACTCAGCTACCGGCGCGGACATCGAGTGCAATTGAATACCACAACTGCCTCTTGTCTCCGCTACTTCGTCGTCGAAACAATCTGTTTATTTATGAAGTACACAAGCATTTGCCTGCGACCTTGCTTTAGTAGTGTGGCAAAATGCAAGGCTACCAGAAAAAGCACAGTCCCTGACAGCACCATCCGATGATTTTATAATTCTTATTTTCGCTTGTCGACATACAACGAATCATTCCATTCACTGATATCCACATTCCTACTTCACACCAATAAACGTTGTTGATTTGGTTCCTGGATTGCTTCTCCTTGCACTTTTTATTTATCTTCCCTAAATTCCTTGAATTCGCCCACCCGAAGCATAAGGAAGGGCATATCCATAATTTTGCTTTAGCTCTTCTTTGTGCCCATATGACTTTAATTCTCTCAGGACGGGTTCTTTTCTGCTCGTCAGAGCAAGTTGTTGTGGTTTTATTTGGATTTTCTGCCAGACCAGCTGTCCAGTGGTGAATGTTCTGCAGCATTTGGGCACCGCTGCCGTCAGTGTCAGCCAGTTTGCCGTGGCATTCGGAGCTCCATCGCAGTCTTTAACACTGGTAGCATGCCGCGACAGCGTGGACGTGAACCGTATGTGCAGTTGACGGACTTTGAGAGAGGGCGTATAGTGGGCATGCGGGAGGCCGGGTGGACGTACCACCGAATCGCTCAACACGTGGGACGTGAGGTCTCCACAGTACATCGATGTTGTGGCCAGTGGTCGGCGGAAGGTGCACGTGCCCGTCGACCTGAGACCGGACCGCAGCGACGCACGGATGCACGCCAAGACCGTAGGATCCTACGCAGTGCCGTAGGGGACCGCACCGCCACTTCCCAGCAAATTAGGGACACTGTTGCTCCTGGGGTATCGGCGAGGACCATTCGAAACCGTCTCCGTGAAGCTGGGCTACGGTCCCGCACACCGTTAGGCTGTCTTCCGCTCACGCCCCAACATCGTGCAGCCCGCCTCCAGTGGTGTCGCGACAGGCGTGAATGGAGGGACGAATGGAGACGTGTCGTCTTCAGCGATGAGAGTCGCTTCTGCCTTGGTGCCAATGATGGTCGTATGCGTGTTTGGCGCCGTGCAGGTGAGCGCCACAATCAGGACTGCATACGACCGAGGCACACAGGGCCAACACCCAGCATCATGGTGTGGGGAGCGATCTCCTACACTGGCCGTACACCTCTGGTGATCGTCGAGGGGCCACTGAATAGTGCACGGTACATCCAAACCGTCATCGAACCCATCGTTCTACCATTCCTAGATCGGCAAGGGAACTTGCTGTTCCAACAGGACAATGCAGGTCCGCATGTATCCCGTGCCACCCAATGTGCTCTAGAAGGTGTAAGTCAACTACCCTGGCCAGCAAGATCTCCGGATCTGTCCCCCATTGAGCATGTTTGGGACTGGATGAAGCGTCGTCTCACGCGGTCTGCACGTCCAGCACGAACGCTGGTCCAACTGAGGCGCCAGGTGGAAATGGCATGGTAAGCCGTTCCACAGGACTACATCCAGCATCTATCATGGGAGAACAGCAGCCTGCATTGCTGCGAAAGGTAGATATACACTGTACTATTGCCGACATTGTGCATGCTCTGTTGCCTGTGTCTATGTGCCTGTGGTTCTGTCAGTGTGATCATGTGATGTATCTGACCCCAGGAATGTGTCAATAAAGTTTCCCCTTCCTGGGACAATGAATTCACGGTGTTCTTATTTCAATTTCCAGGAGTGTATTTGTTCTAAAGAATGCGTGGTTACACACGCTGAAGCCTAGTTAAACACCAGGTAGTTTGTACAGTCGAGGCGGATTTTTCATAATTATTTCTTAATTTTAGCTTTACTGTAACTTTCGTAGAACTTCACAACCAGTCTTGTTAATATGGTTGCTTTTATTTTTTAAATATTCCCACTGTATTTTGGAATTCGTTTTCACATATTCGAATAAATGTTGGTATAATTTTCAATATCTTTATTTGTTCTTAGTCTGGAGTTCCATCTTCAGTATAATTATGGTATAAGATTTTCCTAATTACTTTTCGTTCTCTCTTTTGGATATTTTCAATATTTCTGCCCCTGTTTAAACTGCGATTCAGCTTCATAAAGACGTTCTGGATTTTTGCTGTGTTGTGGTGTTCTCGTTTTTTATATTTAAAAATGTATTTTTATATATTTGTTTGTAGTAATCTGATTGGTTCGCCAATTTGAATCTCCGATTTTAGTTTCCGCCAGTCTCGTATTAGTTTGAAAAATAATAGAGAGAGTCCACCATCTTGTCTCACTCCTCTTTCAATTTCAAACTGTTCAGAAATTTCTTCCCCGAATTTTACTTTAAGTATTTTCCACTTATTGTTTCACTAATAACTGCAGTAGTATTGATGTCATGTCCAGACCTTGTTCTTTCATAATCTGGAATAGAGATTTACGGGCCACTGAGTCCAAAGATTTTTAAAATCTGCAAAGGACTAAATAGTATGATGAGTTTCGTTGTAATTTCTTCGCTTTATCTGCTATATAAAATCTCAAAAATGTTTATCAATTGAAGGTCGCAATACTTAACTCCACTGATGCACTGTTATAGTACAGTGACTGCAGGGATATTCCCAGTCACGCATCAAAATATCAGGTTGCCACACCATTACCGGGATCTCTAGAGACAGACTGGATTGTGTGCTCGTTTTGGTCGAAGACGGACAAGCAAATCGACAGTTTTCTAGTTTAAAAATTCACCTCAGTATTCACCACAAATGTTTTTCAAATATACAGAGAGTCTAAATTATGGTGATCAAATACTGATTCGAGCCCTGCTCCTTCCAAATAATACCCTGGTAACTAACTACTTCATTACTGTTCTTATAGTCAAAATGCTTCAGACTATTACAATTCCAATCACACTAATTACACAGTGTTCCAGTATAACATCACATGAAATATATTGCTTTCAATTATTGGTAAGTGGTACAACCTTAGGTTTTCACTTTTACTAATAAAAGACTAATCTGTAGTGCCTCCCAATATTTTTCAGTATATTCGCAACTTAAAATTAGTGTCAGATAGATGGCTCATAGGAAACGTTTCAAGTTTTAAATGTGACTGTTCATTAATTTTTTTTTTGTCTCTATTCGTTGCGTGTTCATAAACCTCAGAAGATTCTTAGAACGATGAACTCCAGCAGAGAGCCTAGGTTTGGAGGCATACGAAATATTGTGGTTCCAGCTCACCGCATAGCTACAACCCTGCTCTGCTTGGAAGGTCTGAATTCCCACCCGTGGTTGAAATTAATTGAATTTAGCATTGTTTGTTCTAATCGGAACGAGAGCTGACTTTAGTATTTTTTGTTCTAATCGGAACGTGAACTGACTTATTTATACATTGGTTTATATGAAGAGAAAATAAAAGCCAGAATATTAACATACCATATAATATAGTACAAAGTGCCAGATATAATAAGTGGAGAGCTAACAGATGCGCGTGTCTGAGTTACCACACAGACCTTCCGGTGCTGCATACTCCAAGTCCAGGTGTATATATTCGACGTGTTAATCATACCTGCCCTTACCTGTTACGCAGGTTTTCATTCTCTGCACCCCCATATGTGAAATCTGATTCACTTTACTTTAAAAAATCTCCAGGAGATGTTGGCACAACATCATATAAAGAACAAACTAATCTGCCGAGGCCCTGCGTCCTTCAATTTGGCAGGTGCACATGTGTTACAACAATATTATGCAAGGTTATAAGTGTGCCTATTAGAATTCAAGAAGCTTACGCTGTCAAATACTACTCCCTTCTGTCTCCAGCGAAATGGTTACTCGTGTATAAAATACCATTGTGTCACTGTCTACCAAACAGTTTCTGCTGTCTGCCACATGGGACTTAGAAACGAAACGCCAGGATAGTTTTCATTATATTGGCAATAAGTCACATGATTTTCTCTAGGGAACAAAATAACCTAAACCCACCTTTGCGACAAGAAGGCCATCTTCTTAACCCTATTGTATTCTTACGCCAGCCTTCCAGATCTTGTATTTGGGCTACTTGGCCATTTCCCACTCTCCCCCCACACACACCCTCACCCCACGCGACAACTGCTGCTTGCCCACTGTCATCAATTATGATTATAGCGATCAATCAAAATTAAAATATATCGTGATTACAAGCTCGTATCATGATGTACTTTACATCACTCTCTGATAAATAAAAATCTGCATCCACACAGCTTTTGCTTCTAATTGATTTCTTATCTTAATTAAATGCTTTAATACCAAACCTTGGGGATTATGAACTGAGCGACATCAATGAGTGGACATGCCACTGCCACGTCTCATACTGACTCCGACATCACAGAGCGACCAGTGAATGTTGGGTTAACAATTCCTTGCTACAGAATGAACAAAAAATTTCCTTTATAAAAACATTTAAATGGTGTCTGCCATCTAGGCCTACATTACAAATCACACTGCACACTATTTTCCGCTTGTCAGAGAATCTACGAAATAAATCTGATGGACGATATGCAATGTTGGTAACTACACACTGCTCTGTTCTGAACAGCTTCTCGTTCTGCGGTGAACAGTTCACTGATGTACTGTATACTCCTCCCCGCAGTCCCATAAGCTGTTTCGTTAGAACAAGCTAGTTCATTAAATAACGCAGAGTTCTTGCAAGACCTGTTCCCTGCACGTTGAATCAGCACCATAGAGATAAACCAGCCACAAACGTATGGACACTAAGTAGATTTTAATTATATATTACCTGACTCCAGCGAATACTCGAGTGACAGACGTAATGGTGAGGGGGTGAAGAATTCGAAAATTTATTTTCATGTGAGGTGTACACAAACGAATTCTTGAAATAACTGAGCTGCTACTTTACTCATGTCAAGTTTTATATGTGCCACTGATTTCGTTAATATCTGATTATATTTCTGTCTCCAGCAGAAGAAAGTGAAAGTGTGACGAGAGGCTTTGTCGAGTGCTTAGGCGCCTTAAACTAGAGTTTAGTGGTGGAATATGTGATAAAGAACTGGAGATCCAGATTCAAGACCTAGCAAAAACAGGAATTGTAGTTGTAAATTGTCGTAGCTGTGTTGGAAAACAATTAGAGCACCAAGCGCTAATAGAAAGTACTGAAGCTCAAATAGTTACAGGTACGCTAAAGCCGGAAATAAGTTCAGCCAAAGCATTACAAAGGACCTAACCGTGTTCAGAAAGGATAGATGAAGTGCAGTTCATGGTGAAGTGCTTATTGATATCAGAGGTAGTTTAACTTGTACTGAAACTGAAGTATATAGTTCCTGTGAGTTAGTATGGGTAGAGATTATACTTGACAACCTGTATAAATCAATAATTGGTTCCTTTTACCGACCTCCCGCCCCCCCCCCCCCTCTCCCAAAACTTAATGAACAGTTCAAAGGAAGCTTGAATCTCATCACAATAGGTTCCTCACACATACAGTTATAGTTGGTGATGACTTCACTCTACTCTCGACATGTTCAGAGTCGATGATAAACATAAAATGTCCGAAATCGTTCCGAGTGCGTTCTCAGAAAATTAGTTTGAACATTTAGTTCAGGAGACAACTCGAAATGCACCTGGTTGCGAAAACATAGATGACCTCGTTACAACAAATGATGCTGAGCAGACTGGGAGCATCCTGACAGGTACAGGAATTTGTGACCACACGATTGTTGCAGCTAGACTGAATACTGTAACATCCGAAACTACAAAAAAACTAAAAACACATGTATTTAAAAAAAACGGATAAAAATTCGCTTGACACCTTCCTAAGAGACGGTCTCCACTCCATCCAATCTGAGTATGTGAGCATAGAGCAGATGTGGTTTAAATTCAAAGAAGCAGTATCGACGGCTATTGAGAGATATATACCACATAAATTAATAAGCGAGAGTACTGATACGCCATGGCACACAAAATAGGTCAGAACACTGTTGCAGAAGCAACGAAACAATCGTTCGAAATTTAAAATAACGAAAAACCCCAAGATTGACAAAGTTTTAAAGAAGCTCGAAATTTAACGTGAACTTCAGTGGAGGCGTTTTTAATAGTTTCCACAATATCGCGGACTCTGGCAGAAAATCAAAAAATAGTTCTAGGCACTAAGGGACTTAACATCTTAGGTTATCAGTTCCCTAGACCTAGAACTACTTAAACCTAACTAACCTAAGGACATCACACACATCCATGCCCAAGGCAGGATTCGAATCTATCCGCGACCGTGGCAGCAGCGCGGTTCCGAACTGAAGCGCCTAGAACCGCTCGGCCACAGCAGCCGGCAGCAGAAAATCCAAAGAGATTCTATCTGCATGTAAAGTACACCAGCGGAAAGACGCAATCAATACCATCATTACGCAATGGCAGTGGTGACGTTATGGATGACAGTGCCATTTATGCTAAGTTACTAAACACAGAGTTCAGACATTTCTTCTCTAAAGACGACGAAGTAAATACACAATTCGTAGCGATAACAACTGTCAATATGAGTAACTTAGAAGTAAATAACCACTGTGTAGCGAAACAGCTTATATCACTTAATAAAGGCAATACCTCCTGGCCAGACTGTATTCTAGTGAGGCTACTTTCAGAGTGTGCTGATACAACAGCTCCACACTTTTCATACTTACAATCATATACAACCGTTCATTCGTCGAATGATCCGTACCTGAAGACTGGAAAGTTGCACACGTCACACCTATATACCAGAAAGAAAACAGAAGTAATCTGCTGAATTACAGACCCATATCACTAACGTGGATTTTCAGTAAGATTTTAGAATATGTACTTTATTCGAACATTATGAATTACCGTGAAAACAAAAATTTATTGACTGTTAATCGACATAGATTCAGAAAATATCGTTCTTGTGCAACACAACTAGCTTTGTCCTCACAAAGAAATGAATGCTATGGACTGGAGATGTCAAATTGATTCCATGTTTTTAGGTTTCTAGAAGTCTTTTGACATCGTCCCTTACAAGCAACTTCTAACCAAACTGCTTGCCTGTGGTGTATCGTCTCAGTTGTGCGGCTGGATTCGTGCTTTCGTATCAGAAAGATCACAGTTCGTAGTAACTGACGGTAAGTCGAGGAGTAAAATAGATGTAATATTAGGCGTTTCCCAAGAAAGTGTTACAGGACCTCTGCTTTTGCCGGCGGTGTAGCCGAGCGGTTCTAGGCGCTACAATCTGGAACCGCGCGACCGCTACGGTCGCAGGTTCGAATCCTGCCTCGGCCCTGGATGTGTGTGATGTCCTTAGGTTAGTTAGGTTTAAGTAGTTCTAAGTTCTAGGGAACTGATGACCTCAGAAGTTAAGTCCCATAGTGCTCAGAACCATTTGAACCAACCTCTGCTTTTCCTAATCTACATAAACGATCTAGGAGACAAACTGAGCAGTCCTCTTAGATATTTTGCGGATGATGGTGTCATTTACCGTCTTACAGATTCAGATCAGATAATCAAACCAACATACAAAACGATTTAGACAAGATATCTGTGCCAAAAGTAGCAATTGACTCTAAATAAGGAAAAGTGTGAAGTCATCCACATGAGTACTGAAAGGAATTCGTTAAATTTCGGGTACATGATAGATCTCGCAAATCTAAAGGCTGTAGATTCAACTTAATACTTACGAACTACAATTACAAATAGCTTAAATTGGAGCGTTCACATAGATAATGTTGTGGGGAAAGCAAACCTCAGTATGTGATTTATTGGCAGAACACTTAAAAAATACAACAGGTCTACTAAAGAAACTGCTTGCACTATGCATGTCCACCCTCTTTTGAAGTACTGCTGTGCGGTGTGGGATCGACATTACATGGGATTGACGGAGGACAAGTTCAAACAAGGGCAGCTAGTTTTGTATTATCACGAAATAGAGTAGAGAATGCTAGACCCGCCAGGTTAGCCGATAGCGCTAATGCGCTGCTTCCTGGACTCGGGTAGGTGCGCCGGCACCGGATTGAATCCGCCCGGCGGCTTAACGACGGAGGTCGGTGTGCCGGCCAGCCTGGATGTGGTTTTTAGGCGGTTTCCCAAATCCCACTAGGTGAATACTGGGCTGGTCCGCACGTCCCGCCTCAGTTACACGGCTCGCAGACATCTGAAAATGTATATACCATGGATTACACTGGGCACAGACATTTGGGGTACACTAATTCCGTCCTGTGGGGGTACGGGGTGGCGGTAGGAAGGGCATCCTCCCACACCTTAAATTAACCTTGCCAAATCCTATTAACCATGCCGACCCTGCGTCCTTGCGGGAAAAGGCACAAGCAAAAGAACGAAAGAGAAGAGAAGAGAATGCCACAGATATGATATTCGCATTGGGGTGGCAGTCATTAAAACACAGGCGTTTTTCGTTGCTCAGGATCTTCTCATGAAATTTCAGTCACCGCCTTTCTCCTCAGAATGTAAAATATTTTATTGGCGCTCAGTCACATATGTGAGAAATAAACATTATTATACAATAAGAGAACTCAGAGATCGCTCCGAAAGATTGAAGTGTTCGTTTTTCCCACGCGGTCTCGAGAGTGGAGCGGTAGAGAAATTCTTAAAGGTGGTTCGATGAACCCTCTGCCAGGCACTTAATTTTGAATTGCAGAGTAATCATGTAGATGTAGATGCAGAAGTGCGCGAAGATGATTGTGAAATACCATATGGCATTCACAGCGGGTGCGTCATTGGGTCTGCGTGGGTGTCAGTATCGCATTTGGCATCTTCATCTACATTTATACGTACACTTCGCAAGCCACGTTACGATTTGTGGTGGAGGGTACTTCTGATGCCACCAGCTTTTTCCCTCTTCCCTATTCCACTCTCGACACGTGCGTGGGAAGAATGATTGTCGGTAAACCTCCGTATGGCTTTAATTTCTCATATTTTCTCGTTGAGGTCATTTCGCCAGACGTATGTGAGGGGAAGTAATATGTTGCCCCACTCCTTACGGAACTTGCTCAGTCGGAACGGCAGTAATAAATCTCTCTGTAATGCACAGCGCCCCTTTTGGTGATCACCTCCTTAACGCTCTCGCGCGGACTGAAAGACCCCGTGACGAACCGCGGCGCTCTTCGTTGCATCTTCGTTCTCTCTCTCTCTCTCTCTTTCTCTTTTTCTCTCTCTCTCCACTATTAATTCACCCCGGTAAGGGTCGCAGACCGACGAGCAATACTCAAGAAACGGTAGAACACGTGTACAAATTATATTTCCTTAAGATTCTTCCAATGAATGTTAACCTGTCTACAATTTGTACTATCCGGTCACACTTTAGGTCGATCCGGATGGTTATGCCTATGTATTTTGCGTTAGTTACTGTTTCCAGTGATTAATCACGTAATGTAGTGGTTTTTTTCACCCTTTAATGCGCAACACGTTACATATACATCTACATCTACATACATACTCCGCAATCCACCATACGGTGCGTGGCGGAGGGTGCCTCGTACCACAACTAGCATCTTCTCTCCCTGTTCCACTCCCAAACAGAACGAGGGAAAAATGACTGCCTATATGCCCCTGCACGACCCCTAATCTCTCTTATCTTATCTTTGTGGTCTTTCCGCGAAATGTAAGCTGGCGGCAGTAAAATTGTAGTGCAGTCAGCCTCAAATGCTGGTTCTCTAAATTTCCTCAGTAGCGATTCACGAAAAGAACGCCTCCTTTCCTCTAGAGACTCACAGCCGAGTTCCTGAAGCATTTCCGTAACACTCGCGTGATGATCAAACCTACCAGTAGCAAATCTAGCAGCCCGCCTTTGAATTGCTTCTATGTCCTCCCTCAATCCGACCTGATAAGAATCCCAAGCGCTCGAGCAGTACTCAATAATAGGTCGTATTAGTGTTTTATAAGCGGTCTCCTTTACAGATGAACCACATATTCCCAAAATTCTACCAATGAACCGAAGACGACTATCCACCTTCCCCACAACTGCCATTACATGCTTGTCCCACTTCATATCGCTCTGCAATGTTACGCCCAAATATGTAATCGACGTGACTGTGTCAAGCGCTACACTACTAATGGAGTATTCAAACATTACAGGATTCTTTTTCCTATTCATCTGCACTAATTTACATTTATCTATATTTAGAGTTAGCTGCCATTCTTTACACCAATCACAAATCCTGTCCAAGTCTCTTGTATCCTCCTACAGTCACTCAACGACGACACCTTCCTGTACACCTCAGCATCATTACCAAACAGCCGCACATTGCTATCCACCCTATCCAAAAGATCATTTATGTAGATAGAAAACAACAGCGGACCTACCACACTTCCCTGCGATACTCCAGATGATACCCTCACCTCCGATGAACACTCACCATCGAGGACAACGTACTGGGTTCTATTACTTAAGGTATCTTCGAACCACTCACGTACTTGGGAACCAATCCCATATGCTCGTACCTTAGTTAGGAGTCTGCAGTGGGGCACCGAGTCAAACGCTTTCCGGAAGTCAAGGAATATGGCATCCGTCTGATACCCTTCATCCATGGTTCGCAAGATATCATGTGAAAAAAGGGCGAGTTGCGTTTCGCAGGAGCGATACTTTCTAAAGCCGTGCTGATGCATGGACAACAACTTCTCTGGAGTCAGTGCAGTAGAGTACTCTCTGTAAAACCGAATTGGAATACTCAGTACTCAATATATTTATTTGCGTTCAGTGTTAACTGTCAGTCTTTCCACCAATCATCGATCTTCCGCAGAATACAGTCCTCTGGCTTCTCTATCTTCTTATAGACGACCACATCATCTGTGAATAGCTTCACGGAGCGTCCCCTTTATCCACTAGATTATTTATATATACTGTACACTGTAAGACGAAAACAGACTCACCATGAAGAAATTATCCGAATGGGACGGAAATTGGTAGGTGTGTTGTACATGTACAGAGAAACGAATGATTACAATTTCAGAAAAATAAGGTGATTTATTTGGGGGCTATGGCCATAATGCCATAAATGTTCTCAATTGGGGAGGGATACGGTGACCTTGCTGCCCAAGGTAGGGTTCCTTTCCCCCTCTTCTATTTCCACATTATCACCTGCACCCCACTAGGAGGCTGGAGGTTATTACCCCAACAGAATTTCTTTCCAGATGGTAATTAACCCTTTCAAGCCCGAAATTTTTCTGAAGGAAGAAAAATTTTTCTTTATGTGGTAGTGGTCTTATGTGATTTTTTAATGATTTTAGGAGCAAGATTTATACAAAAATATGTACCCGTTTTCAAAAGTACTTTGTTCACTTGGCTTCACTTTAAGGACTAAAATAACTAATTTTGAAATATTCTCTGTTGTAATAAATACTAAAATGATCATTCAATAATTTCCATGTAAAATAACAACAGCAATATTCAATTATACACTGGAATATAGCCAATAATGTATTCTGGTGGTCACGAGTTGCTGCGCACTGCCACATTGACTTGCTGATATTTTTATAGTGGTGCCCAACGGTTGGCAGCAACTGCACGTGATGAAAAGGTTGAACATTTACAAGTGTGCAGCTCAGGTTCGCTTATGAAGGAAATAATTTTGTTGCAGCTAACAGACTGCAAAAATTAATGTACACAATTGTAGCCAGAGGGTCTGAAAGGGTTAGTACCAAATTTGATTCAGATTGTTCCAGGGATTTAGAATGTCCTTTTTACCTGTGAATTTGCTCACGTACGTACATGACAAACATATTTCACATATATTTCAAGTATTTCACATGTATCTATACACGTATTTCACCTGTACCCTTAGCGAATTTTGCCCTGCAGTTTCATTTTCAGACAGTTCAATATTTATGACGTCTAATCGCCAGAACTGTGTGTCGTACAATGATACAGGTTTGCACGTACATCCAGTGATATATGTGCCTACTGCCTGCAAAATGTGTTGCGAATAGAGTTAGTAGTAAAGAAGTAATAAATTAAAACGTCTTGCCTGATGCGGTAGTTTTTCACGTATCTCAGTGCTTATGATGTCATATCTCCTGAACTGTGTGTCGTACAGCGATATAATTTTGTTGCGGCATTCAGTGATATATGTGATTATCGTAAGCAAACAGTGTGGCGAATACAGTCAGTAGTAGAGAAGTAATAAATTAAAGCGTCATCGATCATGCGTCAGTTTTACTGCGTGGACAGCGAAAATGTAGTAAGCGATTAACTTTCTTCCTTTCATCATTTTGTGGTGGTTGTAAGCAAGACAAAGGTTCGTACAGGTTTAAAATAATGTTTACTGTTTTTTGCAGGCCTTTAAGTCCTCTCATTCTCAAAACCTGGATGAATAAAATGTGGGTACTCACGAGTCGTGCGCTACACTGCTTTTCACCCCCACCCCTTTAATAAGCAGGTGGTTCTTACCCCACAGCGATTCTTTCCAGATAGTAATTCAGACATATACCATGTTTTGTCGAAATCGGTCCAGTGATTTATGAGGAGATGTAGAACGTGCGTACATAGATAGATATATACATACTTCAATTTTCATAATGTGTATGGACTGTAAAATGTAACTGTTAGATCACACTTCGTTAGAATACTCTTGATATTATCTATATACTTGTCGATTTTGTTCCAATATGAACGACGTATTTTGCTCGTCTACAAGTAAGTCCTGGATACAGTCAAAAATTTGATTCAATACTCGGTAAGCTTGTATTTTGTTCATTTAACAACGGTGCGAAACTGTGTCAAATGCCTTCCTGAAATCAAGGAACGCGGCATCAACCTGGACGCAGATGTCTGTGGCGCTCTGCATTTCATGGGCGAACAGAACGAGATGAGTTTGCAAGATCTGTGTTTGCATCGAGATAAATGAAGTAAGATGGAAGGTTAGGGTCTAACCTCCCGTCGACGATGAGGATGTACGTAGCGGAGATAGTCTTTAATTGGACTATTATGGAAATGGAAATTGGTGGCGTTCATTTAGAAGAAACCACCTGGAATTCAGGCATTGACTTCAAGTGATTTAAAAAAGCCTAGGAAAACCTAAACAAAATGGTCGGACGAGATCTGTACCGACGCTCCTCTCGAATGTAGGTCCAGTTTCCTGACTAGTGCGCCACATACCTTGGCGTCTCGCTGACAAGAAACGTGCGCAACGTACATCACTGAAAGTACCAGAGTACTCATTATTCCTCAAACACTCATGTGCTCGTCTTCCACTTCAGTTAACTATATAGTCCAGCGAGGTCATACGGTGGTCCTGCGATCGACAATTTTATATTTCTCGTTTTCACAGTTTTCTGGACTGTCCACTTTAACGACGCTCTGATTCCTTAGATAAATCCGCAACAGATTCGTTTCAGATGGTAAAAAGGGAGTGCTTAGTTGACAGAGCACCATTGAACCTTAACTAATTGGTAAATTCTATCTGAGAAATCTCTTGATACTTAAGCTCTGGCGAGAGAAGTTTTAAGATTCAGACAATGTTAACAAGAACGCAGGATACTATAAACGTCTAATGACGCTATAACGGTGAAGTTGTCATATAGTGCGGACATTAATGCCGTCGAAGATACGGCTATTGATGTCGATTGAATAATATGGAGAACAAAACATCCGAATCAGTAGTTTCAAGATGTTTGCTTTTACATCATCTCAAATATGAAAATCTTTTGCCTTGCGTTAGTCATTTGTTCCACAATTAAACAATTAATATGTGATGTTAGAATATACTGGAAAATATTAGTTTGCGTTTGAACACTCAAATACGGACGGAAGCAGTCATTTTTACCAAACTGTGAACAGTTTTCTTCCAGAAACTGACGGCTGCACTGCATTTTAATTTTTCCTCCTAGAATCCGAGTAAACAAACATTACTTGGTCTTGAAACAAGTTACTACATATTCGGTAGGATTGTGAACAAAAACATACAAAAATAAATTGGTCACATGCACTGTTACAAATGTCTCAAATTGAAAAAAAATGGAAGTCTAATGAAAGATTCTGAACTGCGGAGAGGAACTCTTGCAAAGAATAAGATCTGTTTGCAGCAAGAAAGCCTTTCAAAATTGATTTGAGAGTCTGAATTTGCGAACTTAATTTCTCTTCGAAACCTAATAATAATAATAATAATAATAATAATAACAATAGAATCTTCAAAAAAGTACACTTCCCTATGTAAAATTAGTACGGAAGTGTTATCCAAATATGAATCCTTGTCACTCGATTTTTGACTGATGTAATGCGGCAGTTCCATTTTAATAAGTCCATATTATTAACTACAAATCCCAAGGGACCTTATATGTATAGGGGTGGTAGAGTTTTTATTCTGAAATTATTGAACAGTGGTCTGAACGATGTACGAGAATTGACACCATAGATTTTCCTGACCACACTTTTCAGCAATACGAATATGCATTTGTGAACGCTATGCTTTTTGCCAAAATATGGTAACAGGTAAGTCAATAGAGCGAAAATAACATTAGTAAGCTGGTTTTCCTACTTCATAGCCAGTGACAGTGTAGACTATGCTTATAGTGGAGCAGGCAGCTTTCAGTTTCCACAAACTACGCTGAATATAACACGTCTAAGGAATTTTTTAAAACTATTTTCAGTTGTAACAGTTTGAAATCTTCTGCATCACCGATTGTTTCATCGCTCTATGATGGTAGCATTTTTCTTTAACGAGAGTTCCTCATCCGAACCTACTTGTAAGTTACATAACATTCCATGTCTTTCACGATAATACTTGTATCTTCTACAAAAAAGATACTGTTTTTAATAACCTGTCACTTTTGTGGTTAATTATTGATACGTTTTAACCAAAGCCTTGGGCCCATAACATCTTTGAGGAAATTACCCTCCTCTTTCCCCTCACCACCGCTTTATAACGCCACAGTCAGACTCAAATGTATCCCTGCTTGGTGACACTAAAGCAGACATGGGAAATCTTTGATTACCTGCAGGCCCCGATTCGCATACTTACAGCTCACAGGCCGCCTCTTCACGTGACGCAACAGCAGCTCTCCTGGCGCATAAAGTCGAAATTTTATCGCTCGTCACAATGTTAATGGCGCGACACATCGGTGTGAATGGCACCCCTTCCCCGATACGTCACGCCAACAATTTATGCCCCATAGCACGTGCTTCTTGAGAGTACATTCATTTTATGTTTACGTTCAAAAATTCCGCTGCAAAATTCTGCAAAGCCGTTATAAAAGGAAAAAAAAGTTCAGGACACGTAGAAAAATATAAACGTCCGAAAGTGGGATGAGCCGGCCGGTGTGGCCGTGCGGTTCTAGGCGCTTCAGTCTGGAACTGCGCGACGGCTATGGTCGCAGGTTCGAATCCTGCCTCGGGCATGGATGTGTGTGATGTCCTTAGGTTAATTAGGTTTAAGTAGTTCTAAGTTATAGGGGACTGATGATCGCAGATGTTAAGTCCCATAGTGCTCAGAGCCATTTGAACCAGTTTTGGAAGTAGGATGCCAAGCACCTTGACATGTCGTCATGATTTTTTTTCTTTGGGTCTGACTGAAACCAATTGCGAGCTCTATCTGACCCACATGCCAACGGTTGCCCATTAATATAGAAGAGGAAGTTTTCCGACTGCTAATTTTTGAGCATTAGACATGAAATTAATCAGTGATGAGCTATTCTCTTAATTTCACGACTCCAAAAGAACGATATGGTTTACACAAATCATGTAATCTAACTGCGAGTCTGACAACAAATTTCGCATGCTGATACGCGTTATTACTCTCTTGCACAGTTCTCTCCAAACCTTTCTAACCCCTAGTGTGCATAGGTAACAGATTTAAGTATATATGTTTTCTAACTAGATTTCATAAGTAGATGTGTTTTCATCACACCGATGTGTCACCTCACGAATGCTCAAAAAAAATTTTTTTCAAATGTGTGTGAAATCTTATGGGACTTAACTGCTAAGGTCATCAGTCCCTAAGCTTACACACTACTTAACGTAAATTGCCCTAAGGACAAACACACACACTCATGCCCGAGGGAGGACTCGAACCTCCACCGGGAGCAGCCGCACAGTCCATGACTGCAGCGCCTTAGACCGCTCGTCTAATCCTGCCCGGCCAACTCACGAATGATCTCATTATTTATGCAATTTCCTCCTTACTTGTGTTATGCATCTTTAGTCGACGTAGATACATCGGAAATTCTTCTTTTGTGGCACTACAGTCACTGAGAGTCTTTGCCTCTTTAACAGTTTTCCGCCATTTATCTCGGTCCGTTGCAGGGGTCTCCAGTTTCTATAACATCTTTTCCGTAGATCCTCAGTGACCCCATTATCTCATATGATTCTCGGCCAACCACGGCCTCTCTGTCATCCTGTATTTCTTATAATACCTTCTTAGGTACTTCCGCATCACTCGTCCGTGCTGCATGCTCAGACCATCCAATCTGGATGATTTCACTATTCTGATAGGTGAGTCTTTATAAACGATGAGCAACTCATGATTGTATCATTTCCTCCATATTCCTCTTTCAAAAATTGGAGCGATTATTCTTGGAAGAATCTTTCTTTAGAGTGCGCTCAACATTTCGATGTCTTTGCTATTAGGGTCCAACTTTCGGAGGCATATTTGAGCACTGCTTATAGAGTTTTGTATATGGGTAACATGGTGGTCCGGATCTGGAACCAAGATGATAAGAGTATTGTTAGAGCAAAATAGGGTCTATTGGCTGTTATTAGCCTCTGTTTGATTCCGGAAAAAACGTGTTTCAGTATGTGACTGTCGAGTTCATATACCTGAACTGCTTAACTCTTTCAAAGACATAGTTTCCCACCGTTATTGACGAGCCATGGTATTTTGTTTTCTGCTGGTTGATGTTACCCTGGTGAAGGTTGATAAATGTCTCTTCCACTGTCTTTCGCGTTCTTGCTACTGTATCTATATCATTCGTTTAATCGGGTATCTGTGCTGATTTATGGAAGATCGTTCTCCTGCTCAAAAGCTTTACATCTCTCACCACCTTTTCTAGAGCAGCATTAAAATGGAGACAAGCCAGCGCGTCTCCTTGCCGTGCCCCATTTGCGATGTTTGGTGTGTCAGGCCTCATTCTTCCAGTTTTTATGCTACATTGTGTGTTCCTCACTGTCATTGTCATTAATCATTATAATTTTCTAGGGATTTCCATTTCAGGCATGGTATGACATAATTGCTCTCTCTGTACTATCAGATGCCGATTTAGAGCCTATAACGAGATGATACGTGCCAAAGCCAAATTCGATCGTCTTCTCTAGGATTTGCCTTATAGTATAGATCTGATCTACAGATGATTTTGCTAAAGGAAATACACATGAATGTGCCCCCGTCTCTTAATTGTTGAGAGGAGACGACTGAATATTACGTTGGAGAATACTTAATATCCCAAATTAAGTAATGTGCTCCACCTCTAGTTATCACATTCTAACTGATCTCCCTTCTTGTATGTGAGGCATATTATTCCTTTTTCCACTGAAGGCGCATTGCCTCCTCTTTCTATTCTAAAGTAAGCCATCTTTAACAAGATCTGTTCCAGTTCGCTACCTTCTTGCTTTATCAGCTCTGTCGAGATACAGTCTGTTCTTGCCGTCTGGTTCTTTTCCAGTTTCTTAGTGGCAATTATTATTTCTTCTGGGTTTGGTAGCTCTGTCTAATCAGTCATTTCCTTCGTGCACCTACGTTGGATCTCTTTATGTTACTGTACTGGGGTTGAAGAATTTGTCAAACTGTCGGCGCCATCATTCACATATCTCTTCCCAGCCACTTAAAACTTTTCCCGTTTCATCTTCTATCAGACTTATTTTACCACCACAGGGTTTCTGTGATGCATTTACTTCTCTGCAAATTTTCCTTGCCTCCCTCTTAGTCCTCACAAGTTCCATTTCTTCAAAGTTCTATTTCATTCGCTCTCTCTTTCTTCTTTGATGGGACCTCTTTTCAATCCACGTTTGTCTTTATAGTCTTCCACCATCCTTCAGGTAAACTGTGACTGTATTGTCCTTCTCCCATAGAGGAGATTTAATATGTTGAGCGCTCATCTTCTGCCCTAATACTTCTTTCACAGCTGGCCATAATATGTTCTGAGATCTCCGAATCCCATCGTTGTATTATATGCTTTAGCCATTTATTTGATAGAAAAGAAATATGAAATAATATGATGGTATATACTTTTCATTAACTTGGATGTATTTTAGACTTTTTGCCAAGAATGCCCTTCTTAGTTTTAAACGTCAGTTTTTCACGTGGACCTGTATCCTTAAATCTTTTGTTTACTATCTTGGGGTATAAACTGTGCTATGATTCTTCCAGTGCTATTATTAAAAACAGCATAATCTTACTAGCCATTACTGATTTTTCTCGCCGTGTCCTTGAGCTAGATAATAAGTTATAAGCAGATTCGTTTCACAGCTCCTCTTACACATTTACATCTTTCGAATAAAGTTACTCGTAACAGCCGATTCTGTATACAATTTCCATAGAAACATTGTGACTAAAAACGCACAAGACACACATTGACTAAAAACGTGAAGCAAATCCTTGGGAGTCCAACAGTTTTTTTTTGTTATGTTATCCAGCAGTAGCTGCACTTAAGGATATTATTTCTTTCGCAGTACTAATAATCTCAATAAAATAGTCTACTTCCACGACCAAAGTAGAGGTTATACTGAGCATAGTTAGAGAAAAGAACAGAAGCCGCAGGAGTTCCAGTCTTCGGACAGAAGTTTACGTAGTGTTTCCCAGAATTACGCTGCAAGTAGGTTCTGCGGTGTTGTGTAATTAAGTTGTGACAGCTTAACAGCTCCTGCAAAGGTTACAGAGCGGTGCAGCTGTAATAGCCACGGCATGTCACCGCCACGGGCAGATGTTTCATGACTGGTGCCCGTGGAAGGCGGCGCGCAAAGGCCACGACACACTTATACTTTCAGGAGGACTCAATTTATACGCCAAAGCAGAACGGCAAATGCGCCGTCTTCCATATGCGAGAGTATGATCATTTCTGCGATATAATTTGTAATTACACGAATTTTAATTGCACATATGAAACACTTTCGGCGTCAATACTTGCCTTTCGAACTTGATTCTGAAACACTTGGGTAAGATCTGTCTGCCAAAAAGACTAAAATCAAGGGAAAGAACTATAGTTGATGTTATATGATTAGATGAATGTGAAAGAACAGACACCACACATTCATATAATTGATATGTCTCGATGCGCTATGAATCCACAATCTTCAGCGCAGATGCACAAATACGTTCGTTCTCAGGCGGGAATCTAAAATTAGCGAGCACGGAGGACAGGGACGGGGACTGCGGATAAGTGGTGGCGCTGCTTGACTTGGAGCGTGCCGAAATAGTCTGCGCATTTGTGCTTAACACTGTACCCGAGTGGCTCCGTAGTTAAAGCAACTGCCTGCTAACCAGGAGATCCCGGGTTCGAGTTCCATTCCGGCACACATTTTCAACCGTGGCCGCTGATTCTGCATGAATTCCCAATGCAGCTGATGTCATCAGTTCCTTTCCTTTCCTGCCCCCCCCCCCCATTCCAACCTTTAATTTACATAACAATTGAAGTTCACTTATTTTATTTATTACTGCCATCGAGTGCGCCGTGAGGAAATAGATAAATACAACTACGCAGATCCCTAAACGCAGAAAGTAACTTTGAGTTCCATTCCTACGCTGGCAAGATTATAAATACTCAAAAAATGGGAGGAAGATCATCTTGATAACAAAATAAGCAAACGGGTGCAACTACACCTTGAATTTTATTGGCATGCACAGACCATTTAGACCTTCAAAGAGTGTGATTTATGACTCTTATGTTTGGTGGTAACTGAAGAAAAGTTTACAACCCAAGATCGCTAAAAAAAATTTATCAGATAACTAGTTTCAGTAGAACAATGCTGTCATCATCGGGCCTTTTGGTTACGAATTTTATAACATATTATCTATCAGTGTAATAGGTTTTCTTTACATTGCATTGTAACACTGATTGATAATATGTTGCAAAAATTCAAAAGCATACGATCCGATGATGACAGCACAGCTCTGATGAAACCGGTCATGCAATAAAATGCTTTTTTTTTAGCGATCTCGGCTTGTGAAGTTTTTTTCAGTTAGCATATATTGCAGATCGCTCCAAGACTGGCCAGATCAGGAATATATATCTTATACTTTTTATGAAGGTTGTCCGTATTATGAAATACGATGTCTGTTAGTCATGCATTACTGTTAGATGTAGCCAGGAACAATTATGCAGGGCGATTTACTGATATACGACCTGTCAATAGCGTTTGCTCCAAATATATTCACTGCTGGTCATTTTCTAAAGTGCCTTGACATTCCTGTTTCAAACATGGCTGTTCGTCACCAGAAATTACCTAATGTTTCAGTGCAGGTTACTGGTGCAATACTTTTGTTATTGAATCATATCTCATATTCTTTTTCATTCATACTTTTAAGGACTGTTGTGGGCCGCTGGAGCATTGCATACCATATTGACAGTTTTTTTATACTAGAAGAGTCTCTAGATAGCTTCTTGTTACAATCACTTGGTTCTGCGAAGCAACCTTGGAATCAAAAGATTCTGGGAACAGCTGCCTGAGTGTCAACCAGTAGTATAACACTTCCGTGACTGCTAGTTGATGCCCATATGGACCAGTCTCTCAATAGTTTTGGATTACTTTTCGAGCTTTTGTCATAAATTCTCGACATTTTCGCTGTAGTTCTTCAGCATCAGTACTGGTCGAGTCGACCATCCTAAATGAATAACCTAATACAGTATAAGGTCAGTTAGTGGTGGCAGTGATAATTACCTTAGAATTCAGGCTAATCATAAAACTGTGACAAATCTGACAAAGCCAAGATGAAAATCTCTCAGCGTTAAGTGAATTCCCAACTGAAAGTAGGCCAGGACCGCTACTTACCCGTGGACTCCTACCTCCTGCAACTAAACTCCTGTCTTGTTTGAGTTTCTACCCTTTCCGTACCTCATTTTTTCTGTTAGGTCGTGTGTTCGAGTTCTCAAATCGGTATATTTTTTGTTATTTTAGATTAAAATGTACCAAATGCTCTTCCTGTTATAATGTCATTATTTTACATCCTCTTAGTGTTACAGAAAAGTCCAGCCATTGCCACTTCTAGTTTAAATCCTGTTATCCTTGTTTTGTCTGCTGAGCTATGCCTAGTGCAAGCCCGAGGGATGACAGTTTCTCACATTTCACGTATTTTAGCAAAACTTCATACTTATTAGTAATGATGAATTTGAGCTCCAGAGTCTGTATCTTTTATGAATCGCTACCCAGACCTCTCTTGTATGTAAGTTTGCTCCTCATAATTTTGTGTTTGAACTCAGAGAACGTAGCTCTGCACTTCTTAAAAATTGCACAAGGATCCTTTCTTCTCCTCCTTTCCCCCTCCCACACAAGTTCTTGTCTGAAGTAGAACCACGTACCTCAATTTTTTCCATCACTTTTTCATTGTTCATTCAAGAGAACGAACGTTCTGCTGTTTCCCAATGAGCACAAACTGAACTGTAATATCAGCTGTTATAGGTGTTGCGCCAATGCCCTCAGAATGTCAGTTTTAACTTGTAGTAAATTTTGAAAATCGATGATTTAAAGATAGGAAATGTGTATCATCCGTTGGCGATCTCGCAGTCACATTCGCAGGTTACATTTCATTTATGTATCGTTATTGTGTATATTGAACCGGGGAGCTAAACGACGGAGAGGCTTCGTCCCGCTGTGGCCGTCTCGTTTGCAATCCACCCATCCCACCGCCGCCCCACACTGAACCCAGGGTTATTGTGCGGTTCGGCCCCCAGTGGATCCCAGAGGACCCCCCCCCCCCACCCCCTTTCCCCCCGGCAACGTCTCATACCAGACGAGTGTAATCCCAAATGTTTGCGTGGTAGAGTAATAATAGTGTACGCGTACGTGGATGGTTCAAATGGCTCTGAGCACTATGGGACTTAACATCTGAGGTCATCAGTCCCCTAGAACGTAGAACTACTTAAACATAACTAACCTAAGGAAAACACACACATCGATGCTCGAGGGGGGATTCGAACCTGTCACGCGGTTCCGGACTGAAGCGCCTAGAACCGCTCGGTCACCGCAGCCGGCACACGTACGTGGAGACAGTGTTTGCGCAGTAAACGCCGACATAGTGTAATTCAGGCGGAATAAGGAGATAGAAAATAATATAGAGGACAGTATTACATACTGTACCAATGACAATGGGATTTTTTCATATAGCCGTAATTGGAAAAGTCGTGATCTTTCTGCGAGAGTATAGCTACATCCTAGTCTGCGACTGGGGGATATATCTCTCTCTGTGAAGTGTTCTCGTCGTGAACTGACGTACCCGTCAAAGCAGCTCTTGTGTTGGCCAGGGCGAAAGTACTCAGTTCGTGCGTTATGAGCTCTTGGGATAAGCAATCAACTGTTTATTCACACACAAGGCAAGCTCTCAGATCGATTTACCGACCTTCATCTCTGCTACTGCTTTCCTAATTATTCTTGCTGCACAATTTACAGGTACCACATCCGTAATATTGCCCTTCGTTTAGGGATTGGTTAGTGGTTGATCATTCACAAAATATTCCGGATACCAATAATGACTAGCTAACAAACTCGGTGATAACTTCACTAAGGGCAATCAACCATTCTTATCTGGTTATCTTATGCAGACGAATGCCTAAGGCAGATTGTAAACAATAACTCGTTGCTCCCTGCAGAATGGCAACAGACTGAACTCAAGCAACCGTATACAATTAATATTAATAGGCAAACAGGGATACCGGCACTAGTGAGGATGTCAGCAAGTTCTCGCTTTTTACGGAATAGAGGATTACTGCGTGAGGTATAAAATGCAAATGGTGCTCTTCCGCATATAATTCTGTTTTTCTTATTAAACTAATTGGGTACAAAGGTAATTTTATGTCTTTCCACTCATCTCTCGTTATCGAAAATTAACTGAATTACTTAAAAATTAGTGAAAACCAGTATTTATAACCGATGATGCATCTCACATTCTGTGCACCTACGGGTAGAAATTGTCATATCATAGAAAATGTCCAGCCCTTCCTTTTTGTTCACCCGTGGCGGTGTGGCCAACGAAACTAAGCATCTGCTTGAGTACAGATTCTCCCCCTGACCTATTTTTCCGTTTAAGTTCCTGGAGGGAGGGAGGGGGAGCGGAGGAGGGGGAGGGACGTAGTAGTAGTCCCGGCGCGCTGGCGAAACAACCGAACAAGATACAAAGGAATTGAAGCCGTTAACTGGCAGTGGTCATTGATTTATATCAACGGGGCAAATTGGAGAGCTCGTAACGGTCAATGTAGAGATTATAAGGAACCTCAAAGGCATCATTCAAGACGGGAGAAGAGATAAAAGGGGATGTCAAGATGTTCTCGCTTATTATTCAGGAAAGGACAATAGCGTGGGGAATCCTTTCTTGTAAGTAGGTCGAATGCTAAAACAACGCCAATAATTAGCCTGTTTCTGCAACTTCCAAGTGATGTTAGTGCAGCTAATAAAGTAAAGTCGCACGGCGTTGTTGCCTGCGACATCCCGAAAAGCAGGTTCAATCCTAACTCGAACACTTTTTCTTCCTTCGCGCACAATAGCACCTTTCCTTCGAGAAGTGCGAAAGTTGTGTGTTTAAGTGTATCTGATACGTGTAGGTGACTGTAATGGGTGCATGTAGTGTGGTGCCATGTTTGTCTTGGATGATGATGAGAAAAGTGGAAAGGGGAAACCCGGAACCGTCACACAGCCTACTCCCCTCGAATAGCAGCAAGGGGGCCACCGAGCTTAACATCCCCATGTGAAGGACGGATCATCGCCAACGACATCACATGTCCTCAGTACGTAATACGCTGCGTAGAGTCCTGGAATTTAATTAATTTACTTACTTATTCCTCAAGTAAGGACCTGCTGCCTGTTGTTGTATAGCACGTCGTACATTTTGTGATTTTTACATTTTATATCACACAGTTTCAGTTTTATTACAATTTCTTTTGATAATTTTGGAAAAGGATGAAAATAAAAAGTATGAAAAGACGAATTTATGTATATACAATTTTCTTTGAATTTGTTGCTAACTTAGATAAAGATAATAAAAAGATACATAATGAGCTAGTGACAAACAGACCCGAACTATTTGAAACAGTTAACACAGAACAGGGAATCAGCGATCATAAAGCGGTTACTGCATCGATGATTTCAGCCGTAAATAGAAATATTAAAAAAGGTAGAAAGATTTTTCTGTTTAGCAAAAGTGACAAAAAGCAGATTACAGAGTACTTGACGGCTCAACACAAAAGTTTTGTCTCAAGTACATATAGTGTTGAGGATCAGTGGACGAAGTTCAAAACCATCGTGAAATATGCATTAGATGAGTATGTGCTAAGCAAGATCGTAAGAGATGGACCAGAGCAATCGCGGTACAACAACCGAGTTAGAAAACTTCACAGCAAACATAAACATAGCCAAAGCCTTGCACACAAACAAAAATTACACGAAGTGAAATGTAGTGTGAGTAGGGCTATGCGAGAGGCGTTCAATGAATTCGAAATTCATTGAAATTCTATGTACTGACTTGGCAGAAAATCGTAAGAAATTTTGGTCTTATGTCAAAGCGGTAGGTGAATCAAAAGAAAATGTCCAGACACTCTGTGACCAAAATGGTACTGAAACAGGGGATGACAGCCTAAAGGCCAAAATACTAAATGTCTTTTTCCAAAGCTGTTTCACAGAGGAAGACCGCACTGTAGTTCCTTCTCTAGATTGTCGCACAGATGACAAAATGGTAGATATCGAAATAGATGACAGAGGGATAGAAAAACAATTAAAATAGCTCAGAAGAGGAAAGGCCGCTGGACCTGATGGGATACCAGTTCGATTTAAAAAGAGTACGCGAAGGAACTTGCCCCCCTTCTTGCAGCGGTGTACCATACGTCTCTAGAAGAGCATAGCGTTCCAAAGGATTGGAAAAGGGCACAAGTCATCCCCGTTTTCAAGAAGGGACGTCGAACAGATGTGCAGAACTATAGATCTATATCTCTAACGTCGATCAGTTGTAGAATTTTCGAACACGTATTATGTTCGAGTATAATGACTTTTCTGGAGAGTAGAAATCTACTCTGTAGGAATCAGCATGGGTTTCGAAGAAGAAGATCATGTGAAACCCAGCTCGCGCTATTCGTCCACGAGGCTCAGAGGGCCATAGCCACGGGTTCCCAGGTAGATGCCATGTTTCTTGACTTGCGCAAGGCGTTCGATACAGTCGCCTACAGTCGTTTAATGAAGAAAGTAAGAGCATATGGACTATCACACCAATTGTGTGACTGGTTTGAAGAGTTCCTAGATAACAGAACGCAGCATGTCATTCTCAATGGAGAGAAGTCTTCCGAAGTAAAAGTGATTTCAGGTGTGCCACAGGGGAGTATCGTAGAACCGTTGCTATTCACAATGTACATAAATGACGTGGTGGATAACATCGAAAGTTCACTGAGGCTTTTTGCAGATGATTCTGCACTATATCGAGAGGTTGTAACAATAGAAAATTGTACTGAAATGCGGGAGGACCTGCAACGAATTGACGCATGGTGTAGGGAATGGCAATTGAATCTCAATGTAGACAAGTGTAATGTGCTGCGAATAAACAGAAAGAAAGTTCCTTTATCATTTAGCTACAATATAGCATGTCAGCAACTGGAAGCAGTTAATTCCATAAATTACCTGGAGTAGGTATTAGGAGTGATTTCAAATGGAATGATCATATAAAGTTGGTCGTCGGTAAAGCAGATGCCAGACTGAGATTTATTGGAAGAATCCTAAGGAAATGCAACTCGAAAACAAAGGAAGTAGGTTACAGTACGCTTGTTCATCCACTGCTTTAGTATTGCTCACCAGTGTGGGATCCGTACCAGATGGGGTTGATAGAAGAGATAGAGAAGATCCAATGGAGAGCAGCGCGCTTCGTTACAGGATCATTTAATAATCGCGAAAGCGTTACGGAGATGATAGATAAACTCCAGTGGAAGCTCTGCAGGAGAGACGTTCAGTAGCTCGGTACGGGCTTTTGTTAAAGTTTCGAGAACATACCTTCACCGAAGAGTCAAGCAGTATATTGCTCCCTCCTACGTATATCTATCGAAGAGACCATGAGGATAAAATCAGAGACAATCTTTCTTTCCACGGACAATACGAGATTGGAATAGAAGGGAGAACCGATAGAGGTACTCAAAGTTCCCTCCGCCACACACCGTCAGGTGGCTTGCGGAGTATGGATGTAGATGTAGATGTAGCACTCTCGATATTTCGTCTGCGATGTTGTTCATAGAGTTCGAGTAATCCTGTATGCGTATTAAGTGTCCTATTACTTCGTTCCCTATCGTCGGTCTTAATGTCCTAGGGAACCGCAGATGAGCACCACGTGTTTAGGTGTGCCACTCTCACCACAGGCACAGGTGTGAGTTTGTTTCAGACCAAACCTGTGAAGGTGCACAGGATACGGACCGTGACTCGTACATGCTACGTATTGGGTTTATGTACTTCAAATTCATCCCCTCTCTGATACTGGGGAAGGAAGAGTAGACCCATCTTCACTTATCATCTGTGTCATATTCTGCTTGCCATGCACCAGTTCTCCACTTGCTTAATTTCCGTTTCTCTGTTACGTCTTGTCCAGTTATTTCTCTTATTTTGTTGCATCTTTCCCTCTTCAGCCAGTAGGCCGCTGCTTTGTAGCGACTTGTAATAGCTATAGGGAAAACTCCCGGTCCCACACACAGTGCCACAATCGAGGTCGTACCGAAAGCCCCCGAGATTCCGAGAAGAGCAGTTCTCTGGCCGCGCCTCACAATAGTTTTGTAAGCACCTAAGCATAATCGATGTGCCAGAGCACTAGCTGCGAAACAAGTTATTGACCCAAAGAGCACTATGTAATATGTCCTCATTGTCTGTAGGGGTATTCTGTATCGTATAGTGTTCAGTCTTGCAAGTTCATGCACGAGTTTCGTCGCTTTGCTAATTGTTAGTCTGCCATGCTCGTTAAAACGTAAATGTTCATCAGAACAAATGCCTGTTTTTAGATACTTTGTTTATATTTATAACTGAATTTCTTTTCTGTGTGCCTCTTAGAAGTAGGTAAACAGTTTCATTAGTTGCTATGTTTTGCTGTTCGTACACCATTCACCAATGAACGAGAGGAGCTGCGTGGCTTTACTCTCTAGTTGGGACCTGGAGTTAGATACCATAACCATAAGATCATCAGCGTACGCAACCACTTTGTTTATCATGTGTTGTCTTCTAGCGCATTCAATA
The DNA here is from genome assembly GCF_023897955.1 of Schistocerca gregaria. Lineage (NCBI taxonomy): Eukaryota > Metazoa > Arthropoda > Insecta > Orthoptera > Acrididae > Schistocerca > Schistocerca gregaria. Next base: position 275,418,444 of record NC_064931.1, read on the forward strand.
GTCTTTCTGTCGGTATGTCAGATTAAACAAGTAACGGGCAAGGCGAACTCTAGATTGCGGTTTATTGGTAGAATCCTGGAGCGATGCAGGCCTTCAACAAAGGAAATTGCTTACAATACGTTAGTTCGTCCAGTCTTAGAGTATTTTTCCTCTGTATGGTACCCTTACCAGTTCGGTCTGATTCAAGAGATTGAGATGGTCCAAAGAAGAGCGGCAAGATTCGTGACTGGTACATTTAGCCATCGCGAGAGCGTTACAAACCTCATAGAAAGTTTGAAGTGGGACACACTTGCCGGCCGCGGTGGTCTCGCGGTTCTAGGTGCGCGGTCCGGAACCGCGCGACTGCTACGGTCGCAGGTTCGAATCCTGCCTCGGACATGGATGTGTGTGATGTCCTTACGTTAGTTATGTTTAATTAGTTCTAAGTTCTAGAGGACTGATGACCAAAGATGTTAAGTCCCATAGTGCTCAGAGCCATTTGAACCATTTTTTGACACATTTGCAGATAAACGACGCGCAAAACGGAAGGAGCTCCTCACTAAATTCCGAAATCTGATCTTCGCCGAGGATGTAGAGCATGTATTATTACCACCAACTTTCAAATCGCGTAATGATCACTATTCAAAGCTAAGGGGAATTGGAGCTCTTACTTAGGCGTTCAGACAGTCGTTTTTCCCTCTCGCAATCCGCGAGTGGAACAGAGAGGGGGAAATGTGACTTTGGCGCGAATCGTGCCCTCCGCCACACTCCGCTTGGTGGCTAGCGGAGTATATATGTAGATGTAGATGTCACAGAATAGCGGTCCGCATATGGACCCTTGTTGACAACCTCTGGTTACTCTCTTTATAGCCTTTTGGCGACCAGTCTTCCATTGCGCTATACTGTTTTTACAACAATCTCTAAGGCTGTCATATAGAGCCAGCGGAGTACTAATATCTCTAAGTCTTGCAGACAGGGCCGGCCACCAAAGTTTGTCGAAAGCACCAGCTATGTCAATTTGTATTCCTACTATGTGCTTGTCATGACTTGTCTGTCGCACGGCAATATGGTTCAAATGGCTCTGAGCACTATGGGACTTAATAGCTGAGGTCATCAGTCCCCTAGAACTTAGAACTACTTAAACCTAACTAACATAAGGACATCACACACATCCATGCCCGAGGCAGGATTCGAACCTGCGACCGTATCAGTCGCGCGGTTTCAAACTGAAGCGCCTAGAACCGCTCGGCCACCGTGGCCGGCTGCACGGCAATATCTGCGATACATTTGCCAGAATGTTAATGAGGCATATTGCTCTGTATGTCTTAGGGTCAGTCGGGTCTTTGCTTTCTTGATTATAACTGCATTTGCCGTTTTCGATATATTCGGTATTCGTCCTTCTTGTAGAGCGTCATTCAGTGTCTGTCAGGTATGGTACGATAAGTGGAGCAGCTTCTTTGATAGTTTCGGGTGGATGCCATTCGGGCCCGGAGGTTTTTTGTTCTTTATTTTGTGTACTGCAGTTTCCTCGCGAGCAAAGGGGTTGGTGATACCACCGTTTTCGTATTTGTCATCAAGTAGTCGCCGGCCGGTGTGGTCGAGCGGTTCTAGGCTCTTCAGTCTGGAACCGCGCTGCTGCTACGGTCGCAGGTTCGAATTCTGCCTCGGGCATGAATGTGTGTGATGTCCTTAGGTTAGTTAGGTTTCAGTAGTTCTAAGTCTAGGGGACTGATGACCTCAGATGTTAAGTCCCATAGTGCTCAGAGCCATTTGAACCATCAAGTAGCCTGCGAAGGTCGGTGTGAAGTTGTCCTGCGTGTAGTCATAGACAGGAAGTAGTTTGTTGAGGAGATATTGTGCTGTGCATCTCCAGCCCCTTGTGCTAGTACCATTTGGTTTCCTCAGTGTTGAACACACTGTCGGAGTCTGCAGTTTAATTGGCTCCCCCCAGATATCGCAGTAAGTTTGTCCTAACAGATGTGTCCCAGTGTTCTTTCCTAGTCCTATGTAATTCTTTTTTGTATAGTATTTTAGCGTCGCAGTTGTGCTGAATGTTAATTTCTCTTTCCTGTGCTGTCTTGGATTTTTAGTAATATCGTCGTTTATCACGACGGTCTTTTCTTAGTCTTGTTAATAATGCTGACCATGGTGGCCATTGTTTGGCTACGTCGCTTTCTGGAGGTATTTCTGTAGCTTGTGCTCTCTGTAGGATGTCTGTTAGAATGTGACCTCTGTAATCTATGCTTCCGTGGGTGACACATACAGTAAACTCTTCAGTCACGTGCCATAGTTTTTGCCACTTTGCTTTGCGCAGCAGCAGCCTTCGGTGTTGTGATGTGTCTGTGCCTGTTTTAGTGAAAATAATAATTGCGTTATGATCACTGAGTATTCTCCTATCGACCGCCTGCCAGTCCGCTAACTGTATTAATGATGCGCCGTTTGCCAGAGAAATGTCTATGTTGCTGCCTATTCCACTACTTCCGCTGTTAAGTTCGCGGCTGGGCTAGTTTGCCCAAACTAAAAGTTTACATTCATTTATAACGTAGATTATTATTTGTTCTCTGACATTCGTTCTGTCAGAGGGTTGATCTAAGTTTATGTCTAGGAAGATAAGTAGTCGTCTACCATTTGAAAATCGCGCAACTTCTTTTATTACGTCAGCAAAAGGCTCTATATCAATTAGTACTTGGCGTAGATCGACTAGATAATTCATGTTTTCCTGCCTGAAGCTATTTCGGCTGTTAGCGTGTGTTGTGTGCATAGTTGCGTTATTTGTGTTACTGTAAAGTTAGTGTTTACTACAACGATTGCACCCATGGCCTTGTTTGCACCTGTGGTTTGCATGTACTGCCTCGGAAGGCCTGGAAATCTTCCACCTCGTGTATATGAACAAAGCACTTCCTCGCGTTCTGGATGTTATCGAGGTACACGCGTCCATGCGCCTTTACTAGGTCCTTGTAGACATACTTAAGATTAAGGCCTTTATTTCTTCGTCCACATGATTTGCGTAGAAAATTGACAGAGTTCGCATTTATATGTGTGTAAGTTTTCGGTTCGTAGAATCATTCTGTCTGTTCGTTCAGTGCTGGGGTAGCATATATTGTTGTCCAGTAGGCGATTCATACTTGTTACTAGTTCTAGTGAAGTCTGAAAACTTCTTTCTTTCCCAGTCGACTGAGGTGCAAGTTCTTTTCGATGTCGTCGTAGTCTATTTTGTTTCTTACTTCATCGCTTTGTAACTCTATGTGTTGTACTAGATGATGGTGTTTATCTCTTACTATAGTTTTCGGTTTAGGGTTAGTGCTGATATAGGCATATCGCCTTACCCTCCCTCTGTCAGCAAGTGGAACACGGAAGCAAACGACTACTAGTTGTGATACAGGGTACCCTCCCTCAAGCACCGTGCGGTGGTTCGCAGAGTATGTATGTAGATGTAGATGTAGTTTTGGCGTCTCGTCAGTTGGAGAGTATTGTGATTTTTCAGTGTGAGCTTTTTTGTACACTACTGGCCATTAAAATTTCTGCACCACGAAGATGACGTGCTACAGACGCGAAATTTAACCGACAGGAAGAAGATGCTGTGATATGCAAATGATTAGCTTTTAAGGGCATTCACACAAGGTTGGCGCCGGTGGCGACACTTACAACGTGCTGACATGAGAAAAATTTCCAACCGATTTCTCATACACAAACAGCAGTTGACCGGAGTTGCCTGGTGAAACGTTGGTGTGATGCCTCTTGTAAGGAGGAGAAAAGCGTGCCATCACGTTTCCGACTTTGTTAAAAGGTCGGATTGTAGCCAATCGTGATTGCGGTTTATCGTATCGCGGCATTGCTGCTCGCGTTGGTCGAGATCCAACGACTGTTAAAGAATATGAAATCTGTGGGTTCAGGAGGGTAATGTGGAACGCAGTGCTGGAGCCCAACGGCCTCTTATCACTTGCAGTCGAGATGACAGGCATCTTATCTGCATGGCTGTAACGGGTCGTTCAGCCACGTCTCGATCCCTAAGTCAACAGATGGGGACGTTTGCAAGACAACAACCATCTGCACGAACAGTTCGACAACGTTTGCAGCAGCATGGACTATCAGCTCCGAGACCATGGCTGCGGTTACACTTGACGCTGCATCACAGACAGGAGCGCCTGCAATGGTGTACTCAGCGACGAACCCGGGTGCAAAAACGTCATGTTTTCGGATGAATCCAGGTTCTGTTTACAGCATTATGATTGTCCCATCCGTGTTTGGCGTCATCGTCATACTGGCGTATCACCCGGCGTGATGGTATGGGGTGCCATTGGTTACACGTCTTGGTCACCTCTTGTTCGCATTGACGGCACTTTGAACAGTGGACGTTACATTTAGATGTGTTACGACCCGTGGCTCTACCCTTCATTCGATCCCTGCGAAACGCTACATTTCAGCAGGATAATGCACGACCGTATGTTGCAGGTCTTGTACGGGCCTTACTGGATACAGAAAATGTTCGACCGCTGCCCTGCCCAGCACATTCTCCAGATCTCTCACCAACTGAATACGTCTGGTCAATGGTGGCCGAACAACTGGCTCGTCACAATACGCCAGTCACTACTCTTGATGAACTGTGGTATCGTGTTGAAGCTGCATGGGCACGCCATTCAAGCCAGGCGTATCAAGGCAGTTATTACGGCCAGAGGTGGTTGTTCTGGGTACAGATTTCTCAGGATCTATGCACCCAAATTGCGTAAAATGTAATCACATGTCAGTTCTAGTATAATATATTTGTCCAATGAATACCTGTTTATCATCTGCATTTCTTCTTAGTGTAGCAATTTTAATGGCCAGTAGTGTATTAATGTTGTTTTTAGTGCCCGTATGGTGTATGGTCACGTCTTGTTTGAAGTTTTTTGTTTGCGTTCATTTCATATTGATAAATGTTTCTTGCACCTGAGGTGTCTTTTCGTGCGTATTCCCGCCGTGGATGAAACATATAGTTTGCATGCATTGTTTATATTCTGATGTGTTATATTCACATTTTTCTGTAGTTTCTATTTTATTATACTGTAACACGTCCTCTGCCAACGGCCTTGCCTCAGTGGTAACACCCGTTCCCGTCAGATCATCGGAAGTTAAGCACTGTCGGTCTCGGCTAGCACTTGGATGGGTGACCATCCGGTCAGCCGAGCGCTGTTGGTAACCGGGGTGCACTCAGCCTTGTGAGGGAAACTGAGGAGCTACTTACTGAGAAATAGAGGAAGAGGTCTCGTAAATTGCAATACGACCGGGAGAGTGGTGTACTGACCACATGCCCCTCCGTATCCGCACACACTGACGCCTGTGGGCTTGGGATGACACGGTGGCTGGTCGGTACCGTTGGGACGTCATGGCCTGTTATGGTGGAGTTTAGTTTAGTAACCTGTCCTCTGGTTGGGGAAGGGTTAATTTATGTTTATGTTGTTTCGATGTGTCCAGAAGTACTGGTGTTTCGTCTGTGTTATGACCCTGTTCTGGATGGGTTTGACAGTGTCTCTTATGTCTTTGTCATTTTTATGCATCTCTGCTGAGTGTAGCGTGTTGTTTTTGATGTCTTCTTTACTGAGGGGTTCTCTTCCAGTTATTCTACTCTAAGAAATGTCACCGTTTGGAGAGATGCCCACTGGAAAAGTTAATGTTTGATGTGCCTCCCCACATTCTAGTTTATGGAGCCGTAGAAGCACGCATCGTCGAAGTAATCTGTTAGGCTAATATATATCTGCACAATGTTACAACTTTTGAGGGGATTCATGTCCGTTAGAGAGTCTGTGATCAGCAGCGTTATTTCCTCCAGGCTACTGCACGTCGCCATGCTCTTGTTTTGGTTGCTGGTGATTTGTGTTTGCTTCTGCGATGAGGAATGTTGGTATTCATATCTGTTTTGTTGAGAAGACGTTTGTACATTTCCGTTGTTGGTATCTGTATTCGTATCCCTACCTAGATTTCCAAAGAGTGTTATCTCACCGTTTTTGTTTTGGTGAGTGTTAGTTGACATTGTTGGGGACATCATATTCCGTTTTTTCTGTTTGTCTTTAGTAGAGTTCATTGTAAGTAGGGTATTCTACTCCAACCGCTTTGTTAAATGTTCTTTTCCGAATACAGCCAACGGTTGTTTCTTCATTACATTAGAATTTTTTGTGACCATGTGTCGCAGATTTTCCGGAGATAGCTTCCTTGTCAACTCTTTTCGACGAATGGCCAGAACCCCAACAGTTGAGGTACTTTTGCTCTGAAGCGTAGTTCCTAATGCGTGGTGATTCAGATTGTATTTACACCCTATCCCTCTGTAACACCAGTAATTTGACCCTTGGTGTTACCTCCAGAATATTATTTATCGTTATTTTCCCTTTCGGACATGTTTTCAATCGTATATTGACTTCCTGAAGTTCCTCTTTGTTACTTTCAACGGTTCTTCTACAATGTCTTGATCTGTAAGTGTTGTCGGAACGCTGCGTACTGACAGCAGTGGTTTTAGTTTCGTCGGCTCTTCGCATCGAACGTCCGTTAAGTGTGATGTTTTTTCAGTAATCTTCCTCTCGTCTGCTGGTGTGTCAGTCTCAAGAATTACTGTGTTTGCGGTATTCCTTGTTTTGACTTTTATCTCGTCAATTCAAGTATTTATTGCTTTAGTACAAGACTAGTGATCAGGGACTTTACGCCACCAACCCTCCTCCCCTCTGCCCAAAAGGCAAAGGAAAAACAGCCAACAGCACGTGCCTTTCCCAGCCGGTTACCCTCCTAGTACCGGTCACGTCCGATGTTGCTTAACATGAGGAATCTGACGAGAACCGGTATATTCAACGAGAGATGGCCGTTGGCTACTAGTAATACTTCACAAATTTCATGAAGTAATCAAATGACGAATCTGATTCTATTCACATCTCGGCAGAGGTAAGGCAAAGTCGCCTTCCACCTGAAAATTCGCTCGGATACGACAGAGATTTACTAGGTATGGTCCTATTTGATGTTGCATACCGTTGCCTTCCGCCAATCTTTGAATTGGTTTACCCAGCTAGTTACAGCTGTCCTCCAGTTCAGCGTGGACTCCTAACGATATTATAATTTGATGTATCTCACACATAAATATAATTGCCAGGGGTGAAAGAAGCGATAACAGAAAAAAATCCTAGAAGGGAATGGGAATCAAACCCCGGACTTTTCGGTTTGCAATTTAACCTTCTGAGCTATTATTACGCTGATTTATATACATCGACATTAATGGAGATACACCTTCAAGGACGATGAGAATATTCCAAAGTTGACAGATGGTTCCACATTGCACAACATTCTAACGATTTCTTCTCAGTGCCAGGACATTCATGGTATTTTGTCAGAGGTCGTACGATTCGTTTTCTATACCAGTAACTGGTGATGAACCAAGTGTGGCCTCCAATAAAACATTCGACCGAGGCGCCAATCTGCCATAGTTGCCCATGCATACATGATGGTAGCAGTCAGCAACTTACAACGAAAAATTTTACTCGTATTGTCAACTAAAATACGTTTTGAGTGCTTTTGCGTCAGCATGTGTGTGTGTGTGTGTATGTGTGTGTGTGTGTGTGTGTGTATTGTCTACTGCAAAACACGACGTTTCATTTCATTTGTAAATCTATATAGCTACTGTATCTCATGACTTGACTACAGTGCACTATCTGACTTCGGCTCAGCATGAGTCCAGTAAAGCGATCTGTGTAAATAACCATCCAACTCTGTTTTTTGTTTCTGACGATGCTTGGCTACAGTAGCCTTGAAACTATCTTTTGGAATTCAGTATGTGTACATTTAAATGTTTATGGTAATTCTTTAATTCATGTGCAAATTGAAAAATATGTGTAAAACTTTTGATTTTTTACGCAGTGTTGAAGGCCAACTCACTTAGGTTCGGTGGAAAGAATAATAGCATATCAGCTCTTCCGTTAATATTTTTTTTATTTTTATTTACACGTCAAGTTCCGTAGAACCAATTTGAGGAACAAATCTCCAAGGTCATGGAACGTCTCAGTACATGAAATTACAACATAAAAGTAATAACAGATAAAAATAAAATGTTTATTAACCCGAAAAATGTCAGTCCATAAGTTTGAGTAAACGCAGTCAACAATACAACAAGAATCAGCTTAATTCTTCAAGGATATCCTCGACAGAACAGAAGAAGTGAGCCATGAGGAAACTCTTCAGTTTCGATTTGTTTGAAAACGAGTGGTAGCATACTGAAAATGGATGGAGCACTACAGTACAGGATTCTGATAGCTAGACGACGCTGGCCAATGAGTGTGGTGGACATCTTCACCTTCGAGAAATTTGTCCACTACAGAAGGTGACTGCGGACAGACAACACTATCCATAGCGTGGTAGTATGCACCAGCCTCTCCCTCGAGACATAACACGTACGACTACAGGACATTGTCTGCGCGCCTCTAGGATTAACAGCGTTCTCGACTACCAACGAAGATATGAAGGTTTTTTAAATATCAATTTTCTGGCATAATAACAAAATAATTCACATTATTAATGATTTTCAGGCGCTCTTCAGATCTATAAGAACCAAATGAAAGTGAATTTCAGATACAATTTTAAATATTTTAACATGGAACATTGGTGAAATTTAAATCTTGCGAGTCTGTCACACCATAGTGAGAATCAGTGATAATCTCAGTGTTACATGTAACAGCATTATTAACCAGTACAAACGGTGAGAAAATCTTACATTTTCATAGCATTGACGCATTGGAGTTGCCACAGCGTGAAACATTCGATGGTATACAGAATTGAAAACAATGATCTTACAAGACCAGTGCATAATAAAATAAAAGAAAAGAAAACAAGACGGTCATATAAGAACATTTTCCTACAAACAAATGGATATAACCTGCCCTCATTACACCTAAACAGCTACGTGTCTGATCTACATCACTGTATGACGTAACTGCTTCACTCGAACTACAATTTTGTCACTTATAATACCTGAAAATATCTACATCGTAACTGTTTACGTCCTTTAAAAAGTCTTTTCCGAGGTAAGATGTGTACTACATATTAAATATGGGTATTACATACATAGCAAAAATATATTCAAACATTTTATTAAAAAAGTTTTTTTATCCTTCTTAAAGTAGCATAACGATAAACAACATTTCTATATACAGGATGTTCCGAAACTATTCCTTCAAATTAACACAGGAGATAGAGAGCATTAAAAGGAATATATTTCAATAAGGGAAGTATGGTCTCCGAAGTCAGCTTGTAATGTTAGTGGTACTGACGTCAGTTGTTGTCTCGGTTTCGCTGACTGGAAATGTGTACTGCCATTCAAATATCAACAATTTGCATGTGGGTCCACGACGTACTCGATCTCGTGCTCATTAATGCGATTCGGTGTTAATATGTGTGCGGCATTCTCAGTGGTAGGCTAATTGGATCATACATACACTCCTGGAAATGGAAAAAAGAACACATTGACACCGGTGTGTCAGACCCACCATACTTGCTCCGGACACTGCGAGAGGGCTGTACAAGCAATGATCACACGCACGGCACAGCGGAACTCCAGAAACCGCGGTGTTGGCCGTCGAATGGCGCTAGCTGCGCAGCATTGGTGCACCGCCGCCGTCAGTGTCAGCCAGTTTGCCGTGGCATACGGAGCTCCATCGCAGTCTTTAACACTGGTAGCATGCCGCGACAGCGTGGACGTGAACCGTATGTGCAGTTGACGGACTTTGAGCGAGGGCGTATAGTGGGCATGCGGGAGGCCGGGTGGACGTACCGCCGAATTGCTCAACACGTGGAGCGTGAGGTCTCCACAGTACATCGATGTTGCCGCCAGTGGTCGGCGGAAGGTGCACGTGCCCGTCGACCTGGGACCGGACCGTAGCGACGCACGGATGCACGCCAAGACCGTAGGATCCTACGCAGTGCCGTAGGGGACCGCACTGCCACTTCCCAGCAAATTAGGGACACTGTTGCTCCTGGGGTATCGGCGAGGACCATTCGCAACCGTCTCCATGAAGCTGGGCAACGGTCCCGCACACAGTTAGGCCGTCTTCCGCTCACGCCCCAACATCGTGCAGCCCGCCTCCAGTGGTGTCGCGACAGGCGTGAATGGAGGGACGAATGGAGACGTGTCGTCTTCAGCGATGAGAGTCGCTTCTGCCTTGGTGCCAATGATGGTCGTATGCGTGTTTGGCGCCGTGCAGGTGAGCGCCACAATCAGGACTGCATACGACCGAGGCACACAGGGCCAACACCCGGCATCATGGTGTGGGGAGCGATCTCCTACACTGGCCGTACACCTCTGGTGATCGTCTAGGGCACACTGAATAGTGAGCGGTACATCCAAACCGTCATCGAACCCATCGTTCTACCATTCCTAGACCGGCAAGGGAACTTGCTGTTCCAACAGGACAATGCACGTCCGCATGTATCCCGTGCCACCTAACGTGATCTAGAAGGTGTAAGTCAACTATCCTGGCCAGCAAGATCGCCGGATCTGTCCCCCATTGAGCATGTTTGGATCTGGATGAAGCGTCGTCTCACGCGGTCTGCACGTCCAGCACGAACGCTGGTCCAACTGAGGCGCCAGGTGGAAATGGCATGGCAAGCCGTTCCACAGGACTACATCCAGCATCTCTACGATCGTCTCCATGGGAGAATAGCAGCCTGCATTGCTGCGAAAGGTGGATATACACTGTACTACTGCCGACATTGTGCATGCTCTGTTGCCTGTGTCTATGTGCCTGTTGTTCTGTCAGTGTGATCATGTGATGTATCTGACCCCAGGAATGTGACAATAAAGTTTCCCCTTCCTGGGACAATGAATTCACGGTGTTCTTATTTCAATTTCCAGGAGTGTATTAGTAGCACAAGCATCAGCAGGGAAAATGGTAACTAGTGCAGACACGGGAACCTCGTGGACAGGAAGCAGACTGGTGGCAATAGGAGTGAACAGAGATCATACTCGGTGTGTGTACGAATGTTCATGTTTTATGAAAATATTACGTTTTTGTCATTGTGTGGATAGAAACACTTACAAAATGTTTAAAATGTTTATTTACTGGAAAATCACGAAGTATTTCACAGAAACAATCTGCCCCAGCAGACATCCAGCGTCTTCAGATCTATACAAAAGAAATACAGTTTAATTTTTTTTAATTTGTAAATGTTGAACGTTATTGTTACATTGTTTATAATGATGACTACTCGCTGTACAGAGATGAATGACTGTTTAAATTCTCCACACACCTACAGGAGGTAGAGAACATCAAGACAATAACCACAGAAGATGCTTTATAAATACAAGCGAAACCCGTATAATGTTAAACTCTATTCAGTTAAATTGCATTAAGCTTAAGACGAAGAAACCAATAATAACTGATGTCAACAGCTGTTGCGTAACATGGCCTTGCAAAGAAAACCACCAAAACAAATATATTTATTTGCGGTACATATGTTGAGTGACCGCAATTTCTGATGCTATGGACGATTTACACAGGAGGTAGTTCAACATGCTAATTTACAGCAGTGGCATTCTCAGAAACTGCTCGGATGCGCTACTATTAGCCTGCACGCACGCAGTACATCGTCGGACCATTGATTGTCCTACCCGTTCGAAGACTGCTGGCAAGTCCGTAATAGCACCAGGAGCGACCGCAATTCAAGTGAAGAGGTCATCTTCTGTTCACCAGCTGCTTCATATGCCCCCAGAAAAAGAAATCTAAACACACGATGTTAAGTGACCCTGATGGCCACGCCAAAGAGCCACCTCTGTCGATCCATCGATTCCCGAAGGTGGCTTTCAGATGATCCCCCATAGTAGTGCTGAAACGGTTAGGCACGCTATCGTGCCGGAGTACATACGTTGTCTAGCATTGAGAAGTACGTCCTCCAGCAGTTCTGACGACACATGTTCCATGAAAACTCGATATCTCCGTCCGTTGACGCGGAATGGAAATACACTCCTGGAAATTGAAATAAGAACACCGTGAATTCATTGTCCCAGGAAGGGGAAACTTTATTGTCACATTCCTGGGGTCAGATACATCACATGATCACACTGACAGAACAACAGGCACATAGACACAGGCAACAGAGCATGCACAATGTCGGCACTAGTACAGTGTATATCCACATTTCGCAGCAATGCAGGCTGCTATTCTCCCATGGAGACGATCGTAGAGACGCTGGATGTAGTCCTGTGGAACGGCTTGCCATGCCATTTCCACCTGGCGCCTCAGTTGGACCAGCGTTCGTGCTGGACGTGCAGACCGCGTGAGACGACGCTTCATCCAGTCCCAAACATGCTCAATGGGGGACAGATCCGGCGATCTTGCTGGCCAGGGTAGTTGACTTACACCTTCTAGAGCACGTTGGGTGGCACAGGATACATGCGGACGTGCATTGTCCTGTTGGAACAGCAAGTTCCCTTGCCGGTCTAGGAATGGTAGAACGATGGGTTCGATGACGGTTTGGATGTACCGTGCACTATTCAGTGTCCCTCGACGATCACCTGAGGTGTACGGCCAGTGTAGGAGATCGCTCCCCACACCATGATGCCGGGTGTTGGCCCTGTGTGCCTCGGTCGTATGCAGTCCTGATTGTGGCGCTCACCTGCACAGCGCCAAACACGCATACGACCATCATTGGCACCAAGGCAGAAGCGACTCTCATCGCTGAAGACGACATGTCTCCATTCGTCCCTCCATTCACGCCTGTCGCAACACCACTGGAGGCGGGCTGCACGATGTTGGGGCGTGAGCGGAAGACGGCCTAACGGTGTGCGGGACCGTAGCCCAGCTTCATGGAGACGGTTTCGAATGGTCCTCGCCGATACCCCAGGAGCAACAGTGTCCCTAATTTGCTGGGAAGTGGCAGTGCGGTCCCCTACGGCACTGCGTAGGATCCTACGGTCTTGGCGTGCATCCGTGCGTCGTTGCGGTCCGGTCCCAGGTCGACGGGCACGTGCACCTTCCGCCGACCACTGGCGACAACATCGATGTACTGTGGAGACCTCACGTCCCACGTGTTGAGCAATTCGGCGGTACGTCCACCCGGCCTCCCGCATGCCCACTATACGCCCTCGCTCAAAGTCCGTCAACTGCACATACGGTTCACGTCCACGCTGTCGCGGCATGCTACCAGTGTTAAAGACTGCGATGGAGCTCCGTATGCCACGGCAAACTGGCTGACACTGACGGCGGCGGTGCACAAATGCTGCGCAGCTAGCGCCATTCGACGGCCAACACCGCGGTTCCTGGTGTATCCGCTGTGCCGTGCGTGTGATCATTGGTTGTACAGCCCTCTCGCAGTGTCTGGAGCAAGTACGGTGGGTCTGACACACCGGTGTCAATGTGTTCTTTTTTCCATTTCCAGGAGTGTATAATTATGCGAACTCAGTTGGGTTCGTTTGTGGGGAATCGGCATTAAGGCACTTAAGGATTCCAAATGAAGTCTTTGGGTCATTACGTTGTAAATTTCACCAGGCACTATTCACAGTTATGCGTAACTTCTGGATACTAGTTTCATGTTTTTGAAGTACGAGGATCCTCTCGTAGGAAATCCAAGAGGACTGCCCTTAGATGTTGACGTTATAAATTGCGTCTCTATGTCTTCTGTACTAATGCAGTTACTGGCAATAAGATCACCTCTTAAAGAATGGCCTTTTATTGTTACAAAAAGAATGGTTTCCGCAATGTACTTACAGTCGGCTCTTTCAGTGGAGTTCCTGTCTTGGCCATTACTTCTCGGGTTAAAGTGCCTGGCATTCGGCTAGATCTCCTGATCTCTCCCCAATAAAAAGCTTACAGGGTGAAATTAGAAGCAACCTCCGGAAAGCACGTTCAACGCTCAGGCTTATCACGGGACGTCATCAGACAGCTGTGCGAAGCCTGACAGCTGTTCTCAAAACGAAGGCAAGAACACTACCTGTTCTCAAGAGACGTATCGGAACGTTCGGTAATGGTGTGGATGACTCGCTAAGGTTGAAATCGTTTCCTATCATCGATACTTTCTCCCTTCGACCTAAATTTCACTCCATGAGAAAGTGTCCATTCTCTGCAACAGTTTCTCCCTCAGGTGTTTGTGGCATTAAGACTACGTATTACATACAAAAGCCATATGCTTCCTTCCTTCAAACGCGTCTAATGCTGTGCAGTACGATGAAATGACAAGAAAGAAAAAGAAGCGAAGCAGGTGATCTACCTGAAAGAATCTTTGTCTTGTCATATATAGTTGGAAGATGACAATGGTAAACCACCTTCACCACGATCTTTTCCGGAAACGAACGGGCCTTTCATTGACTCCAAATGTAATTAACGAAACTTTTCATTTAATATACGCAGTTAGAGGCTTACGTAAACGATCATCTGAACTACAGTTTTTTCTCAAAATATCAGATATTACACAAATCAATATATTAGGCACATGTTTTGGTTTATATGGAGAAAATGTGTTCGAGATTTCTCTTTAAAATATCTTTGGCCTTCATTTTATTACAGATGATCTTATTTTATGGGTGGAAATAGTGTTGATATTATTCTATACTTATCTTTAGCTATACGCTAAATATGCTTCCCACACTTCGTTTCAGGCCCAACGCTTGTGTTGTGGAGGAAGTACCCGGGACGAAGCTGCGATTCTACACAGAGTGCAAGTACTGGCGCAACAGAGACATCTGCGGACAAAAAACGTAAGTTATTCTGAAGTGTCAGTCCTCGTGTTTAGCTCATTTACAAATGATGTAACTAACCATATGCTACATAACGCAGACAAGACATACGCAGGCAAAAATTGTCGCTGTTACTCGGATGAATTCTTTTCGGTTATTGCCTAATACCAAAACTTTTTACTATTTAAGACGATAATATTTTATCCTTGTGACAATGGAAATGATTTTCTATCAATTATGAAATGTCGCAGAGGCAGCGTACCTTGAAAATATTTTGCGTCAAATTCTCTTCTCTGTCTTTCAGGGTACAAGAACTATGATTAAATGATAAGAAAGGGTAATAAACTGTTCAATGAGCAAAATTAAGTACCTCGTTTTGGTGACTCGTTTGTCTGTCTTTTATTTGTTATTTGTCCACGGGAAGACTACTCGAAAAACCTGAAAAAAGTAAGATTAGCCAGCAAGACAACATTCATCGTATGACCTATTTATTCCCTAACAAATGTACACCGATCTTAGCTTTTAGTGTGCTATGTCTAGGCGTTACAACCCGCCACACCTTTTCCCGTTCGTTACGCGCGTACAATTTTTCCTATATAACCTACCTTCTCCGCGTTTCCTCCAGTTCAGTCAAGCCGGTGTCATACATAGTATCCAGTTCATACCTCTTCTTGTGATGATAAATATTTAATATTTCACTCACGTGATCTGCTTCATTAGAGTAACACAATTGAGTAATATTTGCAACTACGTTTCTCCTCCTTAACATTTAGTGCAGTCAGTGCCGTATTATTCAGTGTTACGATTACAGTAAGCTGAGTTCACCACATTATCGAAACATTTTTGGGTACTTCACTCCTTTGGCAACGCTGTTGCACATACCGTGTCTGATGGGTCCGCCACACTATCTCTAAACTCATACTGTGTACACTTTATAGGCTCAGTCTGTAACAAACCGTCTACGAGGTGATGTATGCACGAAGATGTCGCATGGGAAATTATGTGTCGTAAAGTAACGAAGGAATCATTAAATAATTTTAGAAATGAGATGATCTATTCCTTCAACAACATCCACTCATCAGAAAAAAGGAGAGGACTTGAATCTCGCGTGAGGTGTTACCCTGATATAAACTCTTCCTATTGTAGGAAATTTCTTCTGTACGCTCAGGGAGAATTTGTTTTCAATTTTCCTTGAGACAGACGTCAGGGAAATCAACTTTCAACTTGAAGTGTCTCTTCACTTTAGTATAATGGGGGTGAGATATTCTAATCTACCTTACATGTTATCCTCAAAGTTAACACCAGACAGTTCATCTTCAGCAAAAATAATCGCTTAGGATTCTGCAACTTTGTGAATTTGGATCAGTAGACCTTGTTTTGGTTAATGGGCAATGTGATATTCGAGTGCTTTATGGTAAACTAGAGTAGCTCTCTCCTGTGCCACGCGATTGCTACGGTCGCAGGTTCGAATCCTGCCTCGGGCATAGATGTGTGTGATGTCCTTAGGTTAGTTAGGTTTAAGTAGTTCTAAGTTCTAGGGGACTGACGACCACAAATGTTAAGTCCTATAGTGCTCAGAGCCATTTGAACCATTTTTTGATCTCTCCTGTGTCAAGAAATCCCGGTGTCACAGTTTGCCTGTCTTATGCACCTATATCATTTCTCAAAAGAGTATTCTCTTTTGTAATGTGAGAAGCCACATTACTAAGCAGATATTGAGATACACTTTGATCCATTCGTAAGTATGTTACGTCCTCCACAAGCTGCTCACGCAACACATTTTGCTGAATGCTTTTACTATCTCGACGTAACAGCTATGGCTTCATTTAAGTAGGTTTCCTTTTTTTCCACCGCTTTTCTTCCAAACACACACACAGTGCAGTTGTGGAACTAGCAACTGCAGTGCATAATAATAAGTTTTTGTCCGACATCTTGAAATTTGATGAAAAATATAAAGACAGTGTAATACCCCTTTCCAGCGCCACGTCAGATATCTTTGTCAAACAAATTTGATGAATATTTGGTCATATCTTTGACCAAATCTTTGTCAAAGAAATATGATAATGTAATACCGGCCTAAGTTCACTAGACAAAATCTTAGACATCTCCTTTTAAGGGGCGCGATATTCGCTTTACAGTATCGTTGCAGAACTGGTACCATGTGGTCGTGTGATCTTCCACCGTTGACGGAAGACATAGGAATACAGTGGTATACACTGAAGAGCCAAAGAAACTGGTACACCTGTCCAATGTCGTGTAGGGCCCCCCGAGCACCTAGAAGTACCGCAATTCGACGCGGCATGGGCTCGACCAACATCTGAAGTTGTGCTGGAAGGAACTGACACCATGAATCCTGCAGGGCTGTTCATAAATCCGTAAGAGTACAAGAGGGTGGAGATCTCTTCTGAACAGCACGTTGCAAGGATGCAGGTGATCAGACAGGATGTTTA
The DNA here is from genome assembly GCF_023897955.1 of Schistocerca gregaria. NCBI lineage: Eukaryota > Metazoa > Arthropoda > Insecta > Orthoptera > Acrididae > Schistocerca > Schistocerca gregaria. Next base: position 275,435,544 of record NC_064931.1, read on the forward strand.
TGTACGTGTCACCTGTCAAAGTCGTATCTAGATGTCTCTGGGGTCCCATATCATTCCAACTGCACACGTCCCACACAATTACAGAGCCTCCACCAGCTTGAACAGTCCCCTGCCGACATGAGGGGCCATGGATTCATGCGGTTGTCTCTGTACCCGTGCACGTACATCCGCTAGATACAGTTTAAAACGAGACTCGTCAACCAGGCAACATGTTTGCAGTCATCAACAGTCCAATTTCTGTTTTGACGGGCGCAGGTGAGGCGTAAACCTTTGTTTAGTGTAATCATCAAGAGTACACGAGTGGACCTTCGGCTCCGAAAACCCATATCGGTGATGTTTCGTTGAATGGTTCGAACGCTGACACTTGTTGCTGGCCCAGCATTGAAATCTGCAGCAATTTGCGGAAGGGTTGCACTTCTGTCACGCTGAACAATTCTCTTCAGTCGTCGTTGGTCCCTTTCTTGCACGATCTTTTTCCGGCTGCAGAGATTACGGAGATTCGATGTTTTACCGGATTCCTGATATTCACAGTACACTCGCGAAACGGTCGTACGGGAAAATCCCTACTGCATCGCTACCTCGGAGATACTGTGTCCCATGGCCGTGCACCGACTATAATATCACGTTCTAACTAACTTAAATCTTGATAAGCTGCCGATCTAACAACTGCGCCAGACACTTGCTGTCTTATGTAGGCGTTGCCGACCGCAGCGTCGCCTTCTGCCTGTTTACATATCTCTGTATATGAGCCGGCTGGAGTGGCCGAGCGGTTCTAGGCGCTACAGTCTGGAACCGCGCGACAGCTACGGTCGCAGGTTCGAATCCTGCCTCGGGCATTGATGTGTGTGATGTCCTTAGGTTAGTTAGGTTTAAGTTAGTTAGGTTTAAGTAGTTCTACGTTCTAGGGGACTGATGACCTCAGCAGTTAAGTCCCATAGTGCTCAGAGCCATTTGAACCATCTGTATATGGAAACGCGTGCCTATATCAGTTTCTTCGGGGCTTCAGTGTGTGTGCCAATCGGTTGTAATGAATCAACGCAGTTACGTTGGGTCGACTTGGAGACTTGACAGAATTGCAGAAAGGAGCTACCGCGTTTGGACACGCCCTTCACCACACCAAGAATGAAGTTACTCGATTTTCTGGCGTATCAATGCGGATTGTCCAACGTGTCTACTGGGAGTAGTGTACCACTCGCAGCCTCGGCGTTAGAACAGTGGGTGTAAATAGTTCCTTACCGACAGTGCGAGAAGACAAGTGTTAAGCATTGTCAGTGACAACCGGTTTCAAACACGTCAGAAATTATCGCCGTCAGTGAAAGCATTTCTATCGCGCCGGCCCGAGTGACCGAGGGGTTCTAGGAGCTTCAGTCTGGAACCGCACGACCGCTACGGTCGCAGGTTAGAATCCTGCCTCGAGCATGGATGTGTGTGATGTCCTAAGGTTAGTTAGGTTTAAGTAGTTCTAAGTTCTAGGGGACTGATGACCTCAGATGTTAAGTCCCATAGTTCTCAGAGCTAAAAGCCATGTCTTTCGCAACCAATTTTCGAGCGAACATTGATAATGAAACTGCTTGCACCGGATCTCTGGAATCGGTTACCTCTCAAAAGACCATCCCCACGGCGACATATGAAATTTCACGTCTCTGATGGTGCAAACAATACAGAAACTAGAAGGTAGCTGACTGGACGTCGAGTCGCGAGTTTACCTGGTTTCCAGTGATACAAGGCGTCGAGTGTACCGACGGCACAACAAGGCGTTAAACAGAGAGTGTGTGGAGGTCTTCCAAGATGACAGCAGCCATCTTCACAGAGCTGCACGCACACGTTCTTGGTTTGATGGGCATTCAGGCTTCATGTCTCACCTCGACTGGTCCGTTAAACCTCCAGATCATAATCCCGAAGAAACGCCTGGAACTGTCTGGAACAACACGTCAATTGTGGCAACCAGCATTTGGTAGCTTTGTGGGATATAATCATCAATGAATGTATATGGTATACCTGAAGAAGCTTGTAGACTATTTTCCTCGACGAACTGGTTCAAATGGTTCAAATGGGATTAAGCACTGTTTGACTTAACATCTGAGGTCATCAGTCCCCTTAACTTAGAACTACTGAAACCTAACTAACCTAAAGACATCACACACATCCATGCCACTGGCAGAATTCGAACCTGTGACCGTAGCAGCAGCGCGGTTCCGCACTGAAGCGCCTAGAACCGCTCGGTCACAGCGGTCGGCTCTACGTACAGTACCAAAGTTAGATTCGGTGTTACACGGTGTTCGCGTGTTATCTCCAGGGAGTGACAAACATTTTGTCAGGTGTGTTTGTATGTACATCTACTGCTAACCTAATGCTACTGCTACCACGGCTAACTAGGGGGTGAATCCGAAATCCATTCACAAAATTTCGGTTGTTGTTCAGGGACACATTTTTTGACACTGTTTTTGTATAGTAGTCTTCTGTGGCTCATTACAGAGTAATTGTGTAATTATGATTTATTCAATTAATTACTCCAGTTACCTCTTTTTCTGTGAAAATACCGACACAATGGTGTAAAAGCCTATAACATGCAACATCAGAACGTACTGGTTTGTTATAATTGAAGCGCAGCAACTCACGGAGATCCAGAGTGGGTTGTAGTTATCTTACTGCAGCAAAGCTTGGTAGATACAGGGTGTTTCAAAAATGACCGGTATATTTGAAACGGCAATACAAACTAAACGAGCAGCGATAGAAATACATCGTTTGTTGCAATATGCTTGGGACAACAGTACATTTTCAGGCAGACAAACTTTCGAAATTACAGTAGTTACAATTGTCAACAACAGATGGCGCTGCGGTCTGGAAAACTCTATAGTACGATATTTTCCACATATCCACCATGCGTAGCAATAATATGGCGTAGTCTCTGAATGAAATTACTCGAAACCTTTGACAACGTGTCTGGCGGAATGGCTTCACATGCAGATGAGATGTACTGCTTCAGCTGTTCAATTGTTTCTGGATTCTGGCGGTACACCTGGTCTTTCAAGTGTCCCCACAGAAAGAAGTCACAGGGGTTCATGTCTGGCGAATAGGGAGGCCAATCCACGCCGCCTCCTTTATGTTTCGGATAGCCCAAAGCAATCACACGATCATCGAAATATTCATTCAGGAAATTAAAGACGTCGGCCGTGCGATGTGGCCGGGCACCATCTTGCATAAACCACGAGGTGTTCGCAGTGTCGTCAAAGGCAGTTTGTACCGCCACAAATTCACGAAGAATGTCCAGATAGCGTGATGCAGTAATCGTTTCGGATCTGAAAAATGGGCCAATGATTCCTTTGGAAGAAATGGCGGCCCAAACCAGTACTTTTTCAGGATGCAGGGACGATGGGACTGCAACATGGGGCTTTTCGGTTCCCCATATGCGCCAGTTCTGTTTATTGACGAAGCCGTCCAGGTAAAAATAAGCTTCGTCAGTAAACCAAATGCTGCCCACATGCATATCGCCGTCATCAATCCTGTGCACTATATCGTTAGCGAATGTCTCTCGTGCAGCAATGGTAGCGGCGCTGAGGGGTTGCCGCGTTTGAATTTTGTATGGATAGAGGTGTAAACTCTGGACCATGAGACGATACGTGGACGTTGGCGTCATTTGGACCGCAGGTGCAACACGGCGAACGGAAACCCGAGGCCACTGTTGGATCACCTGCTGCACTAGCTGCGCGTTGCCCTCTGTGGTTGCTGTACGCGGTCGCCCTATCTTTCCAGCACGTTCATCCGTCACGTTCCCAGTCCGTTGAAATTTTTCAAACAGATCCTTTATTGTATCGCTTTTCCGTCCTTTGGTTACATTAAACCTCCGTTGAAAACTTCGTCTTGTTGCAACAACACTGTGTTCTAGGCGGTGGAATTCCAACACCAGAAACATCCTCTGTTCTAAGGAATAAACCACGTTGTCCACAGCACACTTGCACGTTGTGAACAGCACACGCTTACAGCAGAAAGACGACGTACAGAATGGCGCACCCACAGACTGCGTTGTCTTTTATATCTTTCACATCACTTGCAGCGCCATCTGTTGTTGAAAATTGTAACTACTGTAATTTCGAAAGTTTGTCCGCCTGAAAATGTACTGTTGTCCCAAGCATATTGCAACAAACGGTGTATTTCTATCGCTGCTCGTTTAGTGTTTATTGCCGTTTCAAATATACCGGTCATTTTTTAAACACCCTGTATGTTAATACGATCTTGCGGAATCGATTTACACTGAAAAAAAGTTAGTTCCAGTTCCGGCCATCAGGTGCCAATCTTGTGCTGTGAAAGACGAAAGAAATGCAGTAGAGCACGCATATCCGAAGGAGCATTGCATCGAACTATATACACACTGTAAAATACAGACACTGTCCTAATCTATTTAATGCAAAAGCAAGGAAATCTGACAATCAAAACACTGTCTCTCCCTGTGCGGGAATCATACAATTTGTTTGCGAGCTCTATGGGATGTAGACACTGGGACGTCTGGAAGTTTGGCTCTGGACATTGAGTCGTGCACGTATAGCCACACCGGTAAAAGAGACTGGTCGGCTAAAGCGAAAAATCCGGTTTTGACCCCCAGTCTGGCACAAATTTTCGAATGTTACAAGTAAATTGTGCAGCCGTTGTAGAGTCCTAATCTCAATTTGCGAATGAATTTCATAATACAATAGAAATGTTTCTATACGTAATGTATTAGGAAAAGGATGTGGGCAGCATCTCGTCGACGTCTCCGGTGCTGATATTGCAGAAATTGTGTAAGCATCGGTTAACAATAAAATCAACATTGTGCCTTTCTCACTTGTTTGACCTTTTCTGCACACGTCTTGTTGTTAATCCATTATGTATGGACACATTTCTTGCTTTCACAGAGCCAGGTTTGCACCTGGTGGCGCAAATTCAAACTAATTTTTTCCAGCGCAAATCGGTTCCTCATTAGCGCATGAGAATATCTACCAAGTTTCGCTGTCATCCGCTAACTACATCCCCCACTTTCTAAGAGTAGCTGCACTTTAGTTACAACCATCCATAACAGCATTAAACATATAGTAATGCAACAACTCTCAGACGAATCGCGTACACTGTGATGTGGTTACTGTCTTTGCGGAAACAATTCAGCATAACGTCGCTGTTTCGCTTTCTATTGCGTTCAGTGAACCCACAGTCAAGCTGCACATTGGCCACTCTTCATTAGTAAACCTGCCTACACTGGTGTGTATCATTCTTAACGCACAACTAACACTGCAGGAAAAGCAAACTCGGGACAGACCCGCGCAGCACTCAATACAAGTTTGAGGACGAAGAGTAAAGTGGGCATTCCTTTTGTCAACAGCAGTTTTCTTGAGTGAACGGAACAAGTGTGTTTCCAAGCAAGACACGGCGTATACCGACGGCATTTGCAGTGTTGTGTCAATATTTTTACTGCAACGCAGATACAAAGATAAACGAGGGTAGGAAATCAAATAAAATGCAGTTACTCAGTGTACTATAAGCAGTCTCATTACTGGTCAGGTCTTCACCATATCTACTTGAAATCACTTGTAAACAATAATTAACAACAACAGCCTTTTGCGCGTTAGTTTCAAGAAAGAAACTCCATCGCTCTCCAGTTCATAGACGTTGCCTGTAGGTTCCTTGGACGCTGCCAAGGCCGTTGTAATTCTTACTAATAATTCCGTCTAGGTCTCTTAATTTTTTTGTATAATAATCCTTGATCAATCTAGACGGGTAATTAAGTTAGCGGCCAGGTACCGGAGATTTTACCTCATTACTTATTAGCAATGACATATGCGTCTAGCGTTATCTCCTGGCTATCTGATTGTAGAGTACCACTCCCTCGGTTGGAAGAAACATCATTGTCGTCTCTGTTGACAAGAGGAGCCTATTTTCGATTTGACTGGGCAGTTTGCGCGCTGCTAGCTGTCCAGCTACTGGAGTTGTTGGTCTCAAATGTCTGCGCCGTGTTGCTTCTCGGTCTTACGTCAAAATCGCCCATAGCACAGCGGATAGAGTGTGTCGAGCTATCTAACCCGTTTCTGAAGCGATGTCTCTATCGAGGTAGAAGTTGAGTGTGACAGTGAAGTTACCTGGTCACGAATAACAGGTGTAGGTGAAAACAAGTAAATTTTTGAATGATTTTACAGGACACCCAATTCAGCTGTGACAATTCTAGAATAATTCAAAGATAGTTTACTGTCAGTAGCGCGTAAATACCCAGATCATGCAATACTAGTTGGAGGAGGCTTTAACCTACCCAGTATAGAGTGGGATGTCTATAGATTCACTGCTAGGGGTACAGACAGACAATCGTGCGAAATACTTTAGAACAAGTTTTCTGAAACCTGTCTTGAGCAGCTGTCTCGGCAGCCCACACGTAATGGAATTATCTTAGATCTTGTAGCTACGAATAGGCTGGACCTTATCGACAGTGTCAGTATAGAACGGGGATTAGCGATTATGATGTCATTATAGAAACTATGGTTATGAAAGTTAATTAAGAAGTCGAGAAGGCTAGGAGAGTGTTTGTGCCAGATAGATCAAATAAACAGTTGTTAAAGTCACACTTAGACAGTGAACTGACATCACTTACTTCCAGTAAGACGGACGTAGAGGAATTACGTTCAAACGTGTGTGAATTCCTAAGGGATGATACTGCTGTGGTCATCGGTCCCTAGACTTACACACTGCTTAAACTAGCTTAAATTAACTTATGCTAAGAACAACGCACACACCCATGCCCGAGGGAGGACACGAGGTTGTCTCCATACCCGTACACGTCCGTCCGCACAATACAATTTGAAACGAGACTCGTCCGACCAGGCAACATGTTTCCAGTCACCAACAGCCCAATTTCAGTGTTGACAAGCCCAGGCGAGGCGTAAAGCTTTGTGTCGTGCAGTCATCAAGAGTACACGGGTACGCCATCGGCTCCGAAATCCCATATCGATGAGGTTTCGTTAATTGGTTCGCACGTTGACACTTGTTGATGGCTCAGCCTTGAAATCTGCAGCAATTTGCGGAAGGATTGCACTTCTTTCACGTTGAACGATCTCTTCAGTCGTCGTTGGTCCCGTTCTTGCAGGATCTTTTTCCGGCCCAGCGATGTCGAAGATTCGATGTTTTACCAGACTCCTTGCTCGTGAAATGGTCGTACGAAAAAATCCCCACTTCATGCTATGTCCCATAGCTCGCGCGCCGATTATAACACCACTTTCAAACTCACTTAAATCTTGAGGACCTGCTATTGTAGCAGCAGTAACCTGTCTAACAAATGTGTCAGACGATAATTGTCTTATATAGGTGTTTCCAACCGCAGCACCGTATTGTGCTGTTTAAATATCTCTTTATTTGAATACGCATGCCTATACCAGTTTCTTTGGCGCTTCAGTGTAGATACTGCATGCAGAAAAATTAATGAGACCTTTGGAGACAAGAGAACCACCTGCTCGAATATCAAGATCTCATATGGAAAACCAGTCCTCAGCAAAGAAGTGAATGTAGAAGGGTGGAAGAAGTATATAGAGGGTCTATACAAGGGAGATGTACTTCATGGCAATATTATGGAAATGGAAGAGGACGTAGATGAAGATGAGAAGGAAGATATGATACTTCGTGAAGAATTTGACAAAGCACTGAAAGACTTAAGTTAAAACAAGGGCCCGGGAGGAGACAACATTCCTTTAGAGCTACTGATAGCCTTGGGAGAGGCAGCCATGACAAACCTCTTCCGTCTGGTGAGGAAGATGTATGAGGTAGGTGAAACACCCGCAGACTTCAAGGAGAATGTAATAAGTCCAATTCCAAAGCAAGCAGGCACCGACAGGTGTGAAAATCACCGAAATATCAGTGTAATAAGTTACGGTTGCAAAATACTAACACAAATCCTTCACAGAAGAATGGAAAATCTGGTTGAAGCCGACATCGGGGGAGACCAGTTTGGCTTCCGGAAAAGTGCAGGAACACACGAAGCAATACTGACCCTAAGATTTCTCATAGAAGATAGGTTAAGGAAAAATAAACCTACGTTTATGGCATTTGTAAACTTACAGAAAGTTTTTGTCAGTGTTGACTGGAATACTCTCTCTCAAATATTACAGGTGGCAGGGGTAAAATACAGGGACCGACAGGCTATTTACAACTTGTTCAGAAACCAGATGGCAGTTACAAGAGCCGATGGGCACGAAAAGGAAACAGGGAGTGAGACAGGTTTGTAGCCTATCCCCGATGTTATTAAGAAGCAAAAGAAAAATTTGGAGTAGGAATTAAAGAAAAGGGAGAAGAAATAAAAACACTGAGGTTTGCCGATGACATTGTGATTCTGTCAGAGATAGTAAAGAATTTGGAAGAGCAGTTGATCGGAATGGACAGTTTCTTGAAAGGAGGATATAAGATGAACCTCAACAAAAGAAAAACGAGGATAATGGAACGTAATGGAATTAAATCAGTTGATGCTGAGAGAATTAGATGAGGAAATGAGACACTTAAAGTAGTTGATGAGTTTTGCTGTTTGGGAAGCAAAATAACTGATGATGGTCGAAACAGGGAGGATATAAAATGTAGACTGGCAATGGCAGGAAAAGTGTTTCTGAAGAAGAGAAATTTGTTAACATCGAGTATAGATTTAAGTGTCAGGTAGTCCTTTATGAATGTATTTGTATGGAGTGTAGCTATGTATGGAAGTGAAACATGGACGATAAACAGTTTAGACAAGAATAGAATAGAAGCTTTTGAGATGTGATGCTACAGAAGAATGCAAAAGATAGAATGGGTAGATCACAGATCTAATGAGGAGGTAATGAATAGAATTGGGAAAAATACATACTTGTGGTACAACCTGACTAGAAGAAGGGATCGGTTGATAGGAAACCCTCTGAGGCATCAAAGGATCACTAATTTAGTACTGGAGGGAAGCGTGGGTGTAAAAATCGTAGAGGGAGACCAAGAGATGAATACACTGAGCAGATTCGGAAGGATGTAGGTTGCCGTAGTTACTTGGAGATGAAGAAGCTTGCACAGCATAGAGTAGCATGGAGAGCGGCAACAAACCAGTATTTGGACTGAAGACGACAACAGCTGCATGCGATACAACCGCCATCCGTACATATGCACATCGCTATCTCATAGCTTTTGTTTCCTCAGTGTATTCCGAGTAACAGAGTATTTATTATCTCTGATTTCTCGACTGACAGTACGAATATCCTACCTTTACAAAAGAAATGTTCCACACTGGGCACTGGTAACTGTACGTGCTGGCGTTATGTGCAAAAGTCTATGCGCCCAGTTACAGGGTCAATAAATCTCTTGCTCACTTTTGCGCACTAAAATTTTGTCACTCGCATGGGTATTTGATGATGAGCTTTCTTTTTTCAGACCCTTTCCTTAGTTTCATGAGAGAGCTATCTAAATTCTAGATGCCGGTGTTATATGAGACTGTAACAGGTGACTAGGTGGCAACAGCGACTCGGAAGCATGTACCCGGACACTATTGTATAACTGAAGGACGTCAGTACTGTGCGGTAGTTCGCTATATTCCTGTCTATCTGCCATTGGTGAAGCGGGTGCCTGCTGAATACATGCAGTCCGTTGGATTGGAATCACGAACAGCCAGGACCTCGGCAGCTAGTAGCCATCCTTCCTGATAGACAGTTCAGCTATCTCAATAATCGGTCTTTTTCCGTTATTGCATCCGTGGCTGCCTTGATACTCATTTCCTTCAGTCGCACAGAGCGACACGGGTCAGGTCAGAAATAAATGCTTCAGGCAGTTCGAGGTCTTGTGGGTGTGTTAAGTATCTGCAAACTGCTTATGATTCATAACATGCCGCGTTCATGTTGATAAACAATACACGATAGTCGGTGGAGTTCACCTCTCTTTGCAGTTCATGACTGTTTGTCGAAAGTAAACCATTACTCGTTACAAGAAATTGCAGACGTGCCATTAATGTATGGTGTAGTGGAGTGTTTTATGTGGAAAGCTGAAAGATCTTGAGAAAGTGTTTCGTAACAATTTTCGTCTTAAGTAGGAAAACATCGTGAACGTGAACACAAACCTTAGAGAAACTAGCTCATTAGAGTCACAGGGAACTGGCCAATTCTGTCAATAGAAAAATAAAAAAAATCGCATATTGTACAGAAATGATCGTTTCCTTGCAGTTTGCCGGCCGAAGTGGTCGTGCGGTTCTAGGCGCTGCAGTCTGGAACCGCGGGACCGCTACGGTCGCAGGTTCGAATCCGGCCTCGGGCATGGATGTGTGTGATGTCTTTAGGTTAATTAGGTTTAAGTAGTTCTAAGTTCTAGGGGACTAATGACCTCAGAAGTTGAGTCCCATAGTGCTCAGAGCCATTTTGAACCTTGCAGTTTCAGAAGATCTATTTTGTTCCTTTTTGCAAATGACACGATAATAGGAATATAAAATAGCACAAACCACCTTAATGAAAAGGCAGCTAATGATCTACGCGAGAACTTCAACAGATGGTTCAGCGCAGATGGATTATCTCTGAATTTGGAATAGATTCAGTGCATACAGTTCAGTACTTCTCATAGAACTCCACGAGCTATAAAAATAGATTTTAATAAACAGTGAAATAAAGGAATTCAAAGTGTTGAGCTTTTGGGGATACAGACAGATCACATTCTCAGTTTGATACCTGCTGCCTAGAATTAACGACGCGCCTCGGTTCTTCTACTGTACGTTTTCGGTACACATGGTTGCTGCCATAAGCGATTTAAAAATGATGAAAACCAGATTTTTTTCATATTTCCATTCAATAATGAGTTACGGAATTCTTTTCTCGGGAAATTCAGGTTACAGAAATATCATTTTCGGAATAGAGAAGTGCGTTATTAGAATTATGTTTGGCGTTGGTTCTAGACATCTTGCAATTACCTCTTCAAAAAGCTATTTATTTTGACAACTACTGCACAACACATATATCCATTAACGTTCCTTGTCATTGCTTATATCTCTTTCTTGACAAAACATTGTGAAAAGCGTGGAGTAATACCAGGACAGAGAACAACCTCTACAAAGACTTCACGTGGTTAAAATTAGTACAGAAAGGACATTGATACATGGTAACACACAGCCTATAGAGCACACTAAATATTATGAACATATAATGCGGTATAGTTTAAGATTGAATTCAAGAACTTTACTTTTGGCAACTCCTTCCACTCCAGTGAAGAGTATGTTCACACAAACTGTTAAATTTCATGGTTTATGTTCGTTTATAATTAAATTAGCACATTAATACAGTAACATAGTATTATTTCACTGTATTGCTCTTAAATTACACAGCTTTGACTTATTTTCATATCCTAGGGACCACTTTCCGTGGCCTCCACGAAGTACTATCACTGTGATCTAAAAATATAATAGTAAACAGGTAAACAGAAGCAGTGGTGGTAGATCATCTGGGAGAAGGTCCAACAATAAGTACGTGTCTCCTTACCAGTGAAATACACACATCTAAGAATACTACTTGGAGACTAATGGTGACACCTTTAACATAACTATTGTGGTAACTAATGAAATCACCAGCTCTTTTTTCTATATATTATATTGTAATGCATTTATTACGCTAGCGAACTTCACACTGTACAGTTCCTATAATAGCCGGCGAGTGTGGCCGAGCGGTTCTAGGCGCTTCAGTCTGGAACCGCGCGACCGCTACCGTCGCAGGTTCGAATCCTGCCTCGGACATGGATGTGTGTGATGTCCTTAGGTTAGTTAGGCTTAAGTAGTTCTAAGGGACTGATGATCTCAGATGTTAAGTCCCATAGTGCTCAGAGCCATTTGAACCAGTTCCTATAATAAAAAATTTAGTATTTTTAGTTGCTACAAGGCTTGAGTTGTTTCAGCAAAAAAAAAAAACTAAATATTCATTTCCGACCATTATTGTCACGTCTTCGAGTACTCAGTTTTATCTTAAAGAGTGAGGAGACGTTGGCTGTCAAACATCTATCATTGCACATAAAAGATTAACCGATCATTTTCCTTTATGCATATCATACAAATATCATTGTGATAAACGTGGAATGTAATTTAAAGTAGTGTGCTCAGCGAGCAACCTAATGGTTAGTTACTACTCGTGGCTTATACGTAGTAAATTACATCTCCACTGACATAGTTTCGGAGATTGGCAAGGACATTTTCTGGTATAAGAGACTAGTTTCCGGCGGTTCGTTACACAATATGAGGGGCAGTGAAATGAAAACCGAACACTCGTCACAAGGGGAGCATAGAATCGTTCCATTCAAAAATAGTCACCACAATTCGATCAATTCCTGCTTCGTAGGAAGCGACTGGCCGCTGAACGATCCATTGTTGCACTTCACCGTCGGACTGAAACCGACGTCTACGCTTGTCTTTCTTCAAGTCGCCAAGCATGTAAAAATCACACTGTGAAACAGCCGGGCTGTACTGAGGATGCTGCAGTGTTTTCCCAACAAATCACAAAAGCATAGCCTTCGCGTGATTAGTGATGTGGGGGCATCATACAACATTCATCATTTAACCGCTATGCTAATCATTTAACGAAGATAAACCATTGAATGGCTGTCAAGAAGCGCTTTGTTTTGCGTTTAGAAGGTGGCAGGGATCAAGTACAGGGAACGAAAGGCTATTCACAGTTTTTATAGAAAGCAGATACCAGTTATAACTGTCGAGGGGCATGAAAGGGAAGCAGTGACTGGGAAGGGAGTGAGACAGGGTTGTAGCCTATCCCCGATGTTATTCAATCTGTATATTGAGCAAGCAGTAAAGGAAACAAAAGAAAAAAATTGGAGTAGGAATTAAAATCCATGGAGAAGAGATAAAAACTTTGCGGTTTGCCGATGACATCGTAATGCTTTTAGAGACAGCAAAGGACCTGGAAGAGCAGTTGAACGGAATGGACAGTGTCTTGAAAAGAGGATATAAGATGAAGAACAGCAAAATCAAAACGAGGATAATGGAATGTAGTCGAATTAAGTCGGGTGATGCTGAGGGAATTAGATTAGGAAATGATACACTTAAAGTAGTAGATGAGTTTTGCTATTTTGGGAGCAAACTAACTGATGATGGTGAAAGTAGAGAGGATACAAAATGAAGACTGGAAATGGCGAGAAAAGCGTTCCTGAAGAAGAGAAATTTCTTAACATAGAGTATAGATTTAAGAGTCAGGAAGTGTCTTCTCAAAGTATTTGTATGGGGTGTAGGCTTGTATGGAAGTGAATCATGGACGACAAAAAGTTTAGACAGGAAGAGAATAGAAGCTTTCGACATATGGTGCTACAGAAGAATGCTGAAGATTGGATGGGTAGATCACGTAACTAATTAGGAGGTACTGAACAGAATTGAGGAGCACTTGACCAGAAGATGAGATCGGTTGGTAGGACATGTCCTGAGGCATCAAGCGAACTCCAATTTCGTATTGGAGGGCAGCGTAGAGGGCATAAATCGTAGAGTGAGAGCAAGAGGTGAATACACTAAACAGATTAAGATGAATGTGGTGAGCAATAGTTACTCGCAGATAAAGATTCTTGCACAGGATAGAGTAGCATGGAGAGCTGCATCAAATCAGTCTCAGAACTGAAGACCACAACAACAACAAGAAATATATATATGTGACTGGCCTCTCCTTACATTCAACAAGCAGAGTTGGTACTTTTGCAGGTGATGCGACTGTTATATTAAATCCCACAGAAACGATTGTTATTAATGTTTTTCAAAGAAGTAATAAGTCGTTGTCTGAAAATAGACTCTCTCTAAATTCTGGAAAAACACATTATATTCTGTTCTGTACAACAAATAGTCATACCTATAGTTAATGTAGCAGATGAGTAGGAGTCAGTAAGTAAGGGAGAAGGTCCCGTATGTTTGGGTGCATATATTGACGAAAACTTGGACGGGAAGAAGCATATTACAGATCTTCTCAAGCAACGAAGAGAAAAAACCTTTTTTTAAGCTTAGTTGAACGAGTAGAACTAAAAAATTTAGTGTTCATTCATATTAGCACTAATCTTGCATACGTATCCTGTAAACTGACTCGTTCCACATCATTTCGGTAAGAGAATCGTTCAAATGGCCTATGGAACATGTAAATAACTAACTCAAAATTTAAAGGATATGTAGGTTTGTGCAACAACCTAAAGGTATAATATCCCACACTTATGCTGTCACGACCGGGAGCATTTAGGCTTCTTGGCACATCAAAATAAATTCGCTGTCACCGTTACCTAACAATGACGAAAATGGTCTTTCATTGGAGTGCAGTCCAGTATATATCTTCGACTGCTCGTTAAAAACGTTCCTCCTGTTACGTTTGATGGGCGATAAACATTTGATCGGCCGTCTCATACACTGCCCAACAAAAAAGTGAAGCTCCCAGAAGACATGTTTGGTTGTGAAGGTAACAATTGCCATCTCTGTGACAGGTCGAAAGTTCACCAGAGTGCGTTAGTATTTTTCGTTTTTGGTTTTGTTACCAAACGTGGTAGCGTATAGAACGGGCGTGAACAGTGTCAGATGTCGAGTGATCACTGCGAAGGGCACGGAGATGCCGCACAACAATGTGAGACGGCGTTCTCGGCACCCGACAGGGTTTGAAAGCAGCCTCATTGTGAGTCTCCATTTGTCCTGATGGTCTAATGTGTGGAAGATCCAGGTTTGTGGGGCATTCAGATTTGACATTGGCCCCGTGTTGTACTGCAAGGGAACGTGAGAGCAAGCATACTCATCGTCAAGTTTCCAGTCGACCGCGTCCGACCGCCACAAGGGATGATCATCGTACAGTGCATCAGGAACATAGTAAAGCCCTCACATCTTCGCCTGCCCTCCGAGAACAAGTTATGGACTTCCTGCAACGTTCTGTATCATCCTGCAGCCAGACAGTGGATTTACCGTCACATGCGTAGGCTACCATTAAAACCACAACGCAAACGGTTGCATTTGGAGCGGACTCGTGACCTTGGAGCATGGACTACTGGTGAATGGTGTCTCATTGCGTTCAGCGTGAATCGCGATTGTGCACTATACCGGATGACCATTGTCGGCTAATATGGCGATGACCTTGCTCATACTGTCGAATTCTTTGTACATTTTTCTCGATATTGCAATCACTGATGTAACATAACCTACTCTCTCAACCCGTGAAGCTGCACTTCATTTCCTCGAATGGTGTCGCGAGTCTTGCCTTTTGACCGAATAACAGCAAAAATCAGTTATCGATGCGTATCGTAACTCTTGACCAGAACTGAACGTAGCTTCTCACTGTCTATCCTTAGATTAGATATTGTTTTCAAACTTCGACTTGAGGCCCATCCAGTTCCCTCTGACAGGCAACAACTTAACTCCTCTGTCTGGCGTAGATATTAACAGCTTGTGCTGTAAATTCGTATTTCCTGTCTCAGCTGCCTACCAGCCACTAGATTCCAATGGATAGAGTTTCCTTTCTTTGTTAAAAATTATACTTCCTTTGTAATTTCCGAGTGATTTCAGAACTCCTATGCGAATATGAAGTGTTTCTTTCGAGATACCTAACAATTCATCTTAACATCCTAGCCAGCAGATGAGAAATTCTCTTGGTCTTGTCATAAAACCAAAATCAAGAGTTGCAAGATTACACTGAATGCTTACTGTCTACGGTCTCCTTCCTTTCTCTAGCGTTGATCCCGTTCAGTAGGGGCAACTTTTTCGGGATTTGGGAAATTTTATTTTATCGTTAAACTTTGTTGCTGGATGCCTTTCCTGAAGTCGTGTGCACAAAGTGCCTGTGAATATGTAAATTTCGTTCTGCGTATTATTATGTTTTAAATATTTATGACCGGCCCATGTGAACGAGCGGTTCTAGGCACTGGAACCGCGCGACCACTACGGTCGCAGGTTCGAATCCTGCCTCGGGCATGGATGTGTGTGATGTCCTTAGGTTAGTTAGGTTTAAGTAGTTCTAAGTTCTAGGGGACTAATGACCTCAAAAGTTAAGTCTCATAGTGCACAGAGCCATTTGAACCATCTGTTCATATTCCTGAGAAACACTGATATTCGTAATATACTTCTTTCCTTGGCGCGTCGAGCTAACCTCATTGCTGGAAAAGTTTGCGCATTTATCGTCCATGTCCAGTAATCGTCCGTTCCGCGAATCGTAGGAGAAAGTGGCAGTGGTTCACAAACTACTCTGTCACACGCCGTAAGGTGGCTTGCGGAGTGTAGATGTAAAAGTAGATGTAGATGTCTCACTGCCATGGGCTGTAACTCAGAGTATGTGCTGGCTACTAACTTTTTTTTAAACAAACGGTAAATTTACTTTTAAGTACGGCAGTTAATTTCCCAAGTGGATGTTATTTTTTGGTTTATTTCTTTTGGTCTCCAACCGCTCGCTCTTTTCAGGTAGCTTAAGTAACTGACTTGTCAAAAATCTCATTACCACCGTTGTGAGGCTTAACTGTCATCCTTTTAGCACATTGGTAATTTTTAGGTCTAACCGTATTTAATTTTCTGGTCTACTCTTACACTGTCCTATTTCAGTTCATTCATTCTTCATTGATGATCTTGCTTATAACAAGCAAACGAAATAATGATCTCTGCAGCCTGAAAATTGTTTAAGGTAGATTCACTGGTGTAAACACTTTCTTTACCCCAGCATAGAGATTCGTAACATTTGTCTTAAGACTGCAGTACATGCACTCCCTAATTCCTTTCAAATTCTTCACTCTCTTGATCTAACGGAGAAAGTAAAGCAAGGGAAATTAGTGTTTAATACCCGCAGACAGCGAGGTCACTGGGGGAGAGCAAACGTTTCTATAGTACCAGGAAAGGAAAGGAAAATGGCAGCGCACTTTCAAAAGAACCACTCCCACTTTCGCCGTAGACGATGAAGGCGAAAGCACAGCCTGGATGGCCTATTGAAGATTTGAACACCACTATTTCCCAGTGATGTGACCACTACTCACCTCGCCCTGAAGATGAGATTCCCCGTTTCTCAACTGTTGTCAGCACGTATTCTGTTGAAGGGTGGCGAATAACGTTGCCAGAATCATAAGTTCCATCCGAAGTGGCAACACCCACTCATTGCTTCTGTTACGTCGTTTAAAACTTGCGATTATACCATTGAGATGCTCAGTTTTTTGCAACCAACTTGATTTCTGCTCTAGGTAAAGTACGATGTATTTCTTATTGTTATTTAGTCAGAAATTAGATAAAACTTGTATTCAACTAACAAAAAGTCAATTACCTCACGCATCTTCTCCCTTCTGTTTCTCGTGTCATACGCAAGTTGATAATAATGGAGGTTTACTGCAATGACTTTGCAGCTAGTTGAAAACAGTTGTGAGTTACGGTGGCCTTCTGAATAAGGGATACGATCTCCTTATGAAAACGTACTGTGATTAATTCTGA
Source organism: Schistocerca gregaria (assembly GCF_023897955.1). Taxonomy (NCBI): domain Eukaryota; kingdom Metazoa; phylum Arthropoda; class Insecta; order Orthoptera; family Acrididae; genus Schistocerca; species Schistocerca gregaria. Next base: position 275,452,936 of record NC_064931.1, read on the forward strand.
ATGTTTCCCCTTGTTTTTACCTTACGTGTAGTTACCCCGACATTCCCACAAGACTTCCGTTCCCCAGTGATGAGAATGCCTCTATCTGCTTCTATCCAATATCTTACTGATACACTCGTCTTATTGCCTTTATTTGGTTTTGATGGATAAAACGTGAACAATGCTCTTGCGATATCTTTGAACACTTTCAAATTCGCTTCCCGTTGGACGTAATGGTGTCATAACACCCTGACCGATGGGACGCGACGTCCATAAACTATAGCTGTCTATTTTGATTTCTTCGTACTTCTGCATTTTAGATTGTCTCTGTCGTGGTCTCTTCACTACACTTTCCGATGTCATCTGCTAAGAGTATCAAGAGAGTTTTGGAAGGTTCAGTAAATTATATATGAGTTACGTTTTCAGCTATGTTTAGTCAGAAATCGTGTTGCGTTTGAACCTCTTGCTATCTGCTCTAGCGATTGCCAACTGAATTTTAATTATCCTGACGTATCTCAGACGCTTAATTCTATCTACTATAGAGAATTTTTCTCATTTTCTAACCAAATGCTGTTGAATGAGACAGATTACGAGTTACGTATAAATGATTTTTTTGTTCGGTATGTAATGAATATTTAACGAGGGCTAGATATTGAAAGGATTAAATGTAATACAGAAAATGGAAACAGCTCTTAGGCACTACTCCTACACATTCCATTACAGCGTTACTGAAACATTCTTAATTTAACCAACAACAGAAAAGACTACAGCCATTTTATGTTTTCCCCAATTCGATTCAGAACCACCACACTGGTTATTCAATCTACCCACCTAATTTTAACATACTTCTGTAGAACCACATTTCAAAAGCTTTAATTCTCTTATTGTGTGTTTATCGCCCACGTTACACGTCGGTATGAGGCTACACTCCAGATAACTGCTTTCAGAACAGGTTTCCTAACACTCAACTTATTTTTCATGCTACAGACTTCCTTCTCAGAAACATTTTTCTTCTTAATGACGACTGTGTTTCTTATCCTAACCACAAGGGGTGGACAAAAATACGGAAACACCACAAGCATAACACCTTATCACGTCTAATACAGTGCAAGAAACCTGTTGGAATTCAATACAGTTTCTGTCGTCTCGGGATGGATAAATACATGTCCTGTATGACTTGCAAGAGAATCTTATACCATTCTTGCTGCAAATTAGTGACAAGTTCAGGTAACGATTATGGAGGTGGATAGCGATCACACGCCCTTCGCTACAAAGTAGACCACAAAGGCTCAGTTACACTGAGTTGTGACTGTAGTGGCCAGCAGAGATGCGGAAGTTTATTCTTGTGCTCACAAAGCTAGCCCTAGACAATGCTATCTGTGCGATCAGAGGCCCTGTCTTCTTGGAACACAGCATCAGCACTGGGGAACAAGTATTGTACCATGTGATGGACCAGGTCTACCAAAATGGTCACATAATCCTTGACAGTAATGCGACCTCGCAGAGTAACCATTGGTCCGTGGAATACCACGATATGTCTGTCCAAATCATCACCGAACTATGCCATGTTTCACTCTTGACAGCAAGCAGTGTGCATCGTCGGTTTGGGTCGGCTTACACCACCAGTAAATTCGGCCAGAAGCTAGAAAATGCGTGAAAAAAGACTCATCCGACCAAATGACATTCTTCCTTTACTCCATTGTCGAGGTTCTATGGCTTCGCCAACACGTTTTCTCGTTATGGGCATCTGTATGACAGATCAGTTCTGCCGCGACTTTTGCAGCTTTCTTCCTCTTATTTTTCGTCACAATCCTCTACCATGATTGTCCGTCACGATCACTCAACACACGCTATCGTTTGCCTTGTGATTTAGTGAATACTGATTTCCGCTTTTCTTGTATGCGGCATTCAGATGGTTCAAATGGCTCTGAGCACTATGGGACTTAACATCTGAGGTCATCAGCCCCCTAGAACTAATTAAACCTAACTAACCTAAGAACATCACACACATCCATGCCCGAGGCAGGATTCGAACGTGCGACCGCAGCAGTCGTGCGGTTCCGGACTAAAGCGCCTAGAACCGTTGAGCCACAACAGCCATCACTGTAAACAGTGTTGCCAACCCCCTATGGACCGCTGGGAGCGCCGTGTTACGTCATCCGCGCTGGCGCCCAGGGTAGCAGGAGCAACGGAGAGGTGGCACATGTCATCCACTGGTTGCAGCCACCTGTTGCTCTAGCTCGACTCCCTAGCCACTACTTCCTGCGTTCGGCTGCTCTCCTGGCCGACAAGGAGACTATAGTCTAAGATCCTGTAGTATAAAATATATATATATAATGTATATATACTATATAATGTATATAATAAATATACAAAACGTACTAGGGATGCCGCTCCATATCCCTGCCCAGCTGTTTCTGATTAAAAGTGTTAGTTTAATTATTTCGATATTTACACTGATGCAGATTCTTGAAAAAATCAGCAGCAATCAAGACATAAAGAAAACGCTGAAGTAATTACCTTTTTCCAGGCAGTAATGAAAGGTTGCTAGGAGAAAACAGGTAAGCGTGTAGGAGTAAATTACCTTAATTGAGTTTCCTTGTACAATAACATACATAATGTAGATACTTTTACTTCGAACACGAAGGTGCAGGGTTTACTTAGCAAAACTGGAACTAGGACTGCTGTGGTTTAGGCTGCAATAACAGAGAAACACTGAAAGTACAAATCTGTGCGATAGAGAAAGACGCAGAATAATAGATGTGTGTGAGTCGCCGAGTAAAGGAAAGTGGGCATGCTCTTTTCTCCGTGTAACCAGACTCCAAGATAATGAATCGCAAAACTTCCACAGTTTTCTTGCAACCGCTACTGCAGCGCTGCCAAGCGACTGGCGTGTAATAAACACTCTGTGAAATGATTGTGTATTGTATTTATTTCGTGTAGAAGCACGCTCAAAACGCAAATCTACACTCAGCGTTTAACGTTTTAAAGCACCTAATAATTTCCACTATATAAATTCACAATATACTAATAATAAGAAATATTCACTCACCTTTCAGATTTTACGTATTTATTTATAAAGTATGGTCAATAAATGAAGAAAATAAATCAACACCTTAAAAACCTATCAACACATTTGCTGTTGCAAAAACACTGTAGTATATAGTACAATTTAAAATATAAAGATTTCAAATACTAATATTTATTTAGAATCTGAACATCAGAACTTGAGATACTGAAATCAAATTCTGAGGGATTGTCATCATTACTATCCCTGTGTGTAACCCGTAAAATTTTGTCAATTTGTAAAGGGTGTTGGGTCCCCGAGGATTAGCTTTCAATAGCCATTCGTGTACCAGCCACAAGATTCAGGCTGTAGGTTTACAATACGGGTCGGTAGCATTAAGCCACATTGACGGTTCAAATGACCCCGCCGCGAATCGAAACCGGGAGCCCGGACGTGGGAAGCGAGAACGCTACAGCCACATTGAATTTACATACATAGTGCGTAACATTTTTTGTTTAACGATTTCCAATATGGTGGTATTATATTTGAATTGAAGATTTTAATTTTTTAACATATTGCTCATTACCTTTTTAGTTTGAATAATTCGTTTGGAACATACGAAATTTCGCGTCGTTAACACTTTCTTACTGCTTTATGCCACACATAACAGCAGACTCCTGAACCACTTCACTTTTTTCGTCAAACGTCGCTGTCATCTGTAAATGACAAAAAACTTGTTTTGCAGATTTTTGCAAAACATTGAAACGCTGTGACTTTTCCTTTATTGCAGAAAGCAGAGCTGTAATCGCAGCTTGTAAATGCATGGAATGCTGGTAAACGTAGACATAATCGGGTTCCAACATCGATGCTAATTCTGCGCAGTTGATAGAATTAATATGTTCATTGTTTTTTTGTCTTAGTTGCTGAAACTGCCAACCAAATTTCAGACTCAGAGGCTTTATGCATATTGGGCAGCAAAATTATTAAAACATTAGTATCAGAGAATTTTACTAAAATTTTTGAACTTAGTGGCATTTTGCTAATATGAATAATAATCCCCATGTCCGCTTCTTCATCAATTTCTTCAGTTTTTACGAAATTATTTTCTTAATTTGATAAGAGTACCTGTGACTTCCAAAGGCTATAAATACTTCCTTAGTTTGCATTATTGATGCCAAATAGTCATTCTCCCAGTAATCGGCTAATAACTGTACCAAAGCCTTCTTAAACCGATAATTCTTAAGACATCCAAAAAATCAATAGACCTGGGATGTAAAGGTTCTGTAATCCTATAAATTCAAATCCTTGTCGATTTTGACGTTTAGTCTTCAGTACTGCCTCTTTATTTTTATTCACCTGAGCTCTGGAGGTGCATTGTGATACGGAAATAAAAATTCTGTTTCGTAATATCGGTTTCTCAAACTTTCCCGTAACAAAGTTGCTTTTAGAAATAAAACTTAACTTTTTTTAACCTCCAGCTGACTCAACAGCAAGCAAGAAATCAGTAACAGCGGATGCTGCTGATTTACATGTAGAAAGGTTAAATAAAACCTATTTATCGACACTACTATCAAATGGATATGTTATTTTTAATCGTTATAATAATATTTTGTCCTTTTTAACCTGCTTTTTTGCAAAGAATATGTCTCATCTTGTTGCGACAAAGTTAGATTCTTCTTGACAGCTGTCAATATTTTCGTTCTCATACTATAGCTGATTGTGAGAGTCCATCTTTGACGCGAACTTATGGAGTCGATGGTAAGTTTATTAGCTGAGTGTAGATATGGGTTTTGAGGGTGCTTCTACGCTCCAATACACAATCATTTCGCAGTGTGTTTAGACATTCAAGTCGTTTGGCGGTGCTGCAGTAGAGGTTGGAAGAAAACTGTGGGAATTTCTTGGATTCTACGCGACAAGCTCTCGTACTCAGTTACTGTAACTTGAAACTGCAGCAACCCTAAAGTAGGCCCAGTTTTTCTAAGACAACGCTATGCTGTCGTGTTTGCAACAAAGTTATCTACATTTTACGTATGATTGTATAAGGAAACTCAATGAGAATAATTTACTCCTACAAGTTTGCCTGTTTGGACCTAGCTACATCCATTACTGCGGGAAAAAAGACAGGCAATCTTACTTTGGTGTTTAATTTACATGTTTTACTCCTCTTTGATGGTAATTAAAAAACCTGCATGAGAGCAAATATCGAAAAACATTTCATTAAACAACGTTAATTAAAATAGCGGTGCAGCGACATGGGGCGGCAATCCTATCGTGTTTCGTTTATTTATACTTTATAATATATGAAATACACGTTTTATTAGGAAACTGGATGAGGGAAGGTTGGCTTAAGTCGAGATCTTAGACTACTAGTTGTGTTCCGTTTTGCGCAGCAGGTACGTACATTGCCGGAGAAGGGGGAGAAGGAGGGGAGGGGGAAGGAGCCGGTATAAGTTCTTCTTTATCATAAAAATTATGAAAATTCCGTATTTTACAACTGAATTTATTTCTGTTTACCAGGTATGTTTCGCCGGTTCATGTTAGGCATCTTCAGTGGTCTATAATATACAAAAAGATTATTTACTTAGACATATCTTTATATTAGATATGTAGTAATTGTTTGAAAGTTTTGTTTAAATCTAGCTATTTCTACTTATAGTTATGTGACTGTAGTTTTTTACTTACATTCCATACAGTTATGAATAGAAACAGATTTAAATAAAAGCTGTAAAAATCTCATAACAAGATATGTGTAACTAAATAATCTTCTTACATATTATAGACCACTGAAGATGCCTAACATGAATAGGCGAAACGTGTCTGGTTCACAGAAAAAAGATTCACCTGGAAAAGACGGAATTTTTATTATTTTTTATTTATCGAGATTTTTCTCTATACAAAGATTTTTCTCCAACATAACAAATACACAGAAATTATTAGATCTTAATTTATCTCCTCAGGATGTCCCTCCAGGTGTTTCAATTTTGTATATCTTCTTCCTCTGCGCCAAGTCTTCCCACTGTTAATCGTACATTGTAGAGCTAGGTGATCATAAGGCGTCCTCTTCTCTTCTTTCCCTCCGGTTCCCATTCCAGGATCATTTTCGGAATTCTAGCTTCCTCAGTTCTTCTTGCATGCCCGTACCATTTTAACTTCTGTTTATCCACCACGTCATGTATTCTTTCTCTTACTTTCATTCTCTTTATTATTTCGTTGTTTCTTACATTCTCTTTTCTAGAAATACTTGCTGATCTCTAGGAGTCCATTTCTACTGCTTGCAGCTTTTTTTGTGTTTCAGATTAGTAATCCAAGTCTCCACTCTGTACATAACTACGCTCTCTAGTATCGATTTATATGATTTTTTGTTTTGGTTTATTACATTTCTGCTCCATAAGACTGAGTTGAGCATCCCAGTGACCTTCCTTCCACTGGCAATCTTTTATTAATTTCTACCTCTGATGATCCCTCCATCTCTAAAATGGATCCCAAATAACAGAAAGTATTGACCTTCTTAATTTCCATTCCCTCTATCAATAAGACATCTGGATCATTAGTGAGGTATTCTGTTTTGTGGTAAATAATCTTCAATCCCCAGTTTCTGTATTCCATTGCTAATTGGTTACATATATAACCTTTGCTATAACTACTTGATCATCAGCAAATAATAGGTGATGCAGGTAAACTCCCTCTGCAATTCATAGCCCCATCCCATTGCATTTACGAGACCATGTATTAAGATTGATGTCTGTATCGATTTTAAATAATGTTAGTGTAATGGTGCAGCCTTGTAACAGACCCTTGCTTGTTCTAAATTTCAGTGAAAGTGTGCTACCAATTTTCACTTGACATATGTTAGCTTTATACATTTCTTGTACTATTTTAATTAACCTATCCCATATGTTTGTCGTATGTAATGCTCTCCAAAGTAGTTTGCTTGGGACATTATTATATGCTTTATGTAAATCTATGAAATTTAATCCTATGTTTTTTTTGTTTTCGCTATATTTCTCTAAGATCTGTCGTAATGTAAAAATATTGTCTAGGCTTGATCTACCAGCTGTAAAACCACATTTTTCTACTGGGTTTTAAAATTTTTTCCAGCTGATTTTCCCAAAAATTCTCGTTAATGTGTTTATAACACAAATTCCTCGATAATTCGAGCATCTTTTGCGATATTCTTTCTTAAAAATAGAATTAATATCGCCCAGCTTGATTTCCTTGGGTATTGTATCTCCACGTAACATTTTATTGAATAACCGTGTTATTAGTTTCACTATTTCGAAAAAGCTCCGAATTGATACTGCCTGGTCCAGGTGATTTACCATTCTTCCCTGTTCTTAATACCTTATTCACCTCGCTTTCTAAAACTTGGATCTTCTCCCCTCCCTGTTCCTTTCCTTCCTCTGTATACTCTTCTCTATCCTCATTTCATAATTTCCGGAAATATTCTTCCCGTTATTGTCCGTACTAATCCCGGCCTCTCTCCACCCCCTTCCCCCCCCCCCCCCCCCCACCAAATTCTAGCATCGTACTCAGCGTTATATCTGTCACCAGAATTGCGTACTAAAGCCTCTAACCAGCGTCGTATATCACAGAACAAAAGCAAAACGTGTATAATGAAAGTGCAGAGTATGAGCAAACGCTGTGTTGTGTTTTGCAGGGTGATCCGCTACGAGTGCTGTGAAGGCTACCAGCAAGTCGCCCGCGAGCCAGGCTGCGCAGGAGGTAAGCCACGTTTCTTACTATCATCTCTTATCTTCCGATTCCAGCCAGTATTAATTTTTACTTTTACACTACTTACTGATTATTTAAGCTCACACGAAAAGTTTAACTTGCTACAGTCACATACATTCCTGGTATGCCTTATTAGGATTTCAGCTTGCTAACACTGATATGGTGATCATCACGCTTTTCGTGCTAGCTGCACAACCTCATATCACCTGTCACATGCTGTACAGGATGCCCTATCAGGAAATGTCAATATTCTGAGAGATACTATAAATGATCATTTGAAGCAAAAACTTCATGAAGACATATAATCCGCCCCGAAGGGATCCAGGGGTAAACGCTTATAAATTTTAATAATTTTATGAAACTGAGCGATGGTATTTTTCGGTGGGCTGACTGGAGGCAACAGGACTAGCAAAGCCTGACCGACATTTCCCACAAGTGAACCAGGGTACTTCTAGCTGGTGATCGGACCACCAAAGTGTTTATGGGCTTTGTAGCGCAAAAAGACCAGGGCAAAGCCAGGTGTCATTTGCCACAAACCGCGGCACGTCCGCAAACCAATTGGGCCTACTGACCGCAGCTGCCGGCACGCCGTTACGTGCTTTGAAGCCGCGGTGGCAGCGAGCCGCAAGCTGCGCTCCTGCTTGCCGGCGGTACGTGCGCCCGAAACAGGCCTCTCCACGTCTGTGCACCACGTACTTGATATTCTAGGAACATCTAGCGTCGATATTATGTGAGAGGATAAAGTTATGTGCTACGATGAGGTGTTCTATGTGAAAGGCAAGCAATTTTTTATGGTCAGTGTGCTGGTGTAGTTGAACCCGTTAAGACTTGTATGTGTGCATATACGTTTGTTTAGGTGTGGAAGGTCGTTATGTTACCTTGTATGATTCCCTCTTCTTTAACATATTCTTCTGTTTTAGTGGCATATTTTGTGTTTTTTGCTAATTTCGAGTTTTCCATAGTGAGCCTGTTCTTGTTTATCCTGTGAATATGTCCATAGAATTTCATCCTTTTTCCAGAGATGTCCGTTATTGTTTCTGTCTGTTTGTAGAGCTTTCACGACGACCTCTTTGTCCAAATTCCCTTGCGAAAACTAGGTCCAAATACTTTCCTCAAAGGCTGTCCCTCTTAACATCGAAACTAGGAATGGTAAAATAGAATTAATAGCAAGATTTTTTAACCTAGCAAGCAGGTGGATGAAGCAAGGAAGAATAGTTGCAGTGGTATGAAATACAGAATTAATGGAAATGTTGAAGAGACTTTATTTCTGGAATATGAAATTGCATGGAAAAGAAGCGACGAATGTAATAAAGACTGGAGGCATTTGGAATGTATCGATACAGTATGGCCGGCCGGGGTGGCCGAGCGGTTCTAGGCGCTTCAGTCTGGAACCACGCGACCGCAACGGTTGCAGGTTAGAATCATGCCTCAGCATGGATGTGTGTGATGTCCTTAGGTTAGTTAGGTTTAACTAGTTTTAAGTTCTAGGGACTGATGACCTCAGATGTTAAGTTCCATAGTACACAGAACCATTTTCCTCAAAAATTTCCTTTCTTACTTTTCAGTCTCTCTTGTGTTTGTTTGACCAAGAATCGTCGTATTTTCTGCAGCGTGGAGTTCCGCTAGAACTACTGTGTTGTGCTGCCTTAATTTCTCATTGACAAAAAGAGATTTGTTACTGAAATGACGCAAAGTAAGCTTGTGTGCTTCTTGTAATGTTGAGATTCTTCCTTGATTGGGACTATTGTGATCAGTCCTGATGTGTGGATGGTCTCTCCTAGATACCTAGATTTTTTAAAGTGTGTAACTTGGGACACTTCCCCTCACCGACTTATAATGGAAAAATTACCTGCAGGCTTCCTCCGATTTATTGAATTTCCACGTAGTAAATTCGTAGGCCAATTTGCTGTGAGATTTCGTGACACTTTTCCAGGACAAGTTTGGCTTCTCCTCTAGTGTTTGTAAAGCAGCGATACCGTCTGCTAAATCCAGACACTTCATATTGATTCTCTGCTGTTTTTTAATCCCGAGTTGGAGTCGCTTTATTTCTTTTTCCCATGGTTTCACAATTTTTTACAGGATTGTATTAAATGGGAGAGGGACAGTGCGTCTGATTCTCGAACATTGGTATGGATTTGAAATGCTTATGAAGTTTCTCCCATGAACTTAACTTTGGAGGCTGTAGCTGTTAATATCAGTTGTATAGCTGCCATTGATTACCTGTCAATTGTGAATTCCTAGAAAATATGGAATAATGTTTGGATATATATGAAATAATAAATCTTTTTGTAATCGACAAAAGCTACAACAATACACACGAGTAAGCTGCCCAAGAAATATTTGTTTTATTTATTTATTTATTTATTTAATGACAGAATAGTATCTGGCCCATGCCAATCATCACTGGCGTCTGCATTACAGAGGGCAAAATATCTGTAAATATACATTATCTCTTGTGTGCAGTATTTCCTGTTACTTAATGTGACTGCTAATTTTTCATACAAGTTAATTTGCCTTATACATAGTGTTCCTAAATTCCCGTTACTAATTTATGGGACTTGTGCAGAGGAATGAGTACATAATATTTTGCATAGGAACCCCTTGTCCGGAAACGTAGCATTTCCGTTCTAGGATGGTCTCAGTTCAGGTGTTTAACTCATCGACTTCTGCTGAGGAGTTGAATTAGGCTTGACGCAATACAATTATTAGGTAAAAGTTCGAAAAGAAACATAACGAAACATCCATTTATCGCTTAAGCATACTTGTTTGTATTAACATTAAAACATTATGTGCTCACAATTCTCCATTATTCCATTCTCGTATAGCGCTCTGAAAAAACTCTGATGTCCCTTATTTTATTATGGTGATCGTTCCTTCCTATGCAGGTCGGCTTCAACAAAATATTTTCGCATTCGGAGGAGAAAGCTTGTGATTGAAATTTCGTGAGAAGATTCCGCCGCAACGAAAAACGCCTTTGTTTTAACGATGTCCACCTCAAATCCAGTATCATTTCAGTGGCACTCTCTCCTCTATTTCACGATAATACAAAACGTGCTGCTCTTCTTTGAACTTTTTCGATGTACTCCGTCAATCCTATCTGGTAAGGACCCCACACCGCGCAGCAGTCTTCTAAAACATGACGGACACGCGTAGTGTAGGCCAGCCACTTTAGTAGATCTGTTACAGTTTCTAAATGTCCTGACAATGAAACGCAGTCTTTGGTTCGCCTTCCCTACAACATTTTCCTTTCTATTTAAGTAGTTCATAATTGTAATTCCTAGGGATTTCGTTGAACTTTCGGCCTGTAGATTTTACTGATTTATCGTGTAACCGAAGTTTAACGGATTCCTTTTAGCGCTCATGTGGATTACCGCGCACTTTTCGTTATTTGAGGTCAATTGCCGATTTTCGCATCATACAGATTTCTATTCTAAATCGTTTTGCAATTTCTTTTGATTTTCTGATGACTTCACTAGTCGACAAACGACAGCCTCATCTGCAAACAACATAAGGCACCTGCTCAGATTGTCTCCCAAATCGTTTATACAAATAAGGAACAGCAAAGGGCCTATAATACTACCTTGGGGGACGCCAGAAATCACTTCTGTTTAATTCGATGGCTTTCCATCAGTTACTACGAACTGTGACCTCTCTGGCAGGAAATCACGAATCCATTCATCTATCTGAGAGGATATTGAACAACCTGTTTGTGTGGTACAGTGTCAAAAGCCTCCCGGAATTTCAGAAATACGGAATCAATTTTTAATCCCTTGTCAATAGAACTCAACACTTCATGCGAGTAAAGAGCTAGTTGTGTTCCCCAAGAACGATGTTTTCCAAGTCCGTGTTGAGTGTGTGTCAATTGACCGTTTGACCGTTTTCTTTGAGGTACTTCATAATGTTCGAACACGATATATGTTGCAAAACCCTGCTGCATATCGACGTTAATGATATGGGCCTGTAATGTAGTGGATTACTCCTACTACCATTCTTGAATATTGGCGTGACCTGTGCAACTTAAGTCTTTGGGTACGGATCTTCCGTCGAGCGAATGGTTGTATATGATTGTTAAGTATGGAGCTAATGCATTAGCATACTCTGAAAGGAACCTAACTGGTATACAATCTGGACCGAAAGACTTGCTTCTGTTATATGATTTAAATTGCTTCACTCCTCCGAGGATAATTACTTCTATATTACTCATGTTGGCAGCTGTTCTTGATTCGAATTCTGGGTTATTTACTTCGTCTTCTTTGGTGAAGGAATATTGGAAGGCTGTGTTTAGTAACTCTGCTTCGGCAGTACTATCTTCTCCATTGCTGTCGCGCAGAGAAGGTATTGATTGTATATTGCCGCTAGCATACTTCATATACGACAAGAATCTCTTTGGATTTTCTGCCAGGTTTCGAGACAAAGTTTCGTTGTGGAAACTACTATAAGCATCTCGCATTGAATTTCGCGGTAAATTTCAACCTTCTGTAAAAGATATCCAATCTTGGAGATTTGGCGTCTGTTAAAATTTGCCATGATTTTTTGTTGTTTGTGCAACAGTGTTTTGACCCGTTTTGTGCACCAAGGAAGATCAGCTCCGTCGTTTGTTAATTTATTTGGCATAAACCTCTCAACTGCTGCCGATACTATTTCTCTGAATTCAAGCCACATCGGGTGTACACTTAGTTTGTTAATTTGGAAAGAGTGGAGATTGTCTCTCAGGAAGGCGACAAGTGAATTTTTTATCTGCTTTTTTGAATAGGTATATTTTTCGTTTATTTTTTTGGGATTTGTGGGTTACAATACTCAGTCTCATTACGACAACTCTATGTTCACTAATTTTTGTATCCGTTTTGATGCTCGTTATTAGATCAGGATTATTTGTTGCTAAGAGGCCATACTATTCACATGTGCTCCTGAACTAACTGCTGGAAGTAATTTTCAGAGAATGCGTTTAGCACAATTCCGGGTGATTTTTTATGTTTACCTCCGGAATTAAACATGTATTTTCGCCAACATATCGAGGCTAATTTAAAGCCATCACCAACTACAAATGTATCGAATTCAAACTCAAGTTCTCTTTGAACCTTTCAGCAATTGTATCATCTGAATTGGGAGGTCGTTAAAGGATCCAATTATTATTTTATTTTGGTTGCCAAGAATGACCTTTTCCCATACTAACTCACAGAAACTATCTGCTTCCATTTCGTAACAAGGTAAAAACTGCTTCTAACAGCAACAAACACGCCACCGCCAACTGTGTTTAGCCTGTACTTTCGGAACACCGTTAGACTCTACGCAAAAAAATATCGGCTGAACTGATCTCCAGCTTTCAGTGCCTATAACGATTTGAGCATCAGTGCTTTCTATTACCGATTGGAGCTCTGGTACTTCAACACAACAATTTACAGCTGTTATACCAATGCTTCCTGCTTCTTCGTTCTTCCTGTGTTCGGTCTGCACCCTGTGTGACTGAAGCCCTTTTCCTGTTTTCCCGAAACCCTCTAACATAAAGAACCGCCCAGTCCACACCACCACCTGCGTGTAGTGGACGCCTGGCCTATTCGGTAGAAACCGAGACCCCACCACAATATGGCGCAAGTCGAGGAATCTGCGGCCTACAGAGTCGCAGAACCATCTGAGCCTGTGATTCAGAGTTTCCACACGTCTCTGTACCAGAGGTCCGCAATCGGTGCTGTCGACTTTGCTGCAAATGGTGAGCTCTGCTTTCATGTCGCAGGCAAGACTGGCAGCTTTTACCACTTTTGTTAACCACACGAAACCATCCTAATCCAAAGTGACACGCACCATTGGTGCCAATGTGACCCACCACCTGCAGTTAACTGCACTCTGTGCTCTTCATGGCATCCGGAAGCACCCTTTCCACGTCTGGAATAGCACCACACTGTATACACACAGAGTCGACATTGACTTTCGTCCCACTCGTGGCAACCATGTCCCTAAGGGGCCCCATACTGCGCCTGAAGTTGGAGCTCCCAGCTGTCAATAATCCCATCCTCTCTGATTGCCCGGATCTTGCAGGCCGAGAGTCGTCCTCTCAAACAGAGCAGGCTATTGCATTTGGCTGAGCGACTGTGTCAGCCATAGACAGCACCTGGAACCTGTTTGTCAGACTAACTGGGGAGGCCTTACATGTGGGGCCCTGGGAAGTCTGCCACCTGCCACACTCCAAGGCGACCTCCCACTGAACCACAGGTGAGGGGTCAACCTCAGAGCGAGTAGGAACTGGGCTGGCGCCAGTGAGGACCGACTGGAGGACTTGGACGTGCTGGACGTCCGTTGGATCCCACGGCCGGCCCACAACAGTGGTGCCCATCCACAGCAGCATCAAGCTATGTAACTGAAGTCATCACAGACTGGAGCTGAGAGTGAAGAGTCACCAACTCGGCTCACATCCGCACACAACAATCACATTCCCTGTCCATACTAAAGACTGCCCAGATAAACAGACTATCGATCGATTCGCGCTACAGACCTCGACTGTAGACGCTGACGAAAACGCGACAAAATTAGATTAATACGCAAAGATTCAAAAACTGAACTACCGAAGCACTCAGGTGAGACTAAATAATTTGCCCTTGATTAGGAACTTGTAATATATCACAAAATCGGTCTACTTTCCGACGGCCCGCATCTCGTGGTCGAGCGGTAGCGTTCTCACTTCCCACGCCCGGGTTCCCGGCTTCGATTCCCGGCGGGGTCAGGGATTTTCTCTGCCTCGTGATGGCTGGGTGTTGTGTGATGTCCTTAGGTTAGTTAGGCTTAAGTAGTTCTAAGTTCTAGGGGACTGATGACCATAGATGTTAAGTCCCATAGTGCTCAGAGCCATTTGAACCATTTTTTACTTTCCGACGCAAACGAAAACACGTGAGCTGTGGCTATTAGATAGTAAATTAATAATCAGAAACTCAATAAATTAAACTATCAAAGCACACAGATTAAATTACACAATTCGCTCCTGGCCAGGAACTCGTACAAGTCACAAAATCAGTTACTTCCCTGTTGCTGCGTCCGTCTCAGCTGGTCGCTGCTGCCTGACTGAACACATTAGTTGTGTCCGTCTGGGGCATAAAGGTAAATCAGTAGTGACAGAGCACAGCCTCAACAAGGGACGTATGTTCTAATTTTAAAATCAAACACGTTTTCCCAAGCTAGATACTTTTCGGCGAGCACCATCAAAGAATCAATTGAGATAAGGCTCCATGACAATCTTGTCAACAGGGGCGAGGGCTACCAGCTATGTTCGGCGTGAAGCCCCGCACTAGCAGCTATACACCAAGACCGGACCCAGCAGTTCACGCTTCGCGAGTAGGGGTAAGAATAAATGCAACGAACTCCGCGTCTGGGGAAAGGGTGGGGAGACATGTCCATCCAATCTCGTCACTTCACCAGAACATGATGAGATGACAGTCATCGAAACGTCACGGAATCCCGAGATGATTTCACTAACTCAATTAGCATCTTTCGATGTTAATCACATCGACATTGACAGGTACATGACTACACTTATGCAAAACGAATGTGCTGATTAAAACCCATATAGTTAGATAATTATATGACTGTTATTGGCAAAAATCTTCGGCAGGTACTGAGAAAACGTATATGAGTTAAATTATATGGAAAGTAGCAGTCACATTAAGTAATACGAGACGCAGTGTACTAGAGATACATGTAGGGTAGAGTTGTGTATATTATACCGACTCTACGTTCTTCCTGGACGCATATTGTCAGCCAATTCGGTGTGTTGAGGAACAGATCCCCTGAGGCCAGTGTTGATTTTGTTATATTTATCTCCCAATTTTCTGTGTACATTGAAAAGAAAATTACTGTTATACATTAAGGGGCAATATAATGTTCTAAATGAGGGCGAATATACATGAAATTATCTTATTTTCAGGAAGTCATGAATCTGTATTTGTTGTGGTCCGTTTGTAGGAAACTGACAACTAAACCATAATTTCAATGCAGAAGAAGCCATGGCAGGCAAAATGTGAGCTTTAGGTGCCCATCCAAGCGATATCGCCGAATACAAGAGAACTCAAGAAAGCTCCAAACCGAACTTTATGGTGTAGCTATGAAGTTCGTGAACTGACGAAGAGCCCATGCATAACAAAAAAAAAACTAAAACACAGGAGAATAAATGCAGAACTACAGCATTTTGGAGACTCTGCAAGTTACCACTGAAACTCATTCGTAAAGCAGTACAGCGAGTTATGCGAGGAAGGTCGAATGGGAAAAAAAATTATCTTATGCAGTGAAATGCAAAATGTGGATTCATGCAAAATGTGCAAAGGGGGAAGAAGGAAAGGAGTGAGAAAGTTATATTGTAGTGCCTTCAAACAGTGATGTAAAAACTGAAATATGAACAAACTAAAATAAGGAACTTTCCTTAAACTTAAGCTATTACATATCTTTCAGATTAGGAACATGCTCTATGAGCGTGTTACAATTTATGTACCCACTGGAAAAATTAGGAAACCAGTTTCCTAATTTGTACTACTTGCAGCATGTTTAGAAAATTAAGCGTAGTGTGTTTGTTTTCCTCAGAATTTCCATTCTTTAAATTAGATACCAAGAACAACATCTTACAATTAAGAATGGAATTGTTCGAATAATTTTGTAACTTACTGTTTAGGATATAGTAAATGAAATCACAAAACTGGTACAGTTCTGTCTTCTGTAATGCAGGTGCCACTGATGATGAAGATGCTGCCGATACTAGCCTGTAAATAAATAAATAAAAGTAAACTCTACTGGGCAGCTTACATGTACATTCACAATACTTGCACTATGTCACAACAGTGAATTTAGAAATATACGTTTAAAGGTACTGTTTCTGGGACTATAACCAATGAGGTGGGAGTAATTTGATGTTAAAATGTGAAGTCATACACTTGCGAAGAGTAAAAACCCGGAAAGGTCGAATTACTGACAAGAGCGTAACAATGCTGTTACCGTAAGTCGAACTTCCTGAATCACCGGCGGGAACTTGTGTGAGAACGTCCAGAGTTAAAATTGGAAAGAGTGCTGGGGCGGAGTAGTTTTTGCGTGAGGCAATTAGCCCATTTCCGCAATATTGTATATTTCGAAGCCTTATAAATTAGCACTTGACGCAATTTAAATTTCTTGTTGTTTTTAGTTGACTTATTTTGTCTTGCAAAATTGTATTGCACCATTTTTACGTAGACTAAATTACGTACTTACGCCATCATGTATTTTTCCACATTAAAAGTGGAATTTTTACGCTATCTCGGATTTTTCCCGCATTTTTTACCGAAAGTATTGAAAGATGGCTGGAGTGACGTTATGACAGCCATCTTGAATCGCCAGAAGCATACGACGTCGATTGCATCATAAATACCACTCAACTATTATTGCCGAATGCCCTGAGGGAGAGAAAGCAATTCAGGTACTACAACTTCTTTGATGTAATGGTAGATAGCTTTCAACACGAAGTGGCTATGATTGCATGTTGTGCCAGCAGTGTGTAATGGGATACCCTTTTCTAACGTAACCTTTTTTTATAGAAGTAGCCGATACCAGGTTAATCCCGAATCTGGTATAGGTGAACGTACTCGGCTGTTTCACTGAAAGAATTTCATTTGATTTTGCATACAATGTATTATATTTCAGGTTAAAATGTATAAAAAGAAATTAATTTGTTAGTACTCTGTACATACAGTAAATATGATTCTTCTTTTAGAAATATTTGAGATTACGAAATACCTGGCATATTTAAAATTCTTATTATTAATTGCACTATCTAACACTAATTATTAAATTTTTTCTGGATTCATTTATAAAATAATGTTACAACTTGGTGATGATTCTTCTTTTGTCAAGAAAGTATGTAAACTCTTTCGCTTTGTAAACTCTCTGGAATATTGTGAGTACTGCAGAATGCTGGGAGTAGTGGGCGCGCCTCTGGTGGAAACGCACGTGCTTCTTAATTTTGTCTACAACAATGTAATTGACGGTTGTATGAAAATGGGGATGGTGAAATCAGTGTGATATAGAAGAATGGGATAAAATAAAAGAAAATCGCGGCATCAGTTATTTAGCCATCAGGAACCCACAACGTTAAATCAAAATTTCAGCAGCAAAAATATACCTCTAGACGCAAGAACTGGAGCTAAAAACAAGAGAAAATGAAGATAAGTAAAAATTTTTTTCTTTTCTCTATCTTACGCCTCACGAAGTTTCCAAAGCTTGTGCAGAGACAGAGAATTTTAATAGTGATGGGTGGGAGTGAAGATTACAAGTGCCACAAAACATGACACGCAATGTTTATCGGCTACGCTGCTTAACAATTCGGGTGGACAGCTGCGGTCTTACACAAATGTAAATAGGGACTTCCAAAAGCAAATTTCACTTGTCGCCCCACGCTAAGACCATTGTGAATCAAGCGTACAGCCTTGTCAGAAGTGAGTACATGTACCAGATTTCCTGCAGACACAGTTCTGCTACGGTACGGATAACAAGTGTCTCACAGTGTGCGAGTGAAGCTGCACGGTAACTGGAAACGTACTCCAATGTTGCAACGAGCGGGACGGTATGATTCTTGTGTGCAGAAGTCTATATTACACGCAGATTCAACTCCAAATCCTGAAGGTATATGGAGTACATGTAATGTCTCGTCGAGCTGTAATGAAATTGACCAGTTTGATAAAGGCCGTACAGACGTGGGTGACTTTGATCGGGAAGGAAGGCTATCGACATCGCCAAGAGATGACAACGATCATGCAACATTTTCGGCAAGCCGAAAGAACATCTGGGGAGAAAGAGATTTTCCAAAGATGAGATCGTTCACGCAGCAGTTCCCGAATGGCTGCGTGACCAAGGAGTAGACTTTTATCGTCGAGGAATCGAAAGATTGGTAGAAAAAAATGGCTCTAAGCACTATGGGACTCAACTGCTGTGGTCATCAGTCCCCTAGAACCTAGAACTACTTAAACCTAACTAACCTAAGGACATCACACACATCCATGTCCGAGGTAGGATTCGAACCTGCGACCGTAGCAGTCGCACGGTTCCGGACTGCGCGCCTAGAACCGCGAGACCACCGCGGCCGGCGAAAGATTGGTAGAACGTTCCGACCGTTTTTTGCAGAGACTTGTAGAGTATGTCGAAAAATATTTACGTTTCTATGTCACTTTGAGGTGTAGTGCAGTATTCAATAAAAGATATCTGGCCTGAAATAATAATTTGTAACTTAATTTTTGAAGTCCTCTCGTAGCAATCACCGTTGAGAAGGTCGATTCGAAAGCTGTATGGAAATACTACATTTCTGCACTAAGCACGCCGTCGTGCATATTCCCATTACAGTCTTAGTCATATATAGTGTCTGGATAATAGATACGCAATGACATATGTGCCACCGGTTCAGCCCACTGCAGACAATATTGAACTTTCGACGTAGACGCATCGCTCCAACTATGAAAACAGAAGCACACTGCCCGTTACTATACGCAGACTAGCCAGTGGTCATATTACGCTGTGTTCGCTCTGCGTGGTTCAGTAACCACTAGTTGTTGCGAGCACCCGTCTGTATCTATTAGTTCCACATTCGCATTACTGCCCCAGCTGCATACCATTTATGAGCCGAAATGTTTGGGTATGTCAGACTCACTTCCCGAAAACAATTCATTCTGTCTCGTTCAAACTCACTCACATTCTGATTTATTCTGAGAGATTTATACCGAATAACTCATTTAGAGGCGATCTGATCCCACATGGTATACAAAACAGGTCAGAACACTGTTGCAGCAGCAACGAAAAAAAGAATACAAAATTTAAAAGAACCCAAAATCTCCACCTTTGACGAAGTTTTACAGAAGCTCGAAATTTGGTGTGGATTTCAATGCGAGAGGCTTTTAATAGTTTCCACAACGAAACTCTGGCTCGAAATTTGGCAGAAAATCCAAAGACATTCTGGTCTTACGAGCAGTAAACCAGCGACAAGAGACAATACCTTCACTGCTCGATAGCGATGATAACGTTACCAGTGACAGTGTTACTAAAGCAGAGCTACTAAATGAGGTTTTCCAAAATGACGTCACCAAAAAAGACGAATTAAATATTCAAGAATTCGAATCAAGAACAGCTGGCAACATGACTAACTTAGAAGTAGATTTCCTCAATATAGCGAAGCAACTCAGATCGCTTAATAAAGGCATGCCTTCCGACCCAGATTGTATACCAATTAGATTTCTTTCGGAGTATGCTGATATAGTACCTCGATACCTAGCAATCATAGAGAGCCGCTCGCTCGACGAAAGATCAGTATCTAAAGACTGGAAAGTTGCACAGGTCACACCAATACTTAAGAAAGGAAATAAGAGTAATCCAATGATTTACAGATCCATATCGCTGACGTGGATTTGCAACAGGATTTTGGAGCATATACTGTGTTCGAACATTATGAATTACCTCGAAGAAAGCGATCTATTGACAACAGTTACCACGGATTCAGAAAATATCGGTCTTGGGCAGCACAATTAGCTCTTTATTCTCATCAAGCAATGAGTGATATCGACAGAGGATATCAAATTGATTCCATACCCTTAGATTCCCAGAAGGCCCTTGACATCGTTCTTCACATGCGACTTCTACTCAAATTGCGTGCATACGGAGTATTATCTCTGTTGTGAGACTGGTTACGTAATTTCCTGTTACAAAGGTCACAGTTCGTACTAACTGACGGAAAGAAATCGAGTAAAACAGAAGTAACACCTGGCATTCCTCAATGAAGTGTGATAGGACCTCTGCTGCTCCTGACGTATGTAAACTATATAGGACACAATCTCAGCAGCCCTCTTAGATTGTTTGCAGATGATGCTGTCATTTTCTGTCTTGTAAAGTCAATAGAAGATCAAAGCCAAATGCAAAAATATCTCTTCAGTGAGAAAAGTGGCAATTTACGTAATGAACAATGTGATGTCATCCACATGAGTTCCAAAAGGAATCTGTTAAATTCCGGTTACACGTCGCTCCGGATATTCGGATTTAGCTTATGACATGTTCAATATGCCTGACATCATTGGCAATAATGTGGCGCAGACGTATAGTGAAATTTTGCATGACCCGCTGAAGTGTAGTAACATGGATGCTGTCGACGTCCTGATTAGCTGTTTCCAGCTCAGCCATGGTTTTGGGGTTATTTCAGTACACATTATCATTAATATAGCCCCAAGAGAGGAGTCGCATGCGTTCAGATGGGGAGAATATGGTTGCCAATCGAGACTCATACCAGTGGCCCCTGAGTGCCCACGAGCCAGAATGCGGTCCCCAAAGTGCTCCTCCAGGACATTAAATACTCCCCTGCTACGATGGGTCGATCTCCGTCTTGCATGAACCACATCTTTTCGAAATCAGGGTCATTCTGGATAATGGCGATGGAATTATCTTTCAAAACCTTCACGTACCGTTCGGTAGTCACCGCGCCATCGAGGAATATGGCACCGATTTTTCTGTGACTGGACGTTATACGCAACACAGTCAACCGTTGAGGATGAAGAGACTTCTCGATCGCAAGATGCGGATTCTCAATCGCCCAAACTCGCCAATTTTGCTTATTGACGAACCCATCCAAATGAAAGAGGGCTTCGTCGCTAAACCAAACCATGCATGCGCATACTAATTCCCATCACGCCCCGCGGCCAACCGTGCAGTTTGAACATCCTAACGCAAGTCGTTCAGAAGTTATGACGGTTTCATTTCATATAGTTCAGTAACACAGGTCTGCAAAAAAATATTTTTTTAAAATTTGTTTCAAAATTGATAGCTGACTTTTATGTACTTTTCAGCGCTGATTTCAAAAATGCAATCCATTTTTTCTATCAGGTCAGGTTTTCTCACAAAAAAGGGAGTATTTTTGGGTATAATAAAAAAAATTTAAGCACTTATCACATTTCTTCCTACGTTATAAAATTTTATTTTATTTATAAATCATGTTGTAAACTACATTTCCAGTACACTTCCATTTTTCTTGAAGCTCATAAGTTCTTATAATAACGATTTCACTTTCTGTCGAAGCTTCTTTTATTGATTTTCCGGCTGTGAAATTCAGCAGTAGTCCGCTACAATGTTAACGTTCCATCTTCCTTGATATCTTCTTTCCATTTCTTTGATATCTTGGTGGAATGTTTCGCCCTGGTCTTCACTTACATCACCAAGGTTTGCAGGGAAGTAGTCAAGATGTGAGTTGAGGAAATGAACTTTAATGCTCATGTTATAGCCCAGCTTCTCAAAGTTGTCGACCATGTCTGCGACGATTTTCTTGTAGTTTGAATCTCTTGTTTCCTAGGAAACCCGTAACAACTAATTTAAAAGATGTCCATGCCGCGTTTTCTTTCCTTTTCCATTTTGTCCACAAAGTTCGGATCTGTCATTAGTTTTCTAATGTCTGGTCCGACAAAGATTGCTTCCTTTTGCTTTGCCTCGGGTAAACCAGGAAACTGTCCACAAAGATATCTGCAACACTCCCCTTCTTCTGGCAATGCATTAATAAGTTGTTTCATCAGCCCAAACTTAATGTGAAATGGTGGAAGTAGCACCTTTTTGGGATCCACAAAGCTTTTCCTCTCAACATTTTTAACCCCTACCGGTAATTTTTTTCTCAAGGGGCAAGCTTTTTTTATGTAGTGTTGCTTTCTGTCTCTACTGTCCCATTCACAAAGAAAGCAAGGGGATTTTGTATAGCCACTTTGTTGACGAAGCAGCATTGAAATCACTTTTAAATCACCACATAGTGTCCATTTGTGGTCTGAGTAACACAGTTTACTTAAAACCAGTTCAAAGTTTTGGTAACATTCTTTTAAGTGCACCGAGTGTCCAGCTGGTATAGAAGCATACTTATTGTCATTGTGTAGAAGTACTGCTTTAATGCTTATTTTTGAAGAATCAATAAAAAGTCTCCACTCATCAGGAGCATATTCTATTTTGAAACGTACCATAAGTCCAGGAACATCACTGCAAAACACCAGGTCCCCTTCTTGAGAGAAGAAATATACACACTCCTTTTCCCTCGATCGATACCAAGAAAAGGATGTGCCCGTAGCCACCACATGTTTATCTTTCATTCGAGATCCTAAAACTTCTGCCGATTCTTTAGAAAGGCCTAGGTCTCTAACTAAATCGTTCAGTTCAGATTGTGAGAATGGAATGGGATCGCCGGCCGCGGTGGTCTCGCGGTTCTAGGCGCGCAATCCGGAACCGTGCGACTGCTACGGTCGCAGGTTCGAATCCTGCCTCAGGCATGGATGTGTGTGATGTCCTTAGGTTAGTTAGGTTTAAGTAGTTCTAAGTTCTAGGGGACTAATGACCACAGCAGTTGAGTCCCATAGTGCTCAGAGCCATTTTTTGAATGGGATCGGTTGTACCAGGATCGTAGCAGTCCGTGTCTTCTTCACTATCACCTTGCTGAGCCAATGGATCGTGATCATCTATATCATCCAAAGAATCTTTAGGAGAGGGTACCGTTACTTCAGGTCCACGAGGAAAGAGCAAATGGCTGATTGAATGTTAGAGTAAGAAATATCCTTTTTGTTTTCCAAATTGAAACGTCGTACGTTGCAACAACAAAAATAGTAGTCATTACTATGATTTTTGAGCTCCCTCGAAACCACTGGTATTCCAAAACGTAAGGATTCCTTTTTACGTTGAAACCATTGCCTCAGTTCTTCAACACACACTGAACAAACTTTGTGTGGGGCCGAAGACTTATCTTGATCGCCTAACTTTATACCAAAATAGGTGAAATATACTTTCTCAACAAAATCGAAATTGTTTATTTGTTGCTTTTTAACGGTATAGTTGCCACAAATGTTGGAGAAGCTATCTGACGAGTTTATACATCCTCTGGTAGCCACTGTCCATTGTCCATAAAACAACTTCACAACACAAGAAAACAATCACTAATAACAACAGCACGTAAACAGCACAGAGTGAAGAGGTACTGTTAACCTAAGGACAATAGCAGAAGCTGTAATGAGATTTTCACTCTGCAGCGGAGTGTGCGCCCATATGAAACTTCCTGCCAGATTAAAACTATGTGCCAGACCGAGACTCGAACTCGGGACCTTTGCCTTTCACGGGCAAATGCTCTATCATCTGAGCTACCCAAGCACGACTCACGCCCCCTCCTCACAGCTGTACTTCTGCCAGTATTAATAGCAGAAGCTCACTGCTTGGTGATGGCGGGGGAAAGAGCAGCGTGACAGACAGGCACTGACATGAAAATACTGCTGGTTTCTCCTAATTAATCTTTATTTTACGTATATCTAGTACAAAAACGGCTATATAACAGTTTATGGAGTTCCTAAAACCCAAAGTTCAAACTCACTACAAGGCTGAAATATCGAAAAAAGGTAAAACTAGACAATCAGTTTGTGAAATAACTGTACGTGATGGAATTGTTTCACTATTTTTCCAGAAATCAGCGTTGAAAATACTATAAAAATCACTTTAAAAATTTGAAAAAAATTTATGTCTCAGGCCTGTGTAATTGTAACTCTGTAAATACATAGGAATAACAGTTCGGAACAACTTAAACTGGAACGATCACGTAGGTAATGTTGTGGAGAAGGCGAACCAAAGACTGCGTTTTATTGACAGAACACTTAGAAGATACAACAAATCCACCAAAGACTGCCTGCGCTATGCTTGTCTGTTTTCTGCTACAGATAGCTGGGCGCAAGACTGTCAACCCGTTAATCGTTAATTAACGAAGTTAACTTTTCGATTAACGGATTAACTTTTAAGTTAATTTAAAAAAAAAACTTTAACGGAATCTTAATGTTTTGTTAACTTTCTTTGGTTCGTTAATCGTTAATTAGGTACCTATCATTTATGATGAAAATAATGCTGCTCCGCCCTCGGAAATCATGTTTGGCAAGCTGGGGTCATGTAGGTGTGTGGCTACGCGAAGGTGCACTCGATTGATGTAAAAAAACAGAGTACCAGGGAAAATAACCAGGTGTCGGCTGTTTATTGCTGGGTTCGCCTTAAGTAGGCTACTACTTTTTATTATTGAACTGACTGTGGAAAATAACCCATGGAATCGGATTCTACCTCCACAGCTAAAAAATTAATCCGTGCCCGCAATTAAATCATTACTTTAATTTTATGAATCCCTAATGTCTGTTCTTTCCGCAGTTTTGCTACATGCTATGTAATTGAAGGTGGAGGGAAGAGAAAGGAAAGGGACTTACGATATCAGCTGTGTTGGGACTTAGTGAGGAATCAGCAGCGACGAGTGAAAGTGTGTGCCGGATCAGATCTCGGACCCGGGATCTACTACTTGCTAGGTACTTGCGTTAACCACTGCACCACCCTGATACGGTATTTACCGCAAATGCGCGAACGGTATCGGTACGCTTCCTGGCTGGCTCACATTCCTACCTAGCGCCACCTAGCCGCAAACTGATCCTGATCAGGAGCACAAATACTTCTCCATTGTGTTAGCCTTAATGGCTAACACTTCGCGCCTTAACAATTTGAAACAACCCATTAGGAGAGCACATGAATCTCGATACATACAGTTGGAAGAAACAGAGAAGGCACGATGTGGTCTAGGAAAATCGAAAAGATAAATCAGCCTTGGGAATTCAGTTACCGACGGTGGTGCCAGTAGCAAAAAAAACCGATTGAAAGAATACGACAGAGAAGCCCTGGAGAGTCTTTTGGCAATGCAGCAATTGGCAGTGGTATGTCTCAAGATAGTGTTGACGAATGCGTAATAAACTTTTTTGTTACGAACATGATTCCTTTACCTGTCGTCGAATAGAAGTCGTTTGAGAAGCCGATAAAAACTTTAAACCTCAGAAAAAGTTCAGTTTCGAAGACAAAACTTGGTAGACGCATCGTTGATGAGCATATTCGATTAAAGCAATATCGTATTAAAAGATACTACCCGATTCTCTTGTATTTTTGTTCTCCTGTGTTTTGACAATGATTATTAAATAATTATAAAACTGAATTATTGAACGATTAAACTGTTTTTATTTATCTTCCTCCCTAAACTTCCCCAACCAAAACATTTTTATTTAAGTAACCGTAATACGTTTGACTCACTTGCCATTTCACTATACTACGACAAAGTTTACTATTACGAGTTAACGATTAACGATTGATTTTAACTTCTGATAAATTTTCTGTAAAGTAACGCTTTAATGTTAAGCGAAGTTAACATTTTTAGTAACGGATTGACGATTAACGAAGTCAACATTTTTATTAACGTTACTCAGTTATGCTGCTAGAGTACTGCTGCGTGGTGTGGGATCCGCGTGAAATAGGACTGACGGAGGACATCGAGAAAGTTCAAAGAAGGTCAGCTCGTTTTGTACTACCTCGCAGCGGAGAAGAGAGTGTCACGGATATGTTACGCGAGTTTGGGTGGTAATCACAAAAACAAAGGCGGTTATCGACGCGGCGAGATCTTTTCACAAAATTTCTATTTCCAACATTCTCCTCCGAATGCGGACATACTTCTCTGACACCCACCTACATGGGAAGGATGATTATCGTTAAAAAAAAGAAGAGAAAACAGAGCTTTCACCGAGAGGTTTAAGTGTTCATTTTTCCGAACGCTGTTCGAGAGTGGAACTGTAAAGCAATAGTGTGAAAGTTGTTCGATAAAATCTCTGCCAGGTACTTAAGTATTAATTGCAGAATAGTCATGTAGGTGTAGACACAGATGCTTCCACGTTTCCATTTCATTTTACGAGACTTTCGTGTCTTAACTTTGAGCAACACCGACATTTCCGTTTACACAAGAGAGAACTTAGCTTTTCACACAAGTTTTTCGTCTCCCTGCAACCTTAAATATATATCGCTGGAACAATTCTCTCCGAGTTTGTACACTTTCTGAATATTGCCATTTTCATAACTTCTATAGCGAGTTGTGCGAGCATGGGCATATGTGAATCTGAGCCTGACTGGCTTCGCCAATTATTGCCGAGCTGCTATATGTTACGTAATCTTCCTTATCTATTAAAAAAGCGTAACAATTTTTATTGTGATGTACGTTGATAATGCCTTAGGGAGCGAAATTAGCTAATTGCTAAATAATGAAATAAAGTGCTTATTTAAAAATAAGACAACGTTCTACGCAGAAATAGACTTCCTGTAAGGTATGTTACACAGACAGCAAACTAATAGTGGGTACTCATTACACTTCACTCTCTAGAACTCGCAAGAACCTTCTGCTCACAATGAATATGAAAAACAAACACGTGATTTACTGGCCGTTGCTCTTTTTACGAAAGATTCAAACAACAGAAGTTATTTTGCGTTGTAAGCTGCGTATTCTTTGATATTTTATGGTTGTAAAATCTCACTGTGGTTCCCTAATTGTACAGAAGGAGACATAAGCGCTTGAGATTTTGAAGACGTGGCAGAGGAGAAGAACTGATGCGACAACGTCAATCAGATTTTAAATGAGGGTAACGAAAGGCAATCCACCATAATTAATGCAGCTTTCCTCACAAATGGTCTCCGTCAAAGGCCCCTAGAAATAAACAGGATTACCTCGAAACAAAGATAATTTTACATTTGACTTCTATTTCTCCACAAAATTAACGCAGTCATCAGTGTCCTATTACATCAACGCAAAGGGTAAATCATTTTAAACATTTGTAAAAGCAACTGAGCTACGGTAGGACCTCTACGGGTAGGAAGTACAATGCAAAATATGTTTAAGATGTCTATATCACCGAAATCGCTTCTCTCTTTATTGTCATCTTGAAGTCGGCAGGGATTCTGAGATTATTCTTGGTCCTATGATTTTGATGCGGATGAGTCACTTACTGATCCCCACAAAATCCCCGATTCCTTCGATGGACTGTTTCTCTCTTAGTCGAGAAATCCAGTTTTAAGTCGCCATGGGCTTCCCTCGCACTATTCCTTTCGCTACACTCCCGCGGAGCATGTAGCTTCTGCCTTCATGGACCTGGCAGAAAAATTTCTGACAGAGCGCAATGTGAAAGTCTTGTTGCTCGACTTATCTAGCCTGGGTTTAGGCCACACCAGTCTTGGGTCGAGCCACTGCTGGAGATATCGACCTTCCAGAAAAGTCAAGAAGCTGTGGGAACCGAAATAGGATATTTACCTCAGTCTTTGAGTTAAGATGATGACCGAAGCATGCTATGTACTAAACATGTCAATTCCAGTTGTATGAACATATTTCAGGAAATGGTCGATTTCAATGACATACGTAAAACGAAACCGACTCATGTTCTCCTTTTTTTAAGAAAAAAAACCTCTTGCGCTAATGTCAATCTTACTTACGATGTTTTTCAGTATGATAGGTTACCAACACACAGCAGTTACGTAACACGATCAACTGACATCACATGGTGCCCTCGTTTAACATGCTGCTTCATATATATGAATATTAATCAACAATGGTGTTTCAATTGAGACGTACATCCATCCGCCACGCCTAGCGGGTCAAGCTATCTGACCATTTAGTATGAAGTACTGATGGTGTTGCCTGAAGCTGTACCGCAGGCGATTCGTGAAGCGTTGTGGATTCAGCAACGACGGGGTGCTGGCACCCTTTGTAGTTCCAATCCGAGACCATCTCGTCACAATGCTGGCTCACGCAGCACTAAACGTATAATCCAAGTAGCTGTATAAATCATCAACAATTGGGAAAGGTGGACGCGTCGAAATGAACGACGTGCTTAACAACCAAGGTCCCCCGAATTAATTTTTAATACTTTTTTTCTTGTGAGACTAGAATAGGCTGCTGTGCAGTCTAAGAAATGCCAGTTTGCACCAGTTATGGGTGACGCAAAAATGATTCAACACACACTAGGTATATTCGACCCAACGTATCAGAAGTTAAAACGCAGATACAGCTATCGTAGAGAACGTACAGTTAGCCAGATAGAGCAGCTTTTGTAGTTAATTATGTAACGTAGCCAATTATTATTACAAGCTAATTTCTCAGTGAAACGTAGTCCACGGAGTCGTATCTAAAGCCTTTATAAGTGTGACACAGAAGCCATAGAACACATTGTACATAATTATTTGCCAATAATTTTATAATGCCCGTAAATACATAATTCTTCACACAGCCCAACCATTATAGTCAGCTAAGAGACAGTTTTACAGAAATATGTACTCGAAAATGGTAGCTTTAGCTTTTATGTAAAGCATTCATGTTAGAAAATAAATTAATTTTACAAAACAAATAATGAAAGATATAATGACTATTAAGAAGAAGTCTCGCAGTATTATGACATATCGTATTATTTTAAGTCGGTAATTCTTTCTTGAACATACTTTCACGTATTCCTCAACGAGGCGCTATACTTTGTTGCACACAGCGACTGGTTTGGGAAACTGGGCCATTGCATTCGAAACAGCACTCTATTTAATTGTCACGTTTGATTTTGCCATGACAGTTTACTTTACAGAATTGGCACTGCATTGCACAACACACTAATTTTGAGAGGAATTCGCTAAAGCGTCCGCCTAGATAGTCGAGGCGGAACTTCTCCTAGCGCTGAAGAAGTACGAGGAAGCTGTGCGTCTGGATCCGTCGTGGCGGAAGTTCTAGAGATAAGAAGGTCGGATGCCTCGCTGATCTTGCCTAGGTAGTCCAGTCGAAGTCCATGTTCACCTTCGACGTTCATCTCACAGGGTAGCAGCTGCGTTATGCTGCTAACTCTCCCCCGCCTTCCACCTCCGCCTCTTCCCTCCCTGCTCCACCCACCTCTGGCCATTAATATCCATTAGGAGCGTTTTGTGTAGGTTCTGTGGGAGTGATGTCAGCAAGTAGAACTGACTACATCCCCTTACTCCGTTATTCCTAAGTTTTTCGACATGTTGGCAGACCGCAGCATCAGACTGCCATTAGTACAGGTATTCTCTTGTCTCTTGATTGGCCATGGTGTTGTTACTCGATCCCGAGGATCACACTCCAGGCACAGTGTTAAGCATGAAAGATAATAACTGCTTCTGTCGAGACTGCTCCTTCGACGTTGAAACCGCGATAAGAAACAGAACTCCTACACATCAGACACTTTGCCTCCATCGGCTCTTTGACAAAGTGTAAAATATTAACCAATCATGTGCTAAAACACGCAGTGCGTTCCCTTCACATAAATATTCCTCAGAGGGCTTGTCCTGGGTGGGAAGGTCCAGCAGACTCAGAAGCCCTTTATTGTGAGCGGGAGCACACCTCTTCCATGTGGCGATGCTTACTAAATAGTTTCACCTGTTTGACCCTATCCTCATACGAAGTATAAATTAGATATCGGACTATATTGCTGCTTCTCCACCTAAGAAAATCTTGGCACAGCTGCAGCCTAGTCGCGAAGGCAGGCAAACTGCTCAAAGGCATTTCTTATCCCGCCAGGTTCAGTACGGCAAAAAACCGCTTTTATGTCGCTGCACAGAATGAAAAACTGTAATTTCACTAACCAGTCCCAATACTTGGAACAACATTTCCTAAAAATAAACAAACAAATGTAGAATTCTCTCGAGGATCCACTCTGCACTGACCGACAAGTAAGTCATCTACTTGTCTTGTCCTTAATAAAAAGAACTCTGATCTTGGTAATACGAAGGCTTCTTTTTTTCAAGGTCCTATTGGACGTGAAATTACAACCACTGTGAAAATCCAATGAAATTTTGTACAGATGTGTTGCGCAGTGTCTCTAGTATGCCAGTTTATCGTGTCACATCGCACTTCAGTTCTGAGCGCAGAGTGAGCACGTAAAGATGCCTAGCACAGAAGAGTGTCCCGCAAAGGGCGAAGTGCGTACAGTCAATCCCTTTCAGGGCTTCCGTCTCATTTAATGCAGCCCAAATCACGTAAGTGCAAAGTGCAACAGAGCAGAAACTTTGGGACAGCATGTATAGACGTTGACGATGCAGGCGGTCAGGGAAGGAAGCGAGTGTCAAACAAACTCCGCCAGTGGATCAGACGATTCGAGAAAATTTCATTAAGAACAAGTGAAGAGGAATGTTGTCATCAGGCATTGTGCTTCTTCATAACAATGCTCAGCGGCACACTGCAGCTGCTACACAGACGCTCCTGCAGAGTTTTCGGAGGGAAGTGTTTGATCATCCACCATACAGCCCAGACTTAGCTCCCTCTGGTTTTCATCACTTTGCTCGCAGGAACCGGTGGCTATCAGGACAGCATTTTGACCCAGAAAACGAGCTGTAGACCAGCGTAGAGAATTGGCGTAAAGCACAGCCGGCTACCTTCTATGCCTTCCATTGGCAAGTTGGTACCAAGTTCAGACAGATGTCTAAGTCGTAGGGGCGACGATGTAGAGAAGTAGCTGGAAGGTGCAGCGAAATGTGGCAAATAAAACATTTCTTTAATTTCACTATGGCGTCCATTTTGTGACCAATTGGACACTAAAAAAAAGTAGCAGTCGTATAATATCATGGAAATTTTAATTACGACAGTAAATCCTGTATCACTAACAGCAGAGCAAAGCATCAGCTCCATGAGCGCTGAAGTATTATTCTTGAAATCTCAAACGGAATACCTGGGCTCAACTAGATTCATGACTATTAACTCATATAGTAACACAGTTAACTGACTATATTCAATTCCAAAGGCATCTATTCTGACAGAGTAGACCTCTGAGAAAATGATATTGCTGATCTCGTACTGTTACACAGCGCACCACCAATGGTATCAATAATACTGGATAACACACATAACTTAACTATGAGTCTGTGATAAAAGTATGTTTTTTTATTCTACAAATGAGTTTGTTTTCTGATGTATTAACAGGTGTCCTATCATCTTGACCCTTCTTCTTGTCAGTGTATTCCACATATTCTTTTCCTCTCCGATTCTGCGCAGGACCTCCTCATTCCTTACATTATCGTTCCACTTAATTTTCAACATTCGTCTGTAGCACCGCATCTCAAGTGCTTCGATTCTCTTCTGTTACGGTTTTCCCACAGTCCTGTGCTCCAAACGTACATTCTCAGAAATTTCTTCCTCAAAGTAAGGCCCATGTTTGATACTAGTAGCTTTCTCTTGGCCAGGAATACCTCTTTTGCCATAGCTAGTCTGCTTTTGATGTCCCCCTTGCTCCGTCCGCCGCGGGTTATTTCGCTGCCTAGGTAGTAGAATTCCTTAATTTCATCTAATTCACGACCATCAATCCTGATGTTAAGTTTCTCGCTGTTCTCATTTCCGGTACTTACCATTACTTTCGTCTTTTTTCGTTTTCCACTCAATCCGTTTTCGGTACCCATTAGACTGTTCATTCCGTTCAGCAGATCATGCAATTCTTCTTTAGTTTTACTCAGGATAGCATTATAATCAGCTAATGGTATCATTGATATCCCTTCACCCTGAACCTTCCTTTTATTTCCATCATTGCTTCTTCGATATACAGATTGAACAGTAGAGGTGAAAGACTACACCCCTGTCTTACACTCTTTTTAATCCTAGCACTTTGTTCTTGGTCGTATATACGCTCTCGTCTCTTGTACATATTGTGTATTACAAGATATTACAAACATCTCCATATAGAGTACCCTTATTTTTCTCAGAATCTCGAAAATCTTGCACCGTTTTACATTGTCCAACGCTTTTTCCAGGTCAATAGGTTCTATGAACGGGTCTTGATTTTTCTTTAGTCTCGCTTCCATTATCAGCTGCAATGTTGGGATTGTCTCTCTGATGTCTTTGCCTTTCCTAAAGCCAAACTGATCGTCATCTAACACATCCTCAATTTTCTTTTCCACTCTTCTTTGTATTATTCTTGTCAGCATTTAAATGCATGAGCTGTTAAGCTGATTGTGCGATAATAATTCTCGCACTTGTTACCTCTTGCAGTCTTCGGAATTGTGAGGACGATATTTTTCCGAAAGTCAGATGGTATTTCACCAGACTCACACATTCTACAAAACAACGTGAGTAGTCAAATGGTTCAAATGGCTCTGAGCACTATGGGACTCAACTGCTGTGGTCATTAGTCCCCTAGAACTTAGAACTACTTAAACGTAACTAACCTAGGGACATCACACACATCCATGCCCGAGGCAGGATTCGAACCTGCGACCGTAGCAGTCTCACGGTTCCGGACTGCGCGCCTAGAACCGCGAGACCACCGCGACCGGCGTGAGTAGTCGTTTTATTACCACTTCCGTCAATGATTTTAGAAATTCTGATGCAATGTTATCTATCCCTTCTACTCTTTGAAATTCTGCTTCCAATACAAAACTAGTCATTAGTCACAATTATTTTTCATTATCTTGTCTGTAAGCGATCGTAGTAATAAGGCTTTCATACGTATTGTAATTTGTCATAAATCGGAGAAAACCATTGTCCTTTGAGCACTAATTTTTTAAATATTTTAATAAACAAAAATAAATTATTTCAATAGTTTTCCTATATGAGCTATAGTGTGAGAACATTTGAGGTAATGAATCAAGAATGAAAGAGAGAAATTCCCCTATTACTCTAATATTTAAACAATGAACGGAAGGATGGCTGATCACATTCGACTTCAAACTGACCAAAATATGAAAACGGAATAATTTTCGGGAAAGACGGATTTTACGGACAAGGCAGCTAAAATCCTCACTATACGAGGGTCTTTTTTCACCGAAAAAACAGGCAGGTAAAAACAACGTTTCTCTATATTCATTATCCGCACTTGTAGTTTATATAAGCAATGTTATTACTCCCAGAAATAACGCTGAAAAAATACAATAATCTTGCAAAGGGCAGTATGCAATTCATTTCGCTTGAGCTCTGTATATAGCCTAAAGGTTTCAGCTACTAAAGCTAATGTGATGCCTAACGTATGGTAGGTACCAACAGTAAACAATTTATATTTATGGTAAAACATGGGGGCGGTATTCTTATTTCTAGTACATCGGCTGCGACAAAGAGGTAAAAAAGTAAAAACAAATATCTGTTAGGAAATGGATGGAACAATTGCAAGAACTTTCAGAGTGAAAGTGAGGAAATATATTTAAATAAAATGTTATAAAGAAGTGGTAGTCTCCATCTTGCTGTATGTAGCATAATTTTTTGAACAAAGAAAGAAATATCTTACGAAAATGGAAACATCAACATTGAATGTTGTCTTTTCGAATGAGAACCGTGGCTGTAGTAAACTTATAATCCTTCAGATGTCTCTTACAGAGTTCCTTGCTTTCCTTTTGGGGTCTCGTATTGGTTACTGGTTTCGTGCACTACGATAAAAAAATTGTCGTTTAAAATTCGGTAAACTTACGACTGAAATGTGCCAAAAACTTACGTGGTGTTTATTTCTGTGTGACTAATTCGTCATGCATTGGTGTGTGTCGAAGTAGTTTCCAGAGAATTTAACTGCACTCACACAGTGTACGTGTAAACATGTGTGAACTTTAAAATGCATAACGTAAATGCACGACGAATTCGTCGAGATGAAATATACACCATGAAAGTTTTCGCCACTTTTCAAGTTTTATGTGCTTTAAAGTCATTCCCTGTAGGTTTTTGTGAAGGTCAAAAAGAAAAAATCTTGTAAGTTTATCTAATTTTAAACGACAACTTTTTGTTTATATTAGCTCACAAAACCAGTACCGAGTACAAAATGAGACCCAGCAGGAAAACAAGGAAATCTGTTAGAGCCATCTTGTGGAGTGTTTTTGATTATTCCGAAACCGGTAACTGTTTGGTTCAAACAATTTTTATAAACCATGCTTGTGGCTGGTTGTTGTTTACATCATAGACCTTATAAACAACGTTGAAGTTCCTCTGTTCTGCAAAAAGTTGCAACAGAGGAGTTAAAATCGCTGACATGTACATAAATCTGGAAATCGGTATAACGTACACAATAAGGAAAGCTGCATATAACAAAAATATATGGAAGAAACACGTTCAGCATATGCCGGAGATCAGGATCCCAACGCATGAAAGAGTGTAGTCCACATAACGCACTTGTTTGGTAATTTCTTAAATTCTTTTATCGGTCATCCTATATTATCACCATTAAATCGAGATTAGTTATCAGTATTTGGTTCAAAACATGAAACAGGTTTCGGTTCTCTGTGTCTCCAACGCACTACCACATACAGTCCGGGTTGTAGATCAAACGGTATGCACGACAGCAGTGTGGGCTGCCTAACACGCAGGCAACATGCTATACGCTTCTCCCCTAAAGAACTTTGACTTGTGTGTTAACGATGAGATTTAATACAATGGTGGTATTTTCTCTCTGCTTTCAGTCCGCTGCTTCCTAATACTTGCTTGAAGTCAAGAGTTACAAAGTTCTAAGTAATTTCGAGCATATGTCATTACGTCAATTATCTATCCTATATCCCTAGTAATTTCCGACTTAATTGAACTATACGGTTGAAGTTGTACCTTTCAGGGAGACTAGCAACCTCAAAAATCACTTTAGATCCTTCAGTGTACACTGATGTACAGAACTTACGGGTTAAAATAACGTTCGTATGGTGTATGACTGCCAAGTAACACAGATCGATCACAGCGGTTCATGATGGCCTCTTTGTACACTACAAAAGGCAGAAGGTTGTTCGTAATTGGGTGTGTGGTCACCAAGGACAGCAACGCATGCTCTACAACGTGCTCCCTTGTTCGTAACGGGTTCTTGTGTCAGAATGTTCCATTCTTTCACCGGCGCGGTTGATAATTGCTAGATGCTTGTTACTGCATGTTGACAGGCTGCAATACGTCTCTTCAAGCATCACATACGTGCTAAATGGGATCAAAGTCGGAGGAACGGGCAGGCTAGTACATTCACCGAATATCCTCCACCTGCTCAGTTCGGTGCCATCCACAAAAACGAAGTAAGGACCGAATGCACCCCTGAAAAGACTCACATGTCGGTTGGTCACAGCCAGTGCGCTCCCTGCCGCCGTTGGATAAACAGCTGCCAGCAGAAAGTCGTATACTCCTAGCTCACTCATTTGTTACATAATTTAATTCCTTTGCGTGTTTTTGGTACTTGCATTGTTTAATTCATAAATTTTTGGCGTATTATAGTATTTGAGAGTTGTAGCATCGCGCTTTAGTACCTGAATAGTGTAAAATCGCGTAGTCTCCTTCCGCCGCCAAGCAGTGTGTCAGCAGTGAGAAAGTAGCAGCATTACTGCATTTACTAGGCAATCTTGTATTTTAATAACCGTTTAAATTTTGTGTCGTTTGTTTGTGCTCTCTGTAGATTAATTCAGACGTTCTTTGCACAACAGTTTTTAGCATGGATAGGGACTGCAACTTCTGTGTTCGTATGCAGACTGAGTTGGCATACCCTTCGTTCCCAGCTTCAGGCAGTGTTGGCTTCGGTCACACAGCTTGAGGCTGTTGCCAGTGGGCAGCACTGTGGGGGTCCGGATGGGGTTTGTCGGGGACGGCCAGCTCGTCCCACGCATCCCCCGATTGGACTACGACTGTGGCTGCCCAGGATACTGCCCACATTGAGGTTGATCCCTCACCTGTGGTAGAGTGGGAGGTCGTCTCGAGGTGTGGCAGGGGGCGAAAGACATTCCGGAGGGCTGAACGGAAGGCCTCTCCAGTTTGTCTGACGAACCGGTTTCAGGCTCTGTCTCCGGCTGATACTGATCTTCGGCCGGAGATGGCTGCTTGTCCTGTTACAGAGGTTGCCCCTCAGTCTGCAAGATCCAGGAAGTCGCAGAGGGTGGGGTTACTGGTAGTTGGGAGCTCCAACGTCAGGCGCGTAATGGGGCCCCTTAGGGATATGGCAGTAAGAGAGGAGAAGAAAACCAACGTGCACTCCGTGTGCATACCGAGGGAAGTCATTCCATATGTGGAAACGGTCCTTCCGGATGCCATGAAGGGTACAGGGTGCACCCATCTGCAGGTGGTCGCTCATGTCGGCACCAATGATGTGTGTCGCTATGGATCGGAGGAAATACTCTCTGGCTTCCGGCGGCTATCTGATTTGGTGAAGACTGCCAGTCTCGCTAGCGGGATGGAAGCAGAGCTCACCATCTGCAGCATCGCCGACAGGACTGACTGCGGACCTTTGGTACAGAGCAGAGTGGAGGGTCTGAATCAGAGGCTGAGACGGTTCTGCGACCGTGTGGGCTGCAGATTCCTCGACTTGCGCCATAGGGTGGTGGGGTTTCAGGTTCCGCTGGATAGGTCAGGAGTCCACTACACGCAACAAGCGGCTACACGGGTAGCAGGGGTTGTGTGGCGTGGACTGGGTGGTTTTTTAGGTTAGATGGCCTCGGAAAAGTACAGAAAGGGCAACAGCCTCAACGGGTGCGGTGCAAAGTCAGGACATGCGGCGACCAAGCAGCAATCGGTATTGTAATTGTAAACTGTCGAAGCTGCGTTGGTAAAGTACCGGAACTTCAAGCGCTGATAGAAAGCACCGAAGCTGAAATCGTTATAGGTACAGAACGCTGGCTGAAGCCAGAGATAAATTCAGCCGAAATTTTTACAAAGGCACACACGGTGTTTAGAAAGGACAGATTGCATGCAACCGGTGGTGGCGTGTTTGTCGCTGTAAGTAGTAGTTTATTCTGTAGTGATGTAGAAGTGGATAGTTCCTGTGAAATATTATGGGTGGAGGCTACACTCAACAACCGAGCTAGGGTAATAATTGGCTCCTTTTACCGACCTCCCGACTCAGCAGCATTAGTGGCAGAACAACTGAGAGAAAATTTGGAATACATTTTATATCAATTTTCTCAGAATATTATAGTCTTAGGTGGAGATTTCAATTTACCGGATACAGACTGGGACACTCAGATGTTTATGACGGGTGGTAAGGACAGAGCATCAAGTGACATTATACTGAGTGCACTATCCGAAAATTACCTCGGGCAATTTAACAGAGAACCGACTCGTGGAGATAACATCTTGGACTTACTGGTAACAAACAGACCCGAACTTTTCGACTCTGTAAGCGCAGAACAGGGAATCAGTGATCATAAGGCCGTTGCAGCATCTACATCTACATCTACATCTACATCCATACTCCGCAAGCCACCTGACGGTGTGTGGCGGAGGGTACCCTGAGTACCTCTATCGGTTCTCCCTTCTATCCCAGTCTCGTATTGTACGTGGAAAGAAGGATTGTCGGTATGCTTCTGTGTGGGCTCTAATCTCTCTGATTTTATCCTCATGGTCTCTTCGCGAGATATACGTAGGAGGGAGCAATATACTGCTTGACTCCCTGAATATGGAAGTTAATAGGAATATAAAAAAGGGAGGAAGGTTTATCTGTTTAGCAAGAGTAATAGAAGGCAGATTTCAGACTACCTAACAGATGAAAACGAAAATTTCTGTTCCGATACTGACAATGTTGAGTGTTTATGGAAAAAGGCAATTGTAAAATGCGTTTTAGACAGGTACGTGCCGAGTAAAACTGTGAGGGACCGGAAAAACCCACCGTGGTTCAACAACAAAGTTAGGAAACTGCTGCGAAAGCAAAGAGAGCTTCACTCCAAGTTTAAACGCAGCCAAAACCTCTCAGACAAACAGAAGCTAAACGATGTCAAAGTTAGCGTAAGGAGGGCTATGCGTGAAGCGTTCAGTGAATTTGAAAGTAAAATTCTATATACCGACTTGACAGAAAATCCTAGGAAGTTCTGGTCTTCCGTTAAATCAGTAAGTGGTTCGAAACAGCATATCCAGACACTCCGGGTTGATGATGGCATTGAAACAGAGGATGACACGCGTAAAGCTGAAATACTAAACACCTTTTTCCAAAGCTGTTTCATAGAGGAAGACCGCACTGCACTTCCTTCTCTAAATCCTCGCAAAAACGAAAAAAAGGCTGACATCGAAATAAGTGTCCAACGAATAGAAAAGCAACTGGAATCACTCAACAGAGGAAAGTCCACTGGACCTGACGGAATACCAATTCGATTCTACACAGAGCACGCGAAAGAACTTGCCCCCCTTCTAACAGCCGTGTACCGCAAGTATCTAGAGGAACGGGAGGTTCCAAATGATTGGAAAAGAGAACAGGTAGTACCAGTCTTCAAGAAGGGTGGTCGAGCAGATGCGCAAAACTATAGACCTATATCTCTGACGTCGATCTGTTGTAGAATTTTAGAACATGTTTTTTGCTTGAGTATCATGTCGTTTTTGGAAACCCAGAATCTACTCTGTGGGAATCAACATGGAATCCGGAAACAGCGATCGTATGAGACCTAACTCGCTTTATTTGTTCATGAGACCCAGAAAATATTAGATACAGGCTTCCAGGTAGATGCTATTTTCCTTGACATCCGGAAGGCGTTTGATACAGTTCCGCACTGTCGCCTGATAAACAAAGTAAGAGCCTACGGAATATCAGACCAGCTGTGTGGCTGGATTGAAGAGTTTTTAGCAAACAGAGCACAGCATGTTGTTATCAATGGAAAGACGTCTACAGACGGTAAAGTCACCACCGACGTGCCACAGGGGAGTGTTATGGGACCATTGCTTTTCACAATATATATAAATGACCTAGTAGATAGTGTCGGAAGTTCCATGCGTCTTTTCGCGGATGATGCTGAAGTATACAGAGAAGTTGCACCATTAGAAAGTTGTAGCGAAATGCAGGAAAATCTGCAGCGGATAGGCACTTGGTGCAGGGAGTGGCAACTGACCCTTAACATAGATAAATGTAATGTATTGCGAATACATAGAAAGAAGGATCCTTTACTGTATGATTATATGACAACGGAACAAACACTGCTAGCAGTTACTTCTGTAAAATATCTGGGAGTATGCGTGCCGAACTATTTGAAGTGGAATGATCATATAAAATTAATTGTTGGTAAGGCGAGTACCAGGTTGGGATTCATTGGGAGAGTCCTTAGAAAATGTAGTCCATCAACAAAGGAGGTGGCTTACAAAACACTCGTTCGACCTATACTTGAGTATTGGACATCAGTGTGGGATCCGTACCAGGTCGGGTTGAGAGAGGAGATAGAGAAGATCCAAAAAAGAGCAGCTCATTTCGTCACAGGGTTATTTGGTAACCGTGATAGCGTTACGGAGATGTTTAGGAAAATCAAGTGGCAGACTGTGCAAGAGAGGCGCTCTGCATCGCGGTGTAGCTTGCTGTTCAGGTTTCGAGAGGGTGCGTATCTGGATGAGGTGTCGAATATATTGCGTCCCTCTACTTATACCTCCCGAGGAGATCACGAATGTAAAATTAGAGAGATTCGAGCGCGCACGGAGGCTTTCAGACAGTCGTTATTCCCGCGAACCATTCGCAACTGGAACAGAGAAGGGAGGTAATGACAGTGGCACGTAAAGTGCCCTCCGCCACACACCGTTGGGTGGCTTGCTGAGTATAAATGTAGATGTAGATGTCGAAATGCAGTGTCAACATGACGTTGACCCGTGAGTGTATCACGTTCAATGATTTAGAGGTCAGTACCCGCATGCAATATTAAGCCTCCCCACACCTTAACAACCGTACCACCAAAACAATGATGTTCGCAATGTTCCTAGATGCATATCGTGTTCCCACCTCTCGCCATAGGAGGGTACGTCTAGAATCACTACTCAGCCTGAATCTGCTCTCGTCCGAGGAAAGACTGCGACCCCACTCATCTTTGCTCCAGTCGCTACGCTCTTGGCACCATCGAAAACGATGAAGCCGGTGTGAAGGTGCAAACGAAATACAACGTATAGGTCGTCGGATAAAGGGAGCACCCCAGTCTCCGTGCCCCTGTGGAACGTGACATTGCGTGTCATGCAGTCCTGTTAAATGTGGTTTCAACTGCAGCCGCTGTTTGACGATTGTCCCTTCACGCCTGTTGCAAAATTTAGGATACATCTGCTTTTGTACTTGACCTCTCCGAGCATAAGTACTTTTGGTTC
This sequence comes from Schistocerca gregaria, assembly GCF_023897955.1. NCBI lineage: Eukaryota > Metazoa > Arthropoda > Insecta > Orthoptera > Acrididae > Schistocerca > Schistocerca gregaria. Next base: position 275,493,462 of record NC_064931.1, read on the forward strand.
GGAACGCTCACGATGCAATTGAAACAATACTCTCAGCAATACCAATCTCCTGGGCTACGTTCACCACACTTCGTCCTCCGTCCAATTTCCCAGACACTCTTCCTCGTGTGAAGTCATCCACGTGTTGTCTCTAAGCCACACTGTCATGAAGAACACCACCAGAGTGTATCATAACTGCTCAATGACAGACATACACTGCCTTTCCCCGTTCCTTCAACTGCCTCGTGTTGCAGGGACAGCCCCATTTGGCGCTACAGTCACTCCGAACTCACGCCATGTGACGCCCAACTGTCTGCGCACGACTTGTAATCCTTCGCCAAACTGGTCCTGCACTTTAATTCATCTTCACCGAGCAGTTAATGTTAATGTATTATGTTACTTTATCTGGGTCGTCCCTAAGTTCTGCATAGCAGTGTATATGTCCCTTCCTCTTTATTTGTTCATAGTAAATTACTTAAGTTGAATTAGCATATAGATGACTTAGACTATCCTAACTAAATGTTAATTAATTCATAGTTAAATATATCCATTAGTGAGCGAGACTTGAAGTTCAGTAAATGAAAGGATGAGTCGCACTTCTTTAGGAATGGCGTACAGGTACTCTGTGATTATACTAAAGTGGAGAGTATGGAGAACTTATAAATTGAAATTCAGAAGTGGTTTAGGATACGTAACAGAAAACTTTGGGCCTTGGAAGACCGACAGTGATGCTAAAACCCACCAGGGTTTAATAAAAACATGAAAAAGTATGTACGGAAAAAGTGAGAGATTCATGGTAGAATTAAAGAAAGCAATTCCTTGATGACAAACAAACGCTGAACAATCTCGGAGCAAGCATGATTAAACTACACAACAGGTATTCAATACATTTGAAAGAACGATCTTACTTGTAGGTTTGTGAGAATCTGTAAGAAATTTTGTCCTACTTTACTTAGCGGTGTAAAACTGACATACGGAACTGAATTACGACTAAAGTCGACCGATAGAGCGCAAAAGAGCGAGTCCGAAAAAGGAACTGCAAGGGTCCATGTAGAATACGTGGAGGAACTGGTCCGCCTTCTGATAACAGTTTCTCGTAAGTCGCTGTAACTATGCAGCGTCCCACGTGCTGCACATCGTTTGCGATTTTAAGAAGGGTCACGGGACAGATGAAGAATTATTAGAATTATATATTAATGCCTTCAGCTGCTGACGGGCGTTGATATATATTAACGGGGGCAGGTGAAACTGTGTGCCCCGTCCGTACTCGAACGCGGGATCTCCTGCTTACATGGCAGACGCTCTATCCATATGAGCCACCGAGGGCACAGAGGATAGTGCGGCTGCAGGGACTATCTCGCGCACGCCTCCCGCAAGACCCACATTTTCACCTTATATGTTCACACATTACATTCGTAGTGTCCCTACCAACACACTCATTACTTGTGGAAGACAGTCTTACCAAGTCCCGTAAGAGTTCGCGTAATATGTGTGCATCCGCAGAGAAGAGGGTCACGGCCGGTACTGCCAGAACTATATGTTTACATGGATATGGTGTCTGCTCTTTCGGACATGTCCGAAAGAACAGACACCATATCCATATAAGTATGTAGATGAAGAATTGGACATCTTTTACGTTGAGTCTAATTGTTAGACAATTATGAAATATACACTGACGGAAAAAAGCGCAACACAAAAAAATAATTGATGTAGAGTGGTGAAATTTTGGGAATACATTTGTCTAGGTAACACATTTAAGTGATTAGCACTGTGAGATCGCAGGTTAATGCATGCGCGAGATAAGCCATTGCAAATGTGATATGCTGGCACATTAATAACCGGTGAAATAGGCAGAACGTTGTATGCAGGCATGCAAACATGTTGTACATGTTGTACAGGTGCCGGATGTCAGTTTGTGCAGTGGAGTACCATGCCTGTTCCACTTAATCGTTCAGTACAGGGACGGTTAATGCTGTTTTGGATGACGCTGGAGTTGTCGTCTGATCTCCAATATGTGCTCGATTGGAGACAGATCTGGGGATCAACCAGGTCAAGGCTACATGCCGACACTCTGTAGAGCATGTTGGGGTACAAGAGCGGTATGTGGTCGAGCGTTATCTTGTCGGAAACACCACCTGGAATGCTGTTTATGAATGGTAGCACAACAGGTCGAATGGCCAGACTGACGTACAATTTTTCAGTCAGGCTGCGTGGCATAACAATGAGAGTGCTCCTGCTGTCATACGAAATTGCACCCCGCACTATAAATCCAGTTGCAGGTCCAGTGCGCTTAGAAATCAGACATGTTGGTTGCAAGCCCTCATTTGGCCTCATAACCCACATACTGCCATCACTGGCACCGAGGCAGAATCAGCTTTATCAGAAAACACAACAGACCTGCTTTCTGTTCTCCAATGAGCTCTCGCTTGACATCACTGGCGTCATAAACTGCGGTGGTTTGAGGTCAGTGGAATGCATGCTACGGGCGCCTGCTCGGAGCTGTCCTTTGAGTAACCGATTTGTAACAGTTCGTTGCGTCACTGTGGCTCCAACTACTGCTCAAGTTACTGCTGCAGATGCACGATGCGCTAGAGCCATACGCCGAACGCGACGGTCTTTCGTCTCGGTAGTGTCACGTTACCATCCAGAACGCGTCTTCTTGCGACACTATATTCTCGTGACCACTGCTGTCAGCGATTAGGCCAAGTAGTTCTGCAGTATAGAGGAAGAAACATCCAGCTTCTGGTAGCCCTGTTACATGACCTAGTTCAAACTAAGTGAGGTGTTGATAGTGGTGTCTTTGTCGCCTTAAAGGCATTCTTGACTAATATCAACTCACCGCGTCCAGTCTCAAAGGTAACTAACGCTCAGGACCATTACAGCGTGTATTTAAAGAAACCTGATTTTCATCGTAATAGTGGCGCTACTAGCGCCACACTTATGCGACTGGCGTGAAATTTGAACAGACATCATATTTTAGATGTACAAACACACCTATCAACGTTCGTCTGTATCGCAAAGCTCCTTCTTGGTATTATAACTCCTTTTTCCGCCAGTGTATCTGGTATTTGTGTATGATAACTCGTTTTGGAGACTAAACCATTCCTCCATGAGACTCAACGAGGATTCCACAAGCACCCATCTTCCTCTAGTCGTCCATGAGATCCAGAAGACCTAACACTGCAGATCCCAAGTTGGTCCATTTTTTGTCTTTCGGGAATCCTTCGTTATAGGTCTGTATCGTCTCATAGTAAACGTTCTTATCATAGATAGAAGACTTTGTGGCGGAAGCGGCGCCAGAAGCGGAAGTAGCGTCCGACAAAAAGAAATCAGAATAGGATTTAACTTACTGTCGAGCACAAGCTCAGATTTGTAACGGTTCTTTTTAAAGGGAACATCCCGTTCTTTGTTTTTCGCAATAAAGCGGAACAACAGAAAGCTTGTTTCTGATTTATTGGGAACCGCCGTTCTACCGAATGCGAGTGTGACAGGATCTTTCTTCTTCTCTGCATACATAAACGATCTATCGGATGAAACGAGCAGCAAACTGTAATGTTTGTTGATGATTCTGTAGTGTTGGTTCAAATGGTCTATGGGACTTAACTTCTGAAGTCATCAGTCCCCTAGAACTTAGAGCTACTTAAACCTAACTAACCTAAGAACATGACACACATCCATGCCCGAGGCAGGATACGAACCTCCGACCGTAGCGGTCGCGCGGTTCCAGACTGTAGAGCATAGAACCGCTCGGCCACCCCGACCGGCCTCTGTAGTGTAAGGGAAAGTGTCGTCGATGAGTGAACGTAGGAGGATACAAGATCATTTATAAAAATTTCTATGAGTGGCATGCCGGTTGCCGCACTCACGTCGGTTAAATGTCTAGACGTAACGTTGCAAATGGATATGAAATGCGACGATCACGTTAATTCCAAGGTAGGGAAATCCAATGGTCAACTGCGGTTTGTTGGGAGAGTTCTAGGAAAGCATAGCTCATCTACATATGAGTGCGCGTAAGAAGCACTTGCGTGATCCATTATTGTTTACATCTCGAGTGTTTGGAATCGACACTAGGTCGGATATAAGGAAGACACAGACGCAATTCAGAGACGGGCTGCTAGATTTGGTACTGGGAGGTTCGATCAGCAAATGAGTATTACGAAAAGGCTTCGTAATATAATATGGGAACCCATGGAACTTTGTTTTCGCGAAACACTACTGAGAAAGCTTAGAGAACCGCATTTATGACAGACGAAGAACGATTCTGCTGCAACCAACCTACGAGAGCGTGCTGAAACGTAATGCCTCCGGATTATTTATGTTAAAACTCTTAAAGCTTTTTCAATAAAACAAATGCTGTTAACATTCCACATCTTTAGTCTTCATGTCTACATATTTGTTTCTCAACATAGTCACCCTGGCGAGGAACACATGTCTCCCAACGAGAGACGAGTTTGTTGATTCCGTCACTGTAGGATGTGTGGCTTAGTTGACGGAGCCACAACTTCACCGCTTGCACCGCTTCATCACTATCAAATTGAAGTCATCGATGGTGTTCTTTAAGTTTTGGAAACAGATGAAAATCGGATGGGACCAAGTCGGGAATGTGTGGTGGATGATCGACGACAGTGAACACAAGGCGCCGGACTCGTGCAGATGTCGCAGCGGTCGTGTGTGGTCTGGCATTGTCATACTGAAGGAGGGGGTGTTCCATGTGTGGACGAACTCTTCGAATTCGAAACTTGATTACAGCATGTTGTTTCTCACACACGGACGTAGTTACGTTACACACCGCCATGTTACATGCTACAGTCCGCAGCCTCTAGCGGCAGAGGCCAGCAAAAAGAAGAAAAAAATGAAAGAATTGTGGCCGGCAGTTCGCACCTGGGGGAAGTTCGTCAGCAGAGTTGCAAGTCTTTTCAGTTGGCGCCACGCTGGGAGACTTGCACATCGATAGTGATGATATGACGATGAGGACAGCACAACACCCAGCCCCCGCAAGGAGAAAATCTCCGACCTGGCCTGGAATCGAACCCGGGGCGCTGCATGGCTGTCAGATGCTCTGACAACACAGCTAAGAGGACGGACAGGGCAGCTGTGACGTCCCCTCTCTCCTTTTGTTGTCGCTGTTGATGTTGAGCCGCTACTGCTACAGCTCGGTCGGTGGAATGGAGACGTGACGCGCAGTGGTGGTTGTCCCCGTCGGATAACGTGGAACAGCACCTCAAAATCTCTAAATAAAATTGTTCTTCGCGTAATGTATGAAAGTCCGTTTGCGAGTCCACACAGTCTTCTCAGCGATGCGAACTACTGATTTTAATTGACTATTATGGTTTTATGATGATTTGTTATGCGCGGTTAGATATTTATTGCAGTATTGAGTGAATCATTCATCAACGGCGTCGTTTCACACCACTGAAGCGAGGAAAAATAAATTTCGGTTGATTATCAGTAGTTGTTAGGTTGCTAGGCAGAATTTCTCACTACGGCACGACGCAAATCTAGAGATAATCTACAATGCTGCCTTGCTTTCGTGCGTCGTGACATTATTTCGGTAAAACACTCCTTTCGATGGTCAATGTTCATCAAGTCACTCTTTCAATTAAAATGTTCACAGTTAACAAATTTTGATTATCAACTATCACCCAGTTCAATTAATGATGGAACCAACACGTGAGATTTCCATTACTGACGAACAATTTTATTGTTCCTTCTTAGCAATTAGTTTATAATCATCACACCACACGCACACCGATGGATCAGATCAATTACGATTCTTTTCAATTCGGTGAACGTGACAATTACGACAACTTTTACAATCGGCGTATTTGTATTATTTTCGTGTGGTCGTATTAATGTTTCCTATTCCAGGCTAATCAGGTATTGCAGTCTTCGATACTATATCCATTCTCCGTTGTAACTGTTCACTTTGATGAAGGTTGAGTCCAACAATAATATCTCCAATAATTAAAGTTCATTAACTCGTCGTTCACTATCAGAATGTCACTTCTGTTCAAGTTCTCAAGTCAGAATAACTGAGAACAAAGTCCGACCATCTCTATCACACAATATTACTTTGTTTTGAGTAGAAACAATATCGTAGCGTTCCGTTTTCAGTACTATGACAAACGGTGCTCTCTCTCGACTTGATAGCAAGCAAGCTAGCAAGCGACTAACTTTTCCATGATCGAGCATTGCGGACGCACTGCATTTCCTTTTCGCTGCGTTTACAACTCTCTTTCACAATAAATGTTATCTCTGACCGACATATTACTTTGGACTTAACTTTCGTCGTACTGATTTGCAGTTATTACTGAGATGTTTGATAGCTAATTGAAAGTAACCTTTCTTTCTTTCTGCCTTTATATCATGACATACTCAGTAATTATTGAAATTGGTGTTCATCAAGACTTTAAGGTGTTATATTATTGTCAAAGTTGTCGTACCTTTCAGGATAACACTGTTCCCTACTTTAAATTATCATGACATTCTTATTTGGGTTTTTTGGTTTCTTTGGGTGTTACACAGCATATACGTAAACACGAAGAATAAATGTGTATAATGTTCATTACGTCTGTTTTATTTCAAGATGTTTAAGAGTTTTCAAGTAAAAATTCGGAAGCATTACTTTTCGTCACAGCCAGTACCAAGTTAGACGCGTTTTCAGGGAAGAAAATGTTGATGTCATGCTGAACCCAAACTGATATTATGTGAAGAGTGCTGGCTACTAGTGGGAAACCTGTTGTAGAATGTTTCAGTTGCTTGCAGCAACAGAAGTGTGCGATATCACTGACTTTCAATGTGACACTTTCTTGATAGATTAGGTCGAACGCTGCACTGTTCTTTGTAAGTTCTTATTTTGGCTTATGTCATTCGTAGCCTTGTGAAGACCATCGAAGGAAATTTTTTGTCACGAACAACCTAATATAAAATTCCAAGTTATTTGTCTGAGAAAAAGTAACTCCACACTAAAATGTTTTCAGTTCTTCAGTGCACGGTTTCACTTTTGTACGATTGCGGCTTGGTGATGTTACACTTTTAATATATTTATTTATGCCGTCACAACCGCAACAAATCAACTGCCTGTAACTCGATAGCTCTCAAGCACAATACCTAACAATTTTGAATGAATGAATGAGAGTATTCCGCGTACTGTGATATATGAGCAGTGGGACTTTTCGCCAAAGTTCAGAGACTATTCATCGTATCTTTTATCTCAATAGGCATTAACTTCGGCGCCCCCTTTTACTTACTAAAATGCGCTCACGTGCCTCGCCGTGCTATTTACGTATTGCATCTCAGTATTTCAGAGTTTAATACCGCTTCAAGATTTCATCTAATTAAGCCTGTAACTTTCCTAAAGCCAAAATGATCGTCATCTAATAGATCCTCAATTTTCTTTTCCATTCTTCTGTATACTATTCTTGTCAGCAACTTGGATGCATTAGTCACAACGATATATTAAGATGAAGAAAACTGTGATGGCGAGCCACTAAGGGCTGCTCGTTACTTGCGTGGTGCAGGTTGCGAAACGGAGTCCGTGACCAATGCTCTTTTGGCATATTTATTATTGTATAAATGACATATAAGTACTGCTATTCTTTCCGTACTTACACTCTATCATACATTTTTAGTCGTAGTTCTGTAACCATGTTATAGAATATAGACCATTCTTAGCTTTAAATTCTGAGGAAGGCATTCCTAGCAGTGTCGAAACCAGGTTAATTTGTTAAAAATAGTGACCGAAGGCTGATTTTCTTTCATTTGTAACTATTCACGGCCTCTGAACGTGCAGCATTGTACAAGATTTTAATACAGTAGTTTAGTCCCTTTAAATACTGTTGTGTAGAGTAAGCGCACAGTAAAGGGTGTCCTTCCTAGAAACTGCATCGACATTACGTTTCTTTTATTGTTGTTGCTGAAGGTAGGCGAAATGCTACGCAGGCAGCGGAACTGGACAGAGAGTGATATCCTGACAGGAACCCACCTTCCCGACGGATGTTTTTTCGTTTTGTTGCGATGATTTAGGAAACGAGAAGTTTGAACCCACGACAAAGCAATCGTCGTAGGACTCGCACAGACGAAGCTGCCGAAATTGCTGTTCTCGCTTCCGTTGCTATGAATCCACATGTGAGCACGCGGCAGCTTGAACACGAGATTGGCATTCCTAAAACCAGTGTACATCGTATTCTCACACGTCACTGGTTCCATCCTTACCATGTACACCTACATCAAGAATTTCATGGGAATGATTTCCAGAATCGTGTACAGTTCTGTCAGTGGGCACAGCAGAAAATCCTCGCCAACACGTAATTCTTCTCCAATGTTCTATTATCGATGAATGTTCCTTCTCAAACAAAGGACAGATAAATACGAGGAACATGCATTATTGGTCCAGCGACAGCCCACGATGGCTTAGACAGGAGGAACATCAGCGTCAGTGGAGAGTTAACGTCTGGTGTGGGATGTTTGGTACTACAATTATTGGCACTTATTTCATCAATGGTAGTCTAAACGGCACAGTGTGTACCAACTTCCTCAACGAATTCTTCCTCCTCTTCTGGATGAAGTGCCGCTAAGAACAAGAGTGCTTATTTGTTATCACCACGATGGATGTCCAGCACATAATACCTTGGTGCACGTCGTTTTCTGAACCGAAGGTATCCTGCCAGATGGATTGGTCGGGGAGGAACAGTTACTTGGCTTGCTAGGTCTCTTGATGTAAATCCTCTGGACTTTTTTCTTTGGGGTTGCATTAAAGACGTTGTCTACCGCGATATTCCAACAACACCCGAGGACATGCAGGAACGCATCGTGCTTGCTTGTAATTCTCTTCAGCAGGCAACTCTGGAAGCAGTAAATAATTCTTTCCTTCAACGAGTGCACCAGTGTATCGGTGTCCAGGGTCACCATTTTGAGCACCTTTGAAAGTTCTTCTCCTGGGCAATGATACAGGAGAGTCAAAGTCAATTTTGTGTTATGTTTTTACTTGGTTTTCATTTGTTTTCTGACAACTCTAGCAAGTGGACGAGTTTGTGATCCCGGGTTCAAAGTCAATGTTGCGTTATGTAATTAATAACGTTGTGTTTCAGTGAATGATACACTGTGATACCTTTTTGAATAGGTCTTTAGTAGAGGAAATGAATTACTGAATAAAACATACAGGGTGCCATTCAAAAGAAGTCATACCGCTGTTCATATCTTTGTAAAAAAACAAAGCTACAACGAAGGCAATCATGCTGACTGAAGTCCCCCTGACGGCTATAGAACATTTGCTTGAAATATTTTGTAATTTGCATCTGGACAAACAGCTATTTACGGTGGTGAAGATAAATGGGACACCCTGTATATAGCGTTTACACATGATTTAGAAGGGACCGTTGGAGTTCACTGTTATACCCGATTCGTCGTTAAGAGGATGTCGCTATAAACAGCATCGACTGTATAAAATGTGTACAAGAACAAAGAGGGAACAATAAGACTGGAAGACCAAGAAGGTAGTGTTCGGATTAAAAAAGGTGTACGACAGGTATGTAGTCTTTCGCCCATACTGTTCAATCTATACAACGAAGAAGCAAAGACGGAAATAAAAGAAAGGATCAGGAGTAGAACTGAAATTCGAGGTAAAAGTATATCAGAGATAAGATTCGCCGGTGATATTGCTGTACTGAGTAAATGTAAGGAAGAAGTACAGGATCTATTCTATGGAATGAAAAGTTTAATGAGTACAGAATATGGATTGAGAGTAAATCGAAGAAAAACAAAAGTAATGATAAGTAGCAGGAATGAGAACAGAAAGAAACTTAACGTCAGAATTGGGGGTCACAAAGCAGACGAAGTTAAGGAATGAATTCTGCTTTCTAGGCAGCAAGATAACTCATGACGGACGGAGTAAGGAGGACATAAAAAACGGACTAGCACTGGCAAAAAGGGCATTCATGGCCAAGAGAAGTCTACCAGTACCAAACAAAGGCCTTAGTTTGAGGAAGAAGTTATGGAACTTTACGTTTGGAGCACAACATAGTATGGTAATGAAAGATGGACTGCGGGAAAACCGTAACGGAAGAGAATCAAGCATTTGAGATGTGGTGCTACAGAAGAATGTTGAAAATTAAGTGGACTGTTAAGGTAAGGAAAGAGGAGGTTCTCCGCAGAAATGGCGAGAAAAGGAGTATATGAAAAACACTGACAGGGATTCTGGAACAGCAATTCTGGAACGTAGGGTGTCGCATTGTCCTGATAGAATTGCCCAAGTTTGTCGGAATGCACAATGGTCATGAATGGATGCATGTGATCAGACAAGAAGCATACTTACATGTCACCTGTTAGAGTCGCATCTATACGTATCAGAGGTTCAATATGACTGCACCTGCACACGCCCCACACAATTACAGAGCCGCCACCAGCTTGAACAGTCCCCTGCTGACATGAGGGGCCATGGATTCATGATGTTGTCCCCATTCCCTGTGACGTCCATCCGCTCGATACAATTTGAAACGGGACTCGTCCAACCAGACAACATGTTTCCAGTCATCAACAGTCAAATATCGGTGCTGACGGGCCCAGGCGAGACGTAAAGCTTTGTGTCGTGCAGTTATCGAGGGTACACTAGTTGATGGCCCAGCATTGAAATCTGCAGCGATTTGCGGAAAGGTTGGACTTCCGTCACGTTCAACGATTCTCTTTACACGTTGTTGGTCCCGTTCTAGCAGGGTCTTTTACCGCAGCAGCGATGTCCAAGATTTGACGTTTTATCGGATTCCGGATACTCACGGTAAACTCGTGAAATGATCGTACGGAAAATCTCCACTTCATCGATTTATCGAAGATGCTGTGTCCCATCGCTGGTGCGCCGACTGTAACACCACGTTCAAACTCACTTAAATCTTGACAACCTGTCATTGTAGCAGCAGTAACCGATCTAACAACTGCGGCAGACACTTATTGTCTTATATAGGCGTTGCCGACCACAGCGCCGTATTCTGACTGTTTACATGTCTCTGTATTTGAATATGCACGCCTATACAGTTTCTTTGGCGCTTCGGTGTATGCATCTAGAGACTTCACAATTGTTTTAGTGTTATACTTTTGCTTTGAAAGAGTGATTGCAGCCTTGCTCCGGAGCCCCACGGATAGAGTGTGAGCCGTGGGCTGCTGTGTGTGGGCAGTAGCCTGAAGCGCTTGTGTTGTGTGCAGTGCGGCCGCTGAAGAACGTGCTGGAGACGGCGCGCGAGCGAGGCGCGGCCAAGTTCGTGAGCTACGTGGAGCAGGCGGGGCTGGCCGACGTGCTTGCCGGAGGCCGCGCGGTCACGCTCTTCGCGCCGCTAGACCACACCTTCGACGTAAGTCGCCGCTGCTCTGCCTCTATTTTGGAATTTTATTTTACCTCGCTACTATAGACACAACCGTGCGAACGTTTACCTGTCACCAGCGTGTCGTCACTGGCTGAGTGAACGCCTTACTGTTTCCACCTCGGGTGTTAAATGAGAGTTCTCTTTAAATGCTGAAAATGGGAGATAACAACAGACGAAAGAAAGAACCTGATATTATCTGACTGTAACATTAGCGGTAACTTAAAATATTAGTGGATTTCCAGCGTGCTACGAGGGTGAGTCAAATGAAAACCTTAAATTTGTAATAACAAATTGAAATTTCGCGCCGTTGTCCATAAGTTGGTAAGCGTGCTACAAACAGCGTGCAGAATGGCCTGTAGGTGGCAGCATAGTGCAGGTGCACACATACCGTCGCAGTATCAGTATAAAGATGGCCGACCCACTTGCGACTTGCATCAGGGAAGAACATCATTCTGTTATTAGGTTTTTGCGTAGTGAAGGTGTGAAACCTATTGAAATTCATCGACGAATGAAGGTCCTGTACGGTGATGCATGTTTGTCACAGCAGCAAGTATACGAATGGAGTAGGAAGTTCGCAAATGGTATGACTTCAGTTGAAGATGCTCCTCGTCCAGGTCAGGCATAACAAGTTGTGACTCCACAGAACATTGCAGCAGTTGAAGCCGTAGTGAAGGAAACCGCCAAGTGACACTGAATGACATTACCAGCATGTTTACAGATTAGTCATGGGTCAGCACACCACATTGTGCATGATGTGTTCCAGTTTCACAAAGTGACTGCAAGTTGGGTGCCACGGCAGCTGACTCCTGAAATGAGAGAACGACGTGTTGATGCTTGTGAAGAACTTCTCCGGCGCTTTGAACTGGGGACGAAACCTGGGGTCACTTCCACCAACTGGAAACGAAGAGAGCGAGCAAGGAACGGCGCAATTCCTCATCACCAAAACCAAAGAAGTTTCGAACAGAACCATCAGCAGGGAATTTTATGCTGACTCTCTTTTGAGGCGAAAAAGGCGTCATTTTGGGGCATTACATGCCTAGAGGGACCACTGTCACAAGTGCATCATACACAGATCTCCTAAAAAGTCATCTGCGGCGTGCAATCAATTCAGAGCGACGTGGATTGCTGTCAGCAGGTGTCCTTTTGCAACATGATAATGCAAGGCCCCATACTGCCTGTACAACAGTTGCAACAATCACAGACCTGCATTTTGAGTGTCTTCCTCATCCACCACACTCAAAAGACCTTGCCCCAAGTGATTTCCATATGTTTGGACCACTCAAAGACACAATGGGAGGAAAGAAATTCCGTTCTAATGAAGAGGTACGCCACGCGGTGCATGATTGGTTGCACGGACTACCAAAAGATTTTTTTTTCTAAAGGAATTTATGCACTTTGTAAGGGCTGAAGGACTTGCATTGAGCGGGGGGGGGGGGGGGGGAGATTATGTTGAAAAGTCATATAGCTTTGTACCACTTCTGCACAATAAATAATATTTAAAAAAATATTTAAGGTTTTCATTTGACTCACCCTCGTATATTAACTGCAGCCGCGTGGAGTGGCCGCGAGGTCAGATGCGCCATGTCACGGATTGCGCGGTCCCTCCCGCTGGAGGTTCGAGTCCTCCCTCGGGCATGGGTGTGTGTGTTGTTCTTAGGATAAGTTAATTTAAGTAGTGCGTAAGGCTAGGTACCGATGATCTCAGCAGTTTGGTCCCTTAGGAATTCACACACAATTGAACATTTTGATTATCTCCAGGATAGCAACTTGCATTAACCAATTCGATATAGAAATAGCCAAAGTTGCAAGATTTGCTTTTTATTTTACTGGCGACAACTTTATATTCACCTGAAACCATTTTCAAATCATCCAGCTGGACCGAATATTAAAATTACAATTTATTCGATAAACTTTTACAAAAATTACTGAGTGCATTTGACAAGACACATAATATATCGTACCGGTACATACTTACCAGACAGGCAATATGGTATTTTCCGAAATAGAATGTAAACTATGTCAAGATTTTATACATACCTATAACAAAGCCACGATAACAGAAAACGGTGACAGAACATACATATAATTACTAATACACTACCTCTGTTGCCACAAGAAATTCTCAGGTAGAGGGCGACTTTCCTGTGTGTAGAGGATGGCTTATTACAACTTCCATTCGTCAAGGATAAAACAGTTAATGCAATAAAAGTACAAGTAACTACCACACTTAAGTTCTTTGAATTTTTTTCAAAAACAGCGGAAATTTAAATCTTTACTTGTGAAATGTCATTTAAAATGGTTTTTATAATGATATATTCTGTTAGATTTGTTTCTGATTAAATATTTTACGATTATGATGTATTTCAAACGATGATGGTAATTTTTCGATGTCATGCTACTTTAGTTTCTTTCCACATTATGATGTTACAAGTCGCTATAGAATACGACTTCTGTTTGTATACGCCTTATGTGGAGCTGCTGCTGTTCACTGTTCATTGGTTTTAAATGCATTGCTGTTATAGAAAAAAAAAGTAACGGAAGGCAAATGGGAGCTTATATTTGTTAGGGGAATGATGGAAAATTGCAGTGCAAGTGGAAGACAAACCTCATACAAGCCTCCTTTGAGACTTATTCTAAAATACTGCTTGAATATTCGAAGCCCTAATCAAGCAGTCCTTTCCACAAACGCTAAAGGAACGCAGAAAAGCGGTTCTACCCTCGTAAAAGGTCAGTACAGCTCATTAAAAATTGAACAGAGATGCCCTGTAAACCGAAAAGAATTTCTGGAAGGAACCGGATATTGTTCTCGCGAAACACTTTAGATAATATTAGAGGACTAGTGTTTTACTGTCTGTATCAGAAATGAGAGATCAAAGCACGTACTGAGGCGTACTATCGTTCTCCCTCTCTCAGTAACTGAGTACAATGGACATGGAGTGGCTAATATTAGTAGGAGTACCCTTCGCCTTGCAATACACGGTAGTACCCCAAAGAATCGAGAAGTGTGTCCTATACAAGGCATTCTTTTGGACAACGGAGCAGCTACTGCAAGCAACAACTTTTGCATTTCTTCTCCTGAATTTGCGTTTCGCCCTTGAGCCTTTCCACTCAAAATATTATCAGGTCCACTGAGCAACCTTATGTGGCCGCCAGATATTGCTTACGGTATGGTCGGCTATACATCACATTGGAGAACTATGTTGCAGATGTCAGGGGTAGCAGCATAACACGAATTGAGGAAAAGAGTGGAGCTGTTTGCTCAGAATTGGTGAATTAGTCTAAAATACAAAAGCTTCGCTATTAATCAAGCAAGGTTTCTTCTAAGGTACATTTTATATGCCTTCTAACTACAAAAAATTCGTAATAGTGGTCTCTGAGGAAGACTACCGCTGTCTCTCTGCAGACCTTCAAGCCTCTCTCATCACGGAAAGAGTTATCGGAACTATATTTCCTCTCTAATTATTTTCTGTGGTGCAACCCAAGAAATACAGTAACCAGCTGCGCAGACGATTTTCGGGCTTTTACCCATCTCGAGCTGGTGTAGGCGGCAACAAGGCGAATACTGCGCTACAACAGAGCATCAGTGAACCTTAAAGTGTGTGTGCTATGCATACAAAGGAGCAAAAGGAGCCATTAATTACAGGGCAAAAGGCAGCTGCAACGTGCAAAAAGCTGTCGGCCCGAAACTACACAAAATGTGGCTGGTTGCTGTATTTCTTCTTAGTAACTGAATCCAGTCACGGACCTCTGTTACCATTAACATGGATAAGTACTTATTTACAAAAGTTCGCCACTTCCTTGTTATATTCAGAATAAAAATTTCCTCCACTATTTTAAGAATGTGTACCTTTCTAAATTTGCTCTTTTCTCCGTAAAGATACTCCACTGCCGCTCATAGTAGAGAGCGACAAGTAACAGCCCTTCTCCTAAATGACATATTGAGAAGAGAGTTCCCTGTGGGCTGTGCACTCTCACTAGTATTACAGTCACTATCTGATATCCATGGATAAGATGCCATCCTCCTATTTTGTCTTACTGCAGTTTCTCTGATTCCACTATTTCTGTACAGAACACACACGAGATTACAAACTTTTAAATTTATTATGCTATGATCACTATCAGTCGCATTTGCTACAGCACTTTGGTAATCTATTCATGAAGATGCCGCTCGTGAGAACCATATCAATATTCGTTATAACGTCTGCACCACTGCAGAATGTTGGAAATGGGCTTAGCAGAAATAGTTTATCCATTTCCAGTGCTATCTTTTTCATTCCGTGTGCATAGCTGGGCACAAGACAGTTAATTTGTTAATCGTTAATTAACAAACTTAGCTTTGTGAGTAACGGGTTACCTTTTAAGTTTAGAAAACGTTAACTGACTCTAACTTCCGTTAACTTTCTTTCTGTTCGTTAATCGGTAATTAGGCACCTACTATTTACGACAAAAATGACGTAGCACATCCCGTGGAAATCATGTTCTGACAAGTTTGGGTCGTGTAGGTGTCTGGCTACGCCGGGGTTTGCGCGATTTATCTAAACAATCGAGTGCCAGCGAGAATAACTGGATGTTTGCCGTTTATCGTTGTTTGTTTACTGAGTGCGCACTAATAATTAATTACTACTTTTTGTTAGTGGATTGACTGTGGAAACTAAATAATGGCATCGCATTCGAGCTCTCACAACCATCTAAAGGGAAGCCTAGGAAAAAGACATCTGTAAAAAGTGAAGCCCAGAGTCTAGTAAAAATGTCACTGGACATAAAGCCAAGAAACTCATGATGCGGTATTTCTTGGGGAACAGATTTTAATAAATGTATTTATTAAATATAATTTTATGTAGGCAAAGATAATTTTTCTCCTAAACGAGCCTCGCTCTCGGATGAAAACTATAACATGTTGATGTTCGTGAAGGGAAATATGCAGGTTATGTCATATACTTTCAGATTCTCCTGTATTTTGATTCTTCCGTGACTTAACATTCATAACTAAATAATCATAAAACTAAATGATTAAATCATTAAATTGTATTTTTATGTGCCTTCGATGTACTATCTACTTTCCAATCAAAACATTTTTGTTTAAGCAACGGTAATACGTTTGATTCACTTGCTCATTTCACTTAAAGTTTCCTATTACGAGTTAGCGATCAATGATTAACTTCTGATAAATCTCCTATAAAGTAAAGCTTTAATGTTCAACGAAGTTACCTTTTTACTAACGGATTAACGATTAGCGAGGTTAACTTTCCCATTAATATTTCCCAGCTTTGTCTGTGTGTTATTGTTCCATACAGGGAATTTGCATTCAGTGTGTACGATTTCATATATACTTATGTAAGTGTTGTTAAGTTTAATGTAGTGAACTATTGTGATATACAGCGTTTAACAAAATGTTACCGACAAACGTCGAGTGGTTGTACAGAAAGTATTGAAGATCAGATTTAGGACAAGAACCTATTCAGAAATACACTGCGCAAAAGAATTAAAGACTCACTCTTTTGAAATCTATTCGTTTTCTCCCAGGCTCACGCAGCAGTGTGGAATTTGGCTCAAACGTGTCTACGAATTTCTTCTGCAATGGTACAAAAGTGTGGCGCCCTGCGCCGGCCGCTGTGGACGAGCGGTTCTAGGCGCTTCAGTCCGGAACCGCGCTGCTGCTACGGTCGCAGATTCGAATCCTGGCTCGGGCGTGGATGTGTGTGATGTCCTTAGGTTCGTTAGGTTTACGTAGTTCTAAGTCTAGGGGACTGATGATCTCATATGTTAAGTCCCATAGTGCTTAAAGCCATTTGAACCATTTATGGCGCCCTGCGACGCCACCCGTAGGCTCGGCGAGGTGTCAACACATGCATAAAAAAAGACCAGAGCTCAGAAGTTGATGTGAGGTGTCAGGTGGGTCAATGAGATCCCAGTGGCATCAAATTTCATAACATTTCACCCAACCCCTGCCTAGACGTGTCACACGCTGGGAGGTCGTCATCCCCCTCCCCCTTAACCACATCTCACGCCTTTTCTTGACGTCTCTACTATGGTGGTCAAAAACGAGACGGCCAGCGTGGAAATCACGTAGTTTGCTTGTGAGAGGCCAAGGAAAACAATTCAGAGATACCGCCGCTAAGAGTCACCCTAAAAGGCCTCAGGAGGTGGCATTGCGAGGAATGGTTTTGAACTGTCCCAAGTGGTTCCACCCTGGTTCAAATGGCTCTAAGTACCATCGGACTTAACATCTGAGGTCATCAGTCCCCTAGACTTAAACTACTTAAACCTAACTAACCTAAAGACACCACACACATCCATGCCCGAGGCTGGATTCGAACCTGCGACCGTAGCAGCAGCGCTGTTCCGCACTGAAGCGCCTAGAACCGCTCTACCACAGCGGCCGGCTACACCCTGTATTCTATAGCTAAAATTGCCCTACATTGTCCTTAGAGAAGGGATGTATTGTCGGGATGGGGGGGGGGGAGGGTCGGGTGTCAAAGGCTTTCAAGAATCTCGTTTTGTTGCACATCGAACTAAAAACTGTCGTTTTCGTCTACGGAATGTGTCTAAAATGAATGCCCCAAAGGATTGGTTGGTTTCGTTGACACTCTTTCTGTCAGCTCCTGAGGCCTTTTTGTTATCAGTTCCGAGTGGCGATGTGTATGAAACGTTTTTATCGGACACCCATAAGAAAACTGTGTGATTTCATCGCCTAGCCAGGTGGTGACGCTTTCTCACCTATTACAGAGGAAAGCTTTAGGCACCTTTGAGCCGAGTTTCACAATTCTGCTTCACAATGGGGGGAAATTACTGGCTTAAAAATATTACCCTTTAATTCTTTTCCGGAGTGTATTTATGCGCCAACAGTACAGAATGTTGAAAATATAGGGCCACCCTTTTGGCAGCAAACGTGCGTTTGTTCCCTGATGGACCGAAAGCTGAAAGTCTGTCAGTGGGTGATGATGTTTGGTTTTTGGTGCACTCATCTGCGCAGTCATCAGCGGTCGTACCAAGTCCCAATTTTTTTCACAGTCCAACTTTTTACGCAGTCCAGTCTAGCCACTGTGACGAATGATGATGATGAAATGACGAGAACAACACAAACACCCAGTCTCCAGGCAGAGAAAAATTCCCAACCCGGGCGGAAATCGAACCCGGGACCCCGTAATCCAGAGGGAGCAACGCTAGGCACTATAATACGAGCTGCGGGCTCTGTCGGTGGGCCTGACAGCATTCAGGACGTCGGATTGCATCGAATGCATCCACGCATCCTACAGCATTGCTGAGAAGGCCAAGCGCAATCAGTCATCGTACAAACTCTCGTTTTCAGCCGTAAGGGTGGCATAGCGGAATGTTTTTGCCCTATATCTTCGACGATCTGTAGAGTCGTTTCTGTTACTACTCGAAGTTTTGTTACAGGGTGTTACTGTTACACAGGAGCTGTCCCGGGAGGAGCGCGCGCGCCTGACGGACCAGTCGCTGCTGCTGTACCACATGGTGTCCGGACGCGTGCCGTCGCAGCATTTCCGGGCCGACCTGCTGCTCGAGTCGCGCTACACCGGACACCACCTGCGCGTCAACAAGTACGCCAGCGGGGTGAGCACTCTGACACATCAAATGCTACCGTATCTACCTTCCATGTCTGTTAGTTACTACTCCTGTTGCACACAAAATGTGTCGTACACGAGATCTTTGGGTACGTTTACTCTGCAGCCTCGCTGACCATTAAACATCGCATCTCTCTGCTCTCCGGGAGTCTTCAGCATCGCTCTTTTGAATGGATTACTTGTACTGATGTGAAATGAAAACTATACGTCATTTGATGACAGTAACAGTCGCTCGTTCGCTTGGCAAGCGACAGAAAAGTAGGTGTGGGTGGTCCCTTCGAATGCAGGCATTGTAGAAACTTTCATTAGTTCTAATAACAACTTTGCCGGCCAGAGTGGCCGAGCGGTTTTCGGCGCTACAGTCTGGAACCGCGCTGCCGCTACGGTCGCAGGTTCGAAACCTACATCGGTCATGGATGTGTGTGATGTCCTTAGGTTAGTTAGGTTTAAGTAGTTACAAGTTCTAGAGGACTGATAACCTCAGAAGTTAAGTCCCATAGTGCTCAGAGCCATTTGAACCATTTGTCAATAACAGCTAAAAAGTCCTCGAGAGAATTTTTTCAGATTCGAATGTCGAATCCAGTTTTCTATTTTATTCACGGTTGAATAACACTTAGGCGGTTTTTTGTTCTACTGATTTTTATTTGTATGAACTAGTTTTCGGCTTATTAGGCCATCTTCAGATAACTACTGGCTATTGTTTAGAAGGAGCTTGTGTTCTTTCGAACCAAACATTCTGGACTAAGATACAATGCACATGCATACGATCTTTAGTTGTGGTATTGTCTTTGGAATTGTCAAACGGGTCTTTTGACTTTTTATTTTGTAAAACTGTTCTTTCACATAATAAATCACATTTTATGGTTTGTCACTACCATGTATGACAACAATTAGAATTATTTAGAATACACATTATTACAAATTTACAATTTTTTGGTATTTGTTGTGAACAGTTGCACTGGACATTAATTGTTGGTTGTACAACAGCAACGTTTTCTTTGGCGGTACGTTTTGTTATTAGAAAACTGTGCATTAATATAAACCAAATATTACATTGTAACAGTTAGGAATGTATTCACATAAGGGATATTAAATGATATTGAGGTGTGAATTTGTGTGCTATTGGGACTCTTTGTGGTTAGCAGCAGGTTTACTTTATTGTGTAAAGTTTAAGAGTGGTGATGTGCTCAGTTGCAATTGGTCATTTAGGACCAGCTGGGGATTTAGGGCTTCTAGTAGGCTGAGTTTTCTTCCTTTGTTGGCTATATGTAGCACTTCTGTGTGTGTTAGATATTTGTGTCCTTCTTTGAGCACATGTTCAACAAAGGTGGAGTCTGATTTCTTTAATCTTCAGCTGCGTTCATCTTCAGCCTTGTTGATATGGCTCGGCCCTTTTGACCACTGTACACTTTATTGCAGTCAATGCAGGTTATTTTGTAGACCCCACTGATGCTTAATTTATCTGTTTTGCCTTGCTGTTGAATAGGAGATTAGCTGTAGTCCCTCTTACAAAAAATGATGCTTTATAGTTTTGAGCTTTCAGTGTTTTGGCTAGTTTGTCTGATAGCTTACCTAGATTTTCTATTTTATTTTAAATATTTCTGAACTTTAAACAGATATATGAGATGAAGCCCAACATCACTAATACAAATGTTATGCAAGACACATTAGTAGGCTTACTCACTCTGAGGTATAATTTTGTAACATTTTCTTGGACATCTGCTTCATGACCTACAACTGCTAGCTGTATATTTTAATCCTGGTATTTTACCAAATAAAATTGTACATTATGAAGCTGCGGTGATCGCATGTCTCTTGTCTCAAATAACTTTGTATTTAGAAAAGGCCGCGTGGAGTGGCCGGGCGGTTTGAGGCGCCATGTGACGGATTGCGCAGCCCTCCCACTGGAGGTTCGAGTCCTCCCTCGGTCATGGGTGTGTGTGTTGTTCTTAGCAAAAGTTAGTTTAAGTAGAGTGTAAGTCTAGGGACCGACGACCTCAGCAGTTTGGTCCCTCAGGAATTCACGCACACCCATTCAGAAAGGACTGCAACAAATGCCTGTTCAAAATTGTTTCTTGCAGTTCTCACTCTTGAAATTATCTCCTTAGGTCAAATTGACTCCATATCTTTAGATTTCAGAAGGCTTTTGACAGTGTCCCCCATAATCGACTTTTACTCAGATTGCGTGTCGATGGAGTATTGTCTTAGTTGTGTGACTGGATTCGTAATTTCCTGTCAGAAAGGTCACAATTCGTACTATCTGACGCGAAGGTATCGAGTAAAACAGAAGTAATACCTGGCGTTCCCCGAGAAAGCGTGGCAGCACCTCTGCTGTTCCCGACATACGTAAACGATATAGGAGACAATCTGAGCAGTCCTTTTATATTGTTTGCAGATGTGCTGTCATTTACCGTCTTGCAAAGTCATCAGATGATCAAAACCAATTGCAAAATGATTTAGACAAGATATCTGTATGGTGCGGAAAGTGGCAACTGATTCTAGATAATGAAGCGCGTGAGTCACCCACACTAATTCTACAAGGAATCCGTTAAATTTTGGTTACACTATAAATCACACAATTCTAAAAGCTGTCAGATTACCTAAATACCTAGGGAAAACAATGATGTTTAACTTAAAATGGAATGATCACATTGATAATGTTGTGGGAAAGGAGAACCAAAGACTGCGTTTTATTGGCAGAGCACTTAGAAGAGGCAACAAATACACTAAACAGACTACCTACGCTACCCTCCTCCGCCTTGTGCCAAATTGATTGGTTGGTTGATTTGGGAGAGGGGACCAATCAGCGAAGTCATTGGTCCCATCGCACTAGTGAAGGATGGGGAAGAAAGTCGGCCGTGCCCTTTCAAAGAAACTACCCCCGGCATTAGCTTGAAACGATTTAGGGAAATCACGGAAAGCCTAAATCAGGATGGCCGGACGCAAATTTGAACCAATGTCCTCCGGAATGTCAGTCCATTGTGCTAACAACTACACCCACTCGCTCGTTCCTCTGCTCGACATAACTGGACAAGAGACGATTACAGAATGAGATTTTCACTCTGCAGCGGAGTGTGCGCTGATATGAAACTTCCTGGCAGATAAAAACTGTGTGCCCGACAGATACTCGAACTCAGGACCTTTGCCTTTCGCGGGCAAGTGCTCTAGCATCTGAGCTCCCGAAGCACGACTCACGCCCGGTACTCACAGCTTTACTTCTGCCAGTATCTCGTCTCCTACCTTCCAAACTTTTGATGGTAGGAGACGAGATAGTGGCAGAAGTAAAGCTGTGCTACCGAAGCACGACTCACGCCCGGTACTCACAGCTTTACTTCTGCCAGTATCTCGTCTCCTACCTTCCAAACTTTGGAAGGTAGGAGACGAGATACTGGCAGAAGTAAAGCTGTGAGTACTGGGCGTGAGTCGTGCTTCGGTAGCTCAGATGCTAGAGCACTTGCCTGCGAAAGGCAAAGGTCCCGAGTTCGAGTCTCGGTTGGGCACACAGTTTTAACCTGCCAGGAAGTTTCAAGAGACGATTAACCTGTTAATCGTTAATTAACGAGGTTAACTTTTCGAGTAACGGATTCTTTAACTTTAGTTAACTTTAATCGTTAATTAGGTACCTACTATTTATGATAAAGATGACGCCGCACCGCCCACGGAAATCATGTTCTGAGAAGCTGGCCAAGGCGCACGAGACTAATGTAAACAATCGAGTACGAGCGAGAATAACTAAGTATTGCCTGTTTATTGTTAAGTTCGCCTTAAGCAGGCTACTACTTTTATTATTGGACTGACTGCGGAAACTAATCCATGGAATTGGATTCCAGCTCCACAACTAATAAAAATTCGTGCTCGAATTTAACTTATCACTTTAAATTCTTGAATGCGTGTTGTCTGTTCTCTCGGACACATCCGAAAGAACAGACACCACAAGGAATCTGCAGCTGTAATACATGTTATGTAATTGAAGGTGGAAGGAGGAGAAAGAAAAGGAGCTTATGCGGAATCAGCAGTGACGAGTGAAAATGTGTGCTGGATTGGGGCTCGAACCCGGGTTCTCCTGCTTACTGGGCAGTTGCGTTAACCACTGCACGACCCGGACACGAGGCGGATTTTGGGAAAGAGTAGTTTGTCCAGGACTGCTGGGTTTACCAACACTCATTGCTAAGTGAGTTCTAAAAGTCCCACGAGAAAGCCGCATCTTATATAAGTGCTGTAAGTGAGAGCAGGAAATGGCCAATGAAAATGCTGCATTTCTTTCACTCCCGATGTATATTAATTGGTAGGCGAGAATTTAAATAATTTCTTCGAGAGATCTGTAGCTCGGCGAAATCCGAGAGTCGGCTGCAAGTCCTCGTGGGATGGAGGCGGAAAGTCGTGGGCTCTCGGCGCCGGAGTGTTGAAAGTGGTTCTTATTTTTCTGGTAGTCGTTCGTTATCAACGAAGTAACTTTTCCCGCACGGAAAGCCTACATAGGATTCGAAAGTGCGTTCCTATATACGGACGTCGAATTCTGCTTTCGTAGTTTTCTGTTTTTCTCGTCGAGTGTTTAGATTATTAGTCGTGGACTTGTTCGGTAAAAAAAGGCCTCAAGGCAGAGCGTATAGCCAGTGTGCTTTTATATAAGCCGCAGGCAAAGTACAGTCTTATGTAGTATTTATAATTTTAAGTTTAATCAGCAAGTGGAACCAATAATTCATTCGGAACTATGTCGCGCTCACATATAACCATCATATGAGGTATCCATACAAAGTTGGGCATGTCCATAGTGCCGACTTCGCGAAAAAAATAAAATTGAAAACTAAATTTTTTTACAAATGAAGAAAAAGTGAATTAGCTGTCTCTTCATAATCGAGGCTCTTTTTGCTTTTTTCTTTTTGTTTGTTTTTCATGGACGTAGAAATGTTTACATATGCCTCGCCACCGAAACCGCATTTAGTTATGGTTACACATTTGCGTGACTCCATATTTGCTGATTAAACTTAAAATTATAAATATTGAAGTATTGGTTCGACTTGCTGATTAAACTTAAAATTATAAATACTACATAAAACTGTACGTTGCCTGCGGCTTATATAAAAGCACACTTTTCTTTCTCAGTCACGTTTAAATATCAGTATTTAATTTGGCACGAGAAAATTATGTGTAATTAATAGATGAGCATCATGCAGCTGAAACCCGTTGTCCTAGGCTTGTATTGAAACGTGACTGAAGTAAAAACCTGTGCTGTTTGTAAAATGAGGCGACAAAAGTCTTTGGATATATCTTCGGACCTCCTTCACCCGGCGTAGTGTAGTAACTCCACGTGGCACTAACTTAACAAGTCGTTTGAAGTCTCGTGTCGAAATATTGAGCCACACTGTCTCTATAGAGGTCCATAATTCCGAAAGTATTGACGGTACAGGATTATATGCATTCACTGACCTCTCGATTATGTCATATAATTGTTCGATGGGTGGCCAGATCATTCACTCCAATTGTCCACAATGTTCTTCAAACCAATCCCGGATAATTGTGTCCCAGTGGCATAACATCGTTGTTTGGGATCGTGAAGTCCATAAATGGCTACAAATAGTCTCCAAGTAACCGAACATAACCATTTCCAGTCAATGATCTGCTCATTTGGAGCAGAGGACCACGTAGACACAGCTCACACCATTATGGACCCACTACCACCTTGCACAGTGCTTTGTTGACAAGTTGGGTCCAAGGCTGCGTGGGGTCTGCGCCACACTCGAACCCTACCATCCGCTTTGACCAACTGAAATCTGGACTCATCTGAACAGACCACGGTTTCCCAGTCGGCTAGGGTCCTATCGATGTCGCCACGAGCCCAGGAGAGGTGCTGCAGGTGATGTCGTGTCGTTAGCAAAGGCACTCACTAGAACCAACTTTCGCCACACTGTCCTAACGCTACGTTCGTCCTACGTCCCACATCGATTTCTGCGGTTATTTCATGCAGAGTTGGTGGTCTGGTGGCAATGACAATTCTATGCAAACGGTGCTGCTGTCGGCGTTAAGTAAAGGCCGTCGGCCACTGTGTTGTCCGTGGTGAGAGGTAATGCACAAAATTTCGTATTCTCGACGCACTCTTGACACTGTGGATCTTGGAATATTGGATCCCGTTCCAGTTTCCGAAATGGAATGTCCCACGCGTCAAGCTCCAATTACCATTCCGCAGCCGCGGGGTCTCAGGCGCCTTGCCACGTTTCGCGCGGCTCACCCCGTCGTAGGTTCAGGTCCTCCCTCGGGCATAGGGGTGCTTGTTGTCCTTAGCGTAAGTTAGTTTAAGTTAGATTAAGTGGTGTGTACGCCTAGGGACCGATGACCTCAGCAGTTTCGTCGCATATGAACTTACCACAAAAATACCACCACTATACCGTGTTCAAAGTTTGTTAATTCGTCGTCGGAAACAGTTTCACATGAATCGCCCGAGTACAAATGATAGCTCCGTCAATGCTTTGCCCTTTTATACCTTGTATACGACATACTACTGGCATCTGTATTTGTGCATAATTCTATCCCATGACTTTGTCGCCTCAGTGTTCTGGTAGCAGGCTACAGTGGCTAAATCACTTAGGCAAATGCCCATATGATTCCACTAAAAAGTTCACGTCCGTTTTGCTTCCCCATTCTTCGTCAACCCGAATTTGTGCTCTGTTTGAAATGCCTTCGTTATAGATGGAAAGTTAAACACTTACTTTCGTTAGTCTCCTTTCCCTGAACTACGTGTGAATGGCTTATCTGAATCAAAGCTTCTTGTCACTCCATTCCCCATATGAGATGTAGGAAGCCTTAGAAACAGAAGACATATTTTGAAGTGGGAATGCAGTTCCTAGTAGTTAAATCTGAGAAACTGCGAAATTTTATGATTTTTCCCTAGGACATTGGCTCAGTCTCATACACAGGCACGTACTCCACAGTTTTTCCTTTTCCTGCCAGCCGTATAAAGAGTTACTTATAAGCACTTCATTTACATCTACGTGATTACTCAGCTATTCACAATAAAGTGCCTGGCAGAGGGTTCAATGTACCACCTTCATGTTGTCTCTCTACCGTTCCACTCTCGAACGGCACGCTGGAAAAACGACCACTTAATTTTTTCCGTGAGAGCCCTGATTTCTCTTATTTTATTGTGATGATCATTTCTCCCTGTATAGGTGGGTGCCAGCAGAATGTTTTCGGAATCGGAGGAGAAAAATGGTGATTGAAATTTCATGAGAAGATCCCGTCGCAACGAAAAACGTCTTTGTTTTAATGATTACCACTCCAATTCACGTATCATGTCTGTGACACTATCTCCCCTATTTCACGATAATACAAAACGAGCTGCCCTTCTTTGTACTTTTTCGATGTCATCCGTCAATCCCGCCTGATGCAGATCCCACACTGCACAGCATTACTCCAGAATAGGGCGGACAAGCGTAGTGTAAGCAGTCTCTTTGGTAGACCTGTTGCACCTTCAAAGTGTTCTGCCAATGAATCGCAGTCTTTGGTTTGCTTTACCCACAATATTATCTATTTGATCATTCCAATTTAGGTTATTTGTTATTGTAATCCCTAAGTATATAGTTGAATTTGCAGCCCTCAGATTTGTGTGACTTATCGCGTAATCGAAATTTAGCTGATTTCTTTTAGTACTCATGTGAATAACTTCGCACTTTTCTTTATTCAGGGTCAATTGCTACTTTTCGCACCATACAGATATCTTATCTAGATCATTTTGCAGGTCGTTTTGATCATCTGATGACTTTACAAGACGCTAAATGACAGCATCATCTGCAAACAATCCTTTGTCGTTAATATAGATCAGGAACAATAGAGGGCCTATAACACTTTCTTGGGGAACGTCGGATATTACTTCTGTTTTACTCAACTGAGGCACGCAGTTTGATTAGAAGACGCTTGTGAGGAACGGTGTCGAGAGCCTTCTGGAAATCAAAAAATATGGAATCAATTTAACATCCTCTGTCGATACCACTTATTACTTCATGAGTATAAAGAGCTAGTTGTGTTTCACAAGAACGATATTTTCTGAATACGTGCTGACTATATGTCAATAAATCGTTTTCTTCGAGGTACTTCATAATGTTCGAATACATTATATGTTCTAAAACCCTACTGCAAATCGACGTTAGTGATATAGGCCTGTAAATCAGCGCATTACGCCTACTTCCGTTTTTGGGTACTGGTGTGACTTGAGCAATTTTCCAGTCTTTAGGTACGGATCTTTCTGTGAGCGAGTGGTTGTATATAATTGCTAAATATGGAGCTATTGTATCAGCATACTCTTCGGAGTTTCCGAAGGGGACTGTGTGAAAACTTCAATACATACACAACAAAGACATATGTCAGTGGACAGAGCATCTCTCAAAGCTTTTAACTCACATTATGATGTTCAATATGGGCACCGTCTGTGACCCTGTAAAGAGCAATTCTTGAGAGCATTTCACTGAAATCGCTGGCGGGAACTGCACGGGAAGGCGTGACAACGACCTCTGCTTTGTAAATCTTTTCATTGGCTTGCCCATACGCAGACACGAACTAATTCGATGCGATAGTACGGGGCGGATGATTTGTTTACATTTTCTTACATGCCTACCCACTAGAGCAACTATGCCACAGCGCGTATTACGAATCGAAACATGGAGAAATGCTTTCTCTACCGGTACGTGTCATGTTACTGTCTGTGTTGTATGTTCCACTCAGTCATCTTCTAAAACCACAGAGGTACATTTTAATAACTCTGTATTGGTGATAAAAGTGTGTTCCAACCGAGTACGGGGTGTGCGTCAGGTGGAGACGGTGAACTGCAAGCGGATCGCGCGCCGCGACCTGGAGGCGACCAACGGCGTGGTTCACCTGGTGGACGGCGTGCTGGACCCCGTCTTCGTCGAGAAGAGGGACGTCGCGGAGATCATCATGGAGGTAAGACCCCCATCACCGATCTGCTTAATGTCAGGCACCTTCTCTCGTCATCGCTATCGATATCTTCATTCGTTACAGTCAGTTTGGAAACGCAAACTGAAAAGACATTTGCTGTCTTACCAGGGGACATGTTAAATACATGTCTATGCTCATTAATAGTATCAACGTCATATTCAAATAACATTACGATAAATTTTCTACTCGTCACCTTCTGACAGAATGCCGGAATCATGTAGGAAAATCATCTTATATAGACGTGACTTGTAAAGTGAGTGTTGCTGTCTGGTGGAGATGTGGTAGTAGGTGGACCAGACGTCGAGTCC
Organism: Schistocerca gregaria; assembly: GCF_023897955.1. Classification (NCBI taxonomy): domain Eukaryota; kingdom Metazoa; phylum Arthropoda; class Insecta; order Orthoptera; family Acrididae; genus Schistocerca; species Schistocerca gregaria. The sequence continues at coordinate 275,521,632 of NC_064931.1, forward strand.
AGATGACACCACTCCGTAACTCCTACTGTATGCATAGCTCTCAGGGAACGCTCGTCTCGAATCGGCGATATGTAGTATCCCATGTGTAACTCAGATGGAAACCACTGTTCCGGTTGACTAAATTGTCATTCACTTGTATTTCCACAGTCTCTTTGTTTACAAAGTCTCAGAATCTATAGACAGGACAAGGATTCTTTGCTTTACGTCCAACAGCTGTCCTTCAAGGATACTGCGCCCTGGCCAGTGTTTCATATAGGCTCAGTAGTGCAAACACTCTGACAATTGTCAGTTATCTTTATTAACAAACACATTCTGCCAGTATGTAAGGGTCGCAGAGAAGCGGTTACTAATTGTATATATACTTTACGAACAACAGCCAAAGCAGTAGAAAAGTTCACCTCCTAAAACTTTTCCTTCCACATAATAATTATCAGCTTCACCGTATAAGGGCACAAGCGCTGTAGTATAGTCGCAGACCGATGTAAAATACTAGTACTACACCTTCGTACGGTGCAGATTTGATACAAATGCACGTATTATATACACATCAAAAAAAGTTTTGCATCACCTCGGTTCTGAGAGTTCCGGAACCTGTACAGAAAATCGGAATAGAGATCAACATAAACATCATTTCAGCCCTTTTTACTGCTCATGAAAACCACTCATTGCATGTTGTACCACCATACAGCGAGACCTTCAAAAGTGGTGGTCCAGATTGCGGTACACACCAGTACCTCTAATACCCAGTAGCACCTCCTCTTGCATTGCTGCATGCCTGTATTCGTCGTGGCATACTATCCACAAGTTCATCAAGGCACTGTTGGTCCATATTGTCCCACTCCTCAACGGCGATTCGGTGTAGATCCCTCAGAGTGGTTAGTGGGTCACGTCATCCATAAACAGCCCTTTTCAGTCTATCCCAGGCATGTTAGATAGGGTTCATGTCTGGAGAACATGCTGACCACTCTAGTCGAGCATGTCGTTATTCTGGAGAAAGATGTGCACGATGGGGGCGCGAATTGTCGTCCATGAAGACGAATGCCTCGCCAATATGCTGCCGATATGGTTGCACTGTCGGTCGGAGGATGACATTCACGTATCTACAGCCCTTACGGCGCCTTCCATGATCACCAGCGGCGTACGTCGGCCCCACATTATACACCCCAAAAACAGCAGGGAACCTCCACCTTTCTGCACTCGCTGGACAGTGTGTCTAAGACGTTCAGCCTGACCGGGTTGCCTCCAAGCGCGTCTCCGACGATTGTCTGGTTGAAGGCATATGCAACACCCATCGGTGAAGAAACGCGATGCCAATCCTGAGTGGCACATTCGGCATGTTGTTGGGCCCATCTGTACCGTGCTGCATGGTGCCGTGACTGCAAAGAGGGACCTCGCCGTGGACGTCGGGAGTGAAGTTGCACATCATGCAGCCTATTGCGCACAGTTTCAGTCGTAACACGACGTCCTGTGGCTGCACAAAAAGTATTATTCAACATGGTGGCGTTGCTGTCAGGGTTCCTCCACGCCATAATCCGTAGCTAGCGGTCACCCACTGCCGTAGTAGCCCTTGGGCGGTCTGAACGAGGCATGTCATCGACAGTTCTTGTCTGTCTGTATCTCCTCCGTGTATGGACAACATCGCTTTGGTTCACTCCGAGACACCTGGATACGTCCGTTCTTGAGAGCCCTTCCAGGCACAAAGTAAGAATGCGGGCGTGATCAAATCGAGGTATTGACCGTCTAGGCATAGCTGAACTACAGACAACACGAGGCATGTACGTCCTTCCTGGTGGAGTGACTGGAACTGATCGGCTGTCGGACCCCCTCCGTCTTATAGGCGCTGCTCATGCATGATTGTTTACATCTTTGGGCGATTTTAGTGGTATCTCTGAACAGTCTGTGATAGAATATCCACAGTCAACGTCTATCTTCAGAAGTTCTGAGAACCGGTGTGATGCAAATTTTTTTTTTAGATGTGTGTATTATAAGGGCAATCAAACGAAAACCGACAACGGGATCATGGAATAGTTCCATTAAAAAGCAATTACCACACGCGTTAAGACGTTATATTCCACTGGGAGACGGGGCGATAACTGCCTGTTTCGTAGAAAGCGGTCGACCGCTGACGGAGATGTCAAAACCACACGGCCAAAGATCCGGTCTGTAGGTAGGACTACTATGTTTTCCAACCAAATCGCTAAAACGTAGCCGTCGTCCGATTGGCAGTGTGGAGCGAGCGTTTTCGTACATTACGATGCTTCCTCTGCTCATGGAGTTCCTCGAGCGTGGAATCACATTCAATGCACGGCTCTATGAAGACGCTTTGAAGAAACTACCACACATAATAATGTCAAAACGCGCAGGAATTCTGTCGGACGGAAACAACCCCACGCTGCCAATCGGAAGAATGCAACGTTTCGGCGATTTGGTTGGGAAACACAGAAACACCCTCTGTACAGTCCGGATCTTTCACGGTGTGATTTTCACATCTTTGAAGGCCTGAAGAGAGACACGCATTGACGTCGGTTTCGGTCGGACGAGGAAGTGCAAGAGTGGGGGCGGTTATGGATCCGTCAGCGGCCGACCGCGTTCTACGAAACATGAATTTACCGCCTCGTCTCCCTCTTTTTAATGGCATTCAACATCATACTCCTAAAACTTTGGCTTCATTGAAGCACTCAGTATATTTTAACGTCCAAATTCTGTGTTTGCTTTCAAAATTCTCTCGGTGGGGGTGGTTTGTCATGCTCGTCAGCGATATAAGAGCTTCGTAGGAGGTGCTCCGTACGTTATTGTAAAATGAATTATTTTATGGCGTTAATTAGCCATTTTGCGTGATTCCGTGTTACTCATAGAAAGAGAAATGATTTCTTTGTGCATTATATACAGATTAATCTCAACACCAGCCATAACTTGGGTATTCCTGTTCAACACCAAGAACAGTACAATTTCGATTCCAATAATTTCTTAATCCCCTACAATTCCTTACTGATTTGGTTCTTTGATTCTGTTCCAGTTGTTCGATAAATTAAATAAATTATTTTCGGTAATACGTCTTTGGCTATTATTAGCAAATTCTTCTGTCGTGTTTCTTCTCTTTGTATCTAGTGTGTGAACTTCGGAAAAACTATTCTAGTTATAATCACTGCGCTATAATCAAGAATGCCGATGAAACCTTAACGATTAGCCCAATTTAAAGCAAAATTTGAGTATGCAAGTACAAGAATACACTATCTATAAAAATACACTGATCAATAAAACGTTCAATGCCACTATGGGCTTCTGTTTTCGCATAGCTCTGAAGATGATGCAGTAGAATAAATCATCAATATCTACTTGTCTCCATTCAAGTCCTACACAAACCTTGGCCTCTTTAAAAGAATTAAAAATAAATTCTAGTCACTTCTGCCATTTTCTTCTAGCAGAAAAGCAAATCTACCCTGTGTCCAGCGTAAGTTTTTATCCTGAACCTTTCTCGCATTGTTGCACCAAAGCAATTATAACTCATGAACTCAGCAAGTTCTCATTATATGCAGACTAAAATCATCGTTTTAATGCTCTGTAAGACAATGTTTTATTGATTAACTCAGTTCTTCGGCAAATTCCTTACTCTAAGAACGACGAAATGTGCAGTTAACTACGCTTTTCTCTTTCCAACCATTCTCTCAAAACATAAAATTATAATGGCGGTCACTAGATAACTGCAAAAACAATCGTTAAAAATTTCCGAAACCCTACAACCCTCTCTTTAAAATCAATCTTTGTGGACGACGAGTTCGTGATATGCCATAACCTTGGTTCAGCCACTTTAAATCACAGGCTCTGTGCCGAAGCATCACTTCACAGCACTACGCACTGCGTTTATTTTCAGAACATGCAACACATTAATAGAAAAAGCCGTAACTTGTGAGGAAAATATTTTTATCATTTACAACACAAATCCATCATTATATATTATACGAAGCCCTCCGACACGTATCCGTTTCCGAAATGAAACCTATCATCTGATAGTGGAGACATGTCTGTCTGGCCGAGACATGCTCTTCTTGCTTTTACCACCACAATCCCCATCAATGACGGGAAACTCATTTCCAAATACGCGATTGGTGCACCGGATACTTCATCGAGAGAGGCAGTTTGTAGTGCAGAGCCCACAAAGAACCACTTCCTATGGTGTCTCCACGTTGCACACGAAAATAACTACTAGGAATGTTGCTTAAATTTCGGCGAGAAAACCTGAATTCTCATACACACTTCGTTAACACATAGTGGTATCTTAACTGGCGGTAGCTACAGTCGTTGAGCACAAATTTGACTTGCTGAAATGCGTACATAGTTATTCTCAATTTTTGACTGTATATATCGATAAGGACGCGAGAAATGTTCATCTGGTACTCATTTCAAATAATTCCATCGAAAATCGTCAAGTGCGAGTACAGAGGCATAGTATGAATTAGCACTTAGTAAAGAGGTACTCATCTTTTCTTCAGTTTGGCTAAACACAGTACTCGAATTTACAGAAGATAATCAGTCTCGGCCGTAACAGTGGCTTGCGACGTAAGCTATGTGGAGCATGTGTGTTCGGCAGGACGGGCGCTTCTGGCAGCTGGCGAAGGCGATGGAGCAGTCGGGGCTTGTGAACCGGCTGCGCGGCTCGCACCAGCCGTGCACCGTGCTCGCGCCCTCCGACGAGGCCTTCCAAAAGATCCCGAAGTCGCGCCTCGACCGCATCCTGCAGGACGACGCCGCCAGGGAGGGTGAGTTCTTCACTGCTTCTCATGTTAAACTCTGGCAAAGCTACTGCTTAGTCGTTAAAAAATGCTCGACGCTTCAGCCGAGAAACATTCCTGCAAACAAACATGGAGAGCTAATTTCGTTTGCTGCTTGTACTACATTGAGTGTTAATTTCGTCGCTGTATAGCAGAGATTCAAAAGGAGCATTCACATAGCAAACAAATTTTTCTTAACACTTAATAATGACAGTGGGCAAAAGTCTCTGGTACATGTGACATCGATTTTTTCATGGCTGTACATATTTATCTTATGTAACTAAGTCGACACGTATAAATCACAAGCTTTCTTACAGTGTTAGGAGGAGGTTACTTCGTAGCGTAGTGGCCATTCCTACTGCTGTTTCGTTCGCATATGGAATACGTAATAAAAATGACTATCTGCCTGCCTCTGTGCGTGATCTACTCTCTGATTGTCATGCGAAGTATATCAAAGAGACACTAGAACTGTAACGCTGTCTATTTCCAATACCGATTGTATCAGCTTACACAACAGGATCTCACGTGAACAACCACTACTATCATCTAACGATTCCCATTCAAGTTCCCTACACCTCCCTGAAACACTGCAGATATGCTAACATGTTGCAATCTTAGCATTGTGTCTCTGAATGTCTTATATTTCTGCTGTTATTCCCGCTTCATTGAAGGCTTCAAACATTGGAGAGATCCTCTTTAATGCTATGGCCTTTTTTGCGTTTTCTTTAGACGATGCATTCCCTTTACCCTTGCTCCGCCCACTATTAGCCAAGTCTACTATTCGTCAACTCCAAAACTAATGTCTTGAACGCTTTCCATTCCATGTTGATTTGTAATAGTTTTTAAATAAACAAGCTGAACCTAAAACATTCAAAACACAACACACACACACACACACACACACACACACACACACACACACACACACACACACAAGGAACGATCAAACATTTTCCGCCTGATGGCGTTGCTGCAGCAGATATGCCACTTAGTGAGACTGATACAGGTATATAAACACCCACATGTGGGGAAGTGATTCCTTTGTTATGCCAGCGTTGCTTAGATTTCCACCCCTCCAAGGTTCTATAAAGCCCTCCAAATCCTCGAACGCCATGCACCCCGCCTCGCCTTGCGCATCCTCTATGACCTCATCCCCTTCCCCCACCTTCTCCTTTTCCTTAAACACATGTGCACCCAGTATTTTGTCCGCCGCCTCGATCCCCTTCACCTTCTGGTGTCTCCCCTCCTCACCATCCCCAGAGTGTTGCCGCGCCTTTACGATTGTGTCCCACCCTCTCTCCATCTCCACACCCTCCACCACCTTTCCCAACGCAACTTCCAGCATCTACCCCTCCCAGATGATGAGCTTCGCCCTGACGTCTACCCTTCCTACCAACTCTAACCTCACCTTCCTCCTGCCTCCTCCTCAGGGCTCCCTCTCGTCCTCCTCCTCCCTTCTCCTAAGTGGCTTTCCCCTCCTACGCCCCCTTCCTCTCCTGTGCTCCTTTCAGTGTCTCTGCACTCCCTCCTGCCTTGTCTTCCCTCTCCATCTCCCACCCCATCTGTCTCCTGCCTCTTAGTACACCCACTGATGCCCCTACTCTTTTCAGCCCCTCCGCTGCTGCACCTTGCTCTCCCCTCCCTTACCATCCTCTCAGGCCTGTCCCTCGGCAGGTCCCACCTAGCAGTTTTATTCTTCATCGTGTGTGCTCCAAGTGGGTTTAAAGTGTGTTGTTCTGGAGTGTTTTTAATACTGTGGCCAACTTTTAACCTGTGCATGTGACGTCAGTGTCCTTTTGTGTTCTACAAATCGCCAACTGTGTTTTTTAACTTTATGTCGACTTTTTTAATGGTCCCCCCATGAACATCTCCATTTCAGTGTATTTTTACCTCCATTATCTCCCTTTACTCTGTTTTCTGTCCTCCTTTTTATCGCCTTTATGTGTAATATTTTCTTCTTGTATTAGCTGTCATCTCACTTGGCTGAAGAGCGGGAGATTGTGCCACTTACATCCCTCCCCTGCCCATATGGGGCAGGGGAATGGAATCACAATATTAAAAAAAAAAGGCAAGTGAATATCGCAGCATTCATGTCTTTCCGATGTGTGTGCAATAAATGCGGAAACGTGAATTACGGCGATATTATTACCATATGCTTCCAAAGAGGACTAACGTGCTTTTATTCTTGTATTGGCTGAAGAAAGACAAATACAGGCAGACATCCACCAGAGAATGAAGAATATATATGAGGCTCCATGTCCCTCGTAAACAGCCGTAGTGGAATGGTGCCCCAAATTCCGTGCGACGTGAGGTGCTGCTGCTTCATGATAACATACGTCCCCACATCGCAAGTATCGTAACACAGATGTTTCACAACTCAAGTGGGAGACACTCGAGCACCCGCCCTGTAGTCCTGATCTCGCCCCACGCCCTTTAAAAGGTCATTGAAGTTTAATATCACGTGCATCTTCTGTACATCACTTCTAGTAAAGAGATATTGGTGTCATCCGGCAAACAGCCTTAGTCCAGCACTTAAGTTGTTTTGCTTATTAAATATGCAGCTTTTTTCTCCATTATTGAAATACCTGTGTTTCATCTGGTGCTAAAGAAATCTGTTTTGTTTTGTGAGGGATGTCCAGGTCAGAATAAGAACAACACCCTTATCGGGCTTTTAATTGTTGTAAGTGCTCAGAGGCATTGTTTGAACATCATATTTATTTTCCCTGTCAGAGGTCACTCCTTTCTGCCGTCGGATAATGGCTTTGCAGTAGTGAAAAGAAAACTGAGACAGTGGACAGACTCTATACACTGAAGGACATGTATGAACACATAGTTAGCTCTAGTAGTAAAGGAAGTTATACAGTTGCTATCATTGAAAGTGAAGATGATTATGATTACAATAACTAGTGGCCATATTATTACAAAAAGAGATCAGTCCCATAGACTTCTGTTAAGGGCGTTACTAGGGATAAAAAGGTGTGCACTGTTCCAACTTCTAAGGAATTCTGATTCTGATTATCTGCTGAACAGATACGAATAGTTGTGACAAAACCGTTCATAGCTGGAATAATTCAACATTCTTTCGCCCTCAGGCCAACATATCCACGTAGCCCAGAACTATTAACCAGACATGTTTATCCAAATGATGCAATGAGAACAAAACTAAAGATATTCGCAAAATGCTCAAGTACATTCCCGACAAAGTTAAACCCAAAGGATATCATGAAAAAATTGCAGCTTGGGCAACAAAGATAGTGAGTGTAATTGCAATTCCATTATGGAAAGTTTCTTCGTTATGTTTTTGCCTTTTGATGATTTACTGTTCTCTGTATTGTAAATGTGTTTTTCAATAAACAAAATAAAAGTCCTGTTTTTCTAAAAACAAAATTTGAACATGAACAGGGTATAAGGTTAGGTTTCTTTAATGACAGTTGTTTTGTATCACGTCGTGCAATACGTTAGTGCACTATTCGCTTCAGGAAGATAATAAACTGTTTTTTGTTGTTTTTCAAAATTTACCTCTAAGGACTTAAGTCGTTTTGCGAATTCATGTATATTCACAAATTGGCTTTAAACTTTAAAAAAATACAATTAACAGAGTTCTGTACTACCAAAAATATCTAACCTTATATTAAACTAGAATACCAAGAAGAAATAAAAGGGTAGAAAGTACTAAGTTCTTAGCTGTGCGTATTGATGAAAACTTAAATGGAAAAACCATATCCTAGACCTGCTAAAGCGTTTAGGTTCGGCTATTTTTTTCATAAGAACAGCTGTCAACTTTGAGCATAAAGAAGTCAGTAAGTTAATATATTTTGTACACTTTCATTCCCTGTTGTCTTATTGAATAATATCCTGGGGTGATTCCTCACTTACATTAAAAGTATTCATTGTTCAAGAGAACGTAATTACATATTAATTGCTCTAACTCTGGCATAGAACGCCGTGAAATATATATCTATAAAACACTTTGATGATCTACCAACTGGAATAAAACGACAGACAGACAGCAAGAGTGCCGCGCGGGATTAGCCGAGCGGTTTAAGGCGCTGCAGTCGTGGACTGTGCCGCTGATCCCGGCGGAGGTTCGAGTCCTCCCTCGGGCATGGGTGTGTGTGTTTGTACTTAGGATAATTTAGGTTAAGTTGTGTGTAAGCTTAGGGACTGATGACCTTAGCAGTTATGTCCCATAAGATTTCACACACATTTGAAAATTTTCGAACATTTGACAGCAAGAGTGTTTTAACAACTCCTTATATACCACAGATAAATTCCTGAATGGTAATGATTAATAATTAATACAGAAAAATCCGTAACTAGCCAGCATGTACCCATACAAGTATTATTTTTTTAAGATTCCTGTTCAATTGATATGCTCCGCATTAAAACGTTTATCGTGAATCTGGTTTGGTTGACACGCATTAACTAACTGAATAACTCATCGACTATAATTCAATAGAACATTTGACAAGAATACCACAAGCAATTTATAAATATCGTTATTCACTGTTGCCGAGTATTGACACGCGAGAAGGAAACGTGCCAATTCCCCGTCTCATTCATTTGACAAGCCTTTTTTGGTGTTGTTTTATTGGTTAGCATTACGTTGGACGGGTGGAAGAACATCAGCACTGATTTCCATATCGTTATTACTTTCCGACTTGTGAAAATCCACTCAGCTACCAATGATTACGTTTGTTGTTAAACTGATCAGATGTCCTCAGCACCTTAAGTCTCTTTTAGCACAGCATGAACTCTTCATCTCGACTCGACGCTCGTTAAACTTGTTTCTTTGACGTTTTACTCAAATAAGTTTCCTATAACCACTGTCGTTGCCTACACCTGTTCCTGAAGCGATATGTTCTATTCACCTGGTGTTAAAATAGAGAAACACAAACTGAACTAATTCAAGATAAGACTGACTTACCCAGATTGTTCTCTGGCGGAACTGTTGTCTGTAGGAAATTATAATCGCTGCTTGAGTTTAAAGACGACGCAAAATGGCTCAGACAGTGTTTCCATCAGCTGTACCGAATAGAAGCTTTCTTTAAAATGTATGAATGAATGTAAGTTAATGCCCATAAACAAGAAACTCCGACAGCTTCCGGTTACAGGATTAGTGGTAAAATGTGGAAGCATGCCACATCGTTTAAAAAGCTGTGGATACTATTACAAATCAATATGGAATGGAAAGCGTTCAAGACATTAGTTTTGGAGTTGACGAATAGTAGACTTGGCTAATAGTGGGCGGAGCAAGGGTAAAGGGAATGCATCGTCTAAAGAAAACGCAAAAAAGGCCATAGCATTAAAGAGGATCTCTCCAATGTTTGAAGCCTTCAATGAAGCGGGAATAACAGCAGAAATATAAGACATTCAGAGACACAATGCTAAGATTGCAACATGTTAGCATATCTGAAGTGTTTCAGGGAGGTGTAGGGAACTTGAATGGGAATCGTTAGATGATAGTAGTGGTTATTCACGTGAGATCCTGTTGTGTAAGCTGAGACAATCGGTATTGGAAATAGACAGCGTTACAGTTCTAGTGTCTCTTTGATATACTTCGCATGACAATCAGAGAGTAGATCACGCACAGAGGCAGGCAGATAGTCATTTTTATTTCGTATTCCATATGCGAACGAAACAGCAGTAGGAATGGCCACTACGCTACGAAGTAACCTCCTCCTAACACTGTAAGAAAGCTTGTGATTTATACGTGTCGACTTAGTTACATAAGATAAATATGTACGGCCATGAAAAAATCGATGTCACATGTACCATAATTATTAAGCGAAACGGTGCAGAACATAAATCCTGACGGCCAGACAGGGATTTGAGCAAAATGAAACTAGTGACTGAGAATTATTCAACCCCGTCTATGAACGAAGATACGTTGAAAGAATGTTACAATAAAGAGAAGCAGTCATAGAATTAGCATCAGATTACAGTTTCGAATTTTCGTTGTGTTATTAGTATTCAACGGACAATGGGATGCTGCTAAACGGTACTGTCTTAGGACGATATATGAAATTTCTGTCCTAAATATAGGATTTTTGCTATAATATTTGCAGTCTGCAGTGCTAGGCGTAGCTGCAAGTATTGGTAAGGTATTATTTTATATTACTGGTACAGAATGAAAAATCCGTAATAGTTGTTTTTTAACTTGAAGCAAAGAGAGTAATATTACAAAGCAAGTAATGTTCCCATGTTGATATGTCAATGGACCTACCATTATTTGGTAAATAACTGATGTCAGAGATCAGATGGGTTGATGCCTTGTTGTTACAAGTAGCCCGAGCAGATGAGCGGTGAAGGTTAACCGGAGCTACGGGTAGCGCCCAGCAGTACTACCATACGAGTCCATGAGCAGTCACAGCAAACGGAGGACAATCATTTGACCAAACTATAGATACAGCAGTTAGCGAAGCCAGCTAACTGGGGAGTAAACCGTAGCTTTTGACTAGTGGGCTCCCTCCGGTTATCTACAGTACAATCGAGTCGACGAGGAAATATATGATATCATTATTTGCTGAAACACAGGATGTAAAAATTGACACTGTGTGTTCTAATATGCTTAATGTATCATAAGGAGGAATATGTTAGTTTAAGTTTAAATTCAGTGGTGTGCAAAACTTAAGGACGAAAGTAACTTTTGCAAGACGTATCACTGCCAAGTCACGTAACTCGATGAAACATCGACCACACACATAAACAACTGTTACAGTACGAGGGTCGTTTGAAAAGTCCGTGCAAAGTCCAAGTCCGAGAGATGGCACCACCGGCTCGTATCGAGGTCATTTTTAGTTAGTAGCATCTTTGGAAAGAAAGCACACCAAGTTTCAGCCATATTGGTCTATTTTTTGTGTTTGGCATTCGTGTGAATCAAGGAAGTCGAATGATTGTAAAAAAATGGAAGAAAAAGAATTCCGTGTGGTGATTAAACATTACTTTATGAAAGGCAAAACGCTTCAGGAGACTAAAGAGAAGCTTGATAAACATTGCGGTGACTCTGCACCTTTGATTAGAACAGTTTATAAGTGGTTCAAAAATTTTCGGAGTGACCATATAGGCACAAGTGATGCTGAACGTTCTGGACGACTTGTGGAGGTTATGACTCCAGAAATCATTGATAAAATTCATGATGTGGTGATGGATGACAGAAGAGTTAAGGTGCGTGAGTTTTCTGGTGCTGTGCGCATCACGAATGAATGGGTACATAATATTTTGCGTAAACATTTGGACATGAGAAAGCTATCCGCAAGATGGGTTCCGCGATTGCTCACGCTTGACCAAAAGCGGAATGGTGTGAAGTGTTGCAAGGATGGTTTGCAGCTGTTCAGGAAGAATCTGCAGGACTTTAAGCGTCGTTTCGTCATTGTGGATGAAACATTACTATACTCCTAAGACCAAACAGTAATCTAATCAATGGATTACCAATGAAGAATCTGCACCAAAAAAGGTGAAGTCCATTCCTTCGCCGGTCTTGGTGGTCGAGCGGTTCTAGACGCTTCAGTCAGGAACCGCGCGACCGCTACGGTCGCAGGTTCGAATCCTGCCTCGGACGTGGATGCGTGTGATGTTTTTAGGTTAGTTATGTTTAAGTAGTTATAAGTTCTAGGGGACTGGTTACCTCATATGTTAAGTCCCATAGTGATCAGAGCCATTTGAACCATTCCTTCCGCCGGAAAGGTTATGGTGACTGTCTTTTGGGATTCGCAAGGGATAATCCTCATCGACTATCTGGAAAAGGGTAAAACTATTACAGGTGAATATTATTCATCGTTATTGGACCGTTTGAAAACCGAGCTGCAAGAAAAACGCCGGCGATTGGGCCGTAAAAAAGTCCTTTTCCATCACGACAATCCACGAGCACACACCTTAGCAGTTGTCGTCGCAAAATTAGTGGAAACAGGATTCCAACTCGTTTCACATGCCCCCTAGTCTCCAGTCTTGGCTCCCACGGATTACCGTTTGTTCCCCAATTTGAAGAAATGGATGGCGGGACAAAGATTTTATTCAAACCAGGAGGTGATTCCAGCAATTTTGCTGACTTGCACAGTTCCTATTATTTCGTAGGGATCAACAAATTAGAAGAGCGTTGGACGAAATGTTTAAGTCTAAAAGGAGACTATGTCTAAAAATAAAAATTTTTTCGCAACCTTATCACACATCGAGATGCAGGCATCAAATTTGTTTTTTCCAAATGAAACTATGCAGCTTTTTGGCTTCAGAACAGTAGCTCTAGATCAGTTCTGCTAATCTCTATGCATTATCCGTAAATTAACATTGACAGCTGTTTTTTCATTACTAAAAGCCATTGCAGACCTAAGAATTGTTTATAGATTTGTAAAGGAACGACCTCAGATAGTTTACGAGAACCATTAATTAAATCAGCTTGGGCATACATCACCGTCAGAAGGACAATACACAATTAATCGAGAACCTCAGCTCACAGCGAAGAATTTTATCATAGAGAGAAACATGAAATTCGGGGTAGTACGTATTAAATATGAACACATGGAAAAAATAACTTTAAATATCTTTTCCTCCATAATTTCTTCCTAGACCTAGATAGGAAATATTTATATCTCTGAAACACACACACACACACACACACACACACACACACACACACACACACACACAAACTCTACCGACAATTCTACTAAGGTTTTTCAGGGATGCTTTATTTTTTGGTATAAGGGACACATGGTTGTCGACTGCTCGTTGCAGAGTAATAATAATGTAATTACAATTTATTGAGTTCGTTTCACAAATTACTTTTGTTTAAGTGAAAACACGTTCACAACAGCCAGAAAGCCTGTAATATGCCATCACCAAAACGCACAACACAACGCACAGATTAGTGCAATAACTCTCAGATGCAAAAGTAGTGAGATGTGATTGCTACTGCTACGGGAAGAGCTCAGCATAGCGTCGTTCTGTCGCTCTTGCAGTGCGTATCGGCCAACTGTTCACCAGCAGATCTACCCATACCGCTGTGTACAACTAACGCTGTTAGACGAACAAACCCGAGACCGAACCGCAGAGTACCGAAATCAATATTTATGGCGAAGAGTGAAGCTGACATTACTGTTGACAACAATAAGCACTGTGAGTGATCTGAAAAAGTTTTTCCCAAACAACATACACATCGCATACAGCCGTCATTTGCACTGTTGTATAGAAATTTTGGTACACACAAATACCGCGATAAATGGGGAAATGGGGATAATAATCAAACGAAATGCAATTACTCTGTAATGTGCCACTGGCAACCACAAGTCCATTTTGCGAAAATGTGAAGAAAATATTCCAGAACAACCTCCGAAATTTTGTTCAAATGGCGCTAAGCACTATGGGACTTAACATCTGAAGTCATCAGCCCCTAGACTTAGAACTACTTAAACCTAACCAAACTAAGGACATCACACACATCTATGCCCGACGCAGGATTCGAACCTGCGACCGTAGCGGTCGCGCGGTTCCAGATTGTAGCGCCTAGAACCGCTCGGCCATACCGGCCGGCAAAAGCAGAGGTCCTGTAACACTTTCTTGGGAAAGTGGATATTACATCTATTTTACTCCTCGACTTTCCGTCAGTTACTACGAACTGTGATCTTTCTGATACGAAGGCACGGCTCCGAAATTCTGTCGACGGAGTACTGTTGTTGTTGTTGTGGTCTTCAGTCCTGAGACTGGTTTGATGCAGCACTCCATGCTACTCTATCCTGTGCAAACTTCTTCATCTCCCAGTACCTACTGCAGCCTACATCCTTCTGAATCTGCTTAGTGTATTCATCTCTTGGTCTCCCTCTACGATTTTTACCCTCCACGCTGCCCTCCAATGCTAAATTTGTGATCCCTTGATGCCTCAAACATGTCCTACCAACCGATCCCTTCTTCTAGTCAAGTTGTGCCACAAACTTCTCTTCTCCCCATCCCTATTCAATACCTCCTCATTAGTTACGTGATCTATCCACCTTATCTTCAGCATTCTTCTGTAGCACCACATTTCGAAAGCCTCTATTCTCTTCTTGTCCAAACTAGGTATCGTCCATGTTTCACTTCCATACAAGGCTACACTCCATACAAATACTTTCAGAAACAACTTCCTGACACTTAAATCTATACTCGATGTTAACAAATTTCTCTTCTTCAGAAACGATTACCTTGTCATTGCCAGTCTACATTTTATATCCTCTCTACTTCGACATTCATCAGTTAGTTTACTCCCTAAATAGCAAAACTCCTTTACTACTTTGAGTGTCTCATTTCCTAATCTAATTCCCTCAGCATCACCCGATTTAATTTGACTGCTTTCCATTATCCTCGTTTTGATTTTGTTGATGGTCATCTTATATCCTCCTTTCAAGACACTGTCCATTCCGTTCAACTGCTCTTCCAAGTCCTTTGCTGTCTCTGACAGAATTACAATGTCATCGGCGAACCTCAAAGTTTTTATTTCTTCTCCATGAATTTTAATACCTACTCCGAATTTTTCTTTTGTTTCCTTTACTGCTTGTTCAACATACAGATTGAATAACATCGGGGAGAGGCTACAACCCTGTCTCACTCCCTTAACAACCACTGCTTCCCTTTCATGCCCCTCGACTCTTATAACTGCCATGTGGTTTCTGTACAAATTGTAAATAGCTTTACGCTCCCTGTATTTTATCCCTGCCACCTTCAGAATTTGAAAGAGAGTATTCCAGTTAACATTGTCAAAAGCTTTCTCTAAGTCTACAAATGCTAGAAATGTAGGTTTGCCTTTTCTTAATCTTTCTTCTAAGATACGTCGTAAGGTTAGTATTGCCTCACGTGTTCCAACATTTCTACGGAATCCAAACTGATCTTCCCCGAGGTCCGCTTCTACCAGTTTTTCCATTCGTCTGTAAGGAATTCGCGTTAGTATTTTGCAGCTGTGACTTATTAAACTGATAGTTCGGTAATTTTCACATCTGTCAACACCGGCTTTCTTTGGGATTGGAATTATTATATTCTTCCTGAAGTCTGAGGGAATTTCGCCTGCCTCATCCATCTTGCTCACCAGATGGTAGAGTTTTGTCATGACTGGCTCTCCCAAGGCCGTCAGTAGTTCTAATGGAATGTTGTCTACTCCCGGCACCTTGTTTCGACTAAGGTCTTTCAGTGCGCGGTCAAACTCTTAACGCATTATCTTATCTCCCCTTTCGTCTTCATCTACATCCTCTTCCATTTCCATAATATTGTCCTCAAGTACATCGCCCATGTATAAACCCTCTATATACTCCTTCCACCTTTCCGCCTTCCCTTCTTTGCTTAGCACTGGGTTTCCATCTGAGCTCTTGATATTCATACAAGTGGTTCTCTTCTCTCCAAAGGTCGCTTTAATTTTCCTGTAGGCAGTATCTATCTTACCCCTAATGAGATAAGCCTCTACATCCTTACATTTATCCTCTAGCCATCCCCGCTTAGCCATTTTGCACTTCCTGTCGATCTCATTTTTGAGACGTTTGTATTCCTTTTTGCCTGCTTCGTTTACTGCCTTTTTATATTTTCTCCTATCATCAATTAAATTCGATATTTCTTTTGTTACCCAAGGATTTCTACTAGCCCTCGTCTTTTTACCTACTTGATCGTCTGCTGCCTTCACTACTTCATCCCTCGAAGCTACCCATTCTTCGTCTATTGTATTTCTTTCCCCCATTCCTGTCCATTGTTCCCTTATGCTCTCCCTGAAACACTCTACAACCTCTGGTTCTTTCAGTCTATCCAGGTCCCATCTCCTTAATTTAGCACCTTTTTGTAGTTTCTTCAGTTTTAATCTACAGTTCATAACCAATAGATTGTGGTCAGAGTCCACATCTGCCCCTGGAAATGTCTTACAATTTCAAAACTTGATTCCTAAATCTCTGTCTTACCATTATGTAATCTATCTGATACCTTTTAGTATCTCCAGGATTTTCCCACGTATACAACCTTCTTTTATGATTCTTGAACCAAGTATTAGCTATGATTAAGTTATGCTCTGTGCAAAATTCTACCAGACGGCTTCCTCTTTCATTTCTTCCCCCCAATCCATATTCACCTACTACGTTTCCTTCTCTCCCTTTTCCTACCGACGAATTCCAGTCACCCATGACTATTAAATTTTCATCTCCCTTCACTACCTGAATAATTTCTTTTATCTCATCATACATTTCATCAATTTCTTCATCATCTGTAGAGCTAGTTGGCATATAAACTTGTACTACTGTATTAGGTGTGGGCTTCGTATCTATCTTGGCCACAATAATGTGTTCACTATACTGTTTGTAGTAGCTTACCCGCATTCCAATTTTCCTATTCATTATTAAACCTACTCCTGCATTACCCCTATTTGATTTTGTGTTTATAACCCTGTAGTCACCTCACCAGAAGTCTTGTTCCTCCTGCTACCGAACTTCACTAATTCCCACTATATCTAAGTTTAACCTATCCATTTTCCTTTTTAAATTTTCTAACCTACCTGCCCGATTAAGGGATCTGACATTCCACGCTCCGATCCGTAGAACGCCAGTTTTCTTCCTCCTGATAACGACGTCCTCTTGAGTAGTCCCCGTCCGGAGTTCCGATTGGGGGATTATGTTACCTCCGGAATATTTTACCCAAGAGGACGTCATCATCATTTAATCATACAGTAAAGCTGCATGCCCTCGGGATAAATTACGGCTGTAGTTTCCCCTTGCTTTCAGCCGTTCGCAGTACCAGCACAGCAAGACCGTTTTGGTTAATGTTACAAAGCCAGATCAGTCAATCATCCAGACTGTTGCCTCTGCAACTACTGAAAAGGCTGCTGCCCCTTTTCAGGAACCACACGTTTGTCTGGCCTCTCAACACATACTCCTCCGTTGTGGTTGCACCTACGGTACGGCCATCTGTATCGCTGAGGCACGCAAGCCTCCCCACCAACGGCAAGGTCCATGGTTCATGGGGAGGGGGAGGGGGGGGGGGAACGGAGTACTATACAGGATGATTCAGCTGCCCCTACCCATCGGTTTTGTGCAACCAGCAACACTTTCAGATACCATGCGCAATATTTTCATATTCTCCCTCACTATGTGCAAAATGTTAGTTCTACAGAAAAAACGAACAGCACCTTTATGTAGGAAATTTAATATTGCTCTGGGATATATATTTGCCAGTGGCCATCGCTTTAGAATTATTCAAGAAGAACATAAAAAATGACCTTCAGGCGCGTTTTTCTTGAATAACTCGAAAACCGTGACATCGAGCAAAAACGTATCTCAGTACGAAATTTTACTACATTAAATGTTCTACGAAAAGGCACTGTGCATTTTTCCCGTAAGACTAACAGTTTGTGTGTAGCATCGTTTTTGAAGGAGTTCCGGGTTGCATAAAACTCATAGGTAGTTGAATCACACTGTATATATACTGGTCTGAAATGCTTAAGGACGAGATAAATAAAGTGACATACTATATTAACTACTCGATGGAAACAAATGAAAGTGCAGTAGTTAAAAAAAATGGCTCCAAGCACTATGGGACTTAACATTTGAGGTTATCACTCCCCTATACTTAGAACTACTTAAACCGAACTAACCTAAGGACATCACACACATACATGCCTGAGGCAGGATTCGAACCTGCGACTGCAGCAGCAGCAGCGCAGTTCTGGACTGCCGTCTAGAACCGCTCGGCCACAACGCGTGGCAAAGTGCAGTAGTATGTTGCCAGAGGTTTCCCAGTCGTGCACAAGAAGTTGGACATCACATGACGTAAGATCAGCGTGACTGTAGTGACAAATGGAGCTGGCCCCGTAACACGAGGCAGTTCAAAAACTGGGAAAAGACAGCGTGTGTCAATTAGCGAGCAGTTATGGTGCACTCTGGTCGTGTTCTTCATTACGGTACGACCCGGAAACAACATTTGGATAACTTAATACTTAATATAGAGAAGAATCATCGGGAAATAGGAAGACGGACGAAGTGTGACGTGTGTAGTCCAGGAACATGGTAATGCTCATATCAGTGTTTCATGTGCATGAGGAGTATTCTGAATCACAGGCACTGCTGCCTGAAAGAGGCGAGGTGGTCGATGGTGGTCGAGTATAGCAGCTGGTGAGCGCTACATTGTGCAACACTCAAGAAGGTACCCACATCGATGTGGGTGCCATTGAAGTCACCTTCAACAGGATTGCAAGGCATGCAGTCGCAAGCTCCACAGTATCAGAGCAACTGTTTGGTTTTGGTCTCTTTGCCCAAGTAGCAGTACGTTGTGTTCCGTTGACACCCACACATCGGCGACAGCATTTGCGATAGTGCCAAGGTATGGGAACTGGTCCAAGGAGAAGTGGGGTCGCATGGTCTTCAAGCCTGAGAGCAGATTCAGTCTGAGTAGTGATTCTGGACGTAGACTCATATGACGAGGGATGGGAAGACGTAATGCTCCAGGAACATTGTCGAACATGATCGTTTTGGTAGTCCGACTGTTATATTGCGGGGAGGCATAATTTTGCATAGGCGATCTGACCTCCAAATCTTTGAACACGATACCCTCACTGGTCAACGTCATTGTGACACTCTACTCCTTCTCCATGTGGGTATTATTAGGGGTGCATTCAGTCCCGACTTCGTTTTTATGGATGACGGTGCGCGACTGCATCAAACTGCGCACGTGGAGGTCTTGGAACGAGAGGATATTCGGCGAATGGACTTGCCTGCCCGTTCTCCCAACTTAGATCCCATCGAGCACGTGTGTGATGTGTTGTGGAGACGTATTGTAGCACGTGCGTATGCACCAACGACCATGCAGCAGTAACAGTTTACAATCGCACTGGTGGAGGAATGGGACCCACCACCACAGGAGCTCTTTAAGAACCTTATAGCCAGCATGAGAGTAAGTTACAGATCATGTCTTGCCGTCTATGGTGATCACGCGTCCAATTGAGAACCACGGTCCGCCTTCTATAATGTACAGGAGGCCATCATAAATTGCGGTGATTTCGGTGTAATTATTGCCTTTGAATAAAAGTGTCATTTTTGTTCATCTCATTTCTCTTACCTAGTACCCAACAGAAGCTACTCCGAGGCTCCGAGTGAAATGACGCTAAAGTTCCTCCAACGTTCCGTGACCAGTATTACAAATGTTGGACGCAGAAAGCAGAATGTATCAAAACTGGTATCAGCATTAAGGAAAAAACAGACTACCAATACAGCTCTAGAAGATTGATTATAGCCTAGGAAAGCACCATGTGACGGTATTAATAATGGAGTAGATGCCTGCATAATACACCGGTATAAGTCGAATACATCGGTCGCCTTTTATAGTGTCTTCTGCTTCTCAAACTGGCCACTCTGGGACGACATATAGCTATAGAGAAAGAGTATAATACTTTTTACTAACTAAATTCAGTTTTAATAATAAGGTGGAATTTCTGAAAATTAAAAACTAATTTAAGTAAATTTAAATTTTAAAAAATAATGAGAGTTTAACGGCAGCATCCGATAGTAAATCAACATAACAAACTGTAGATACCTAATTTTGTTAGGTTTAAATGGTTTATAGGGAGTAACAATAATTTCTAATAATTATTGGCAATAAAATGCAAATAAATTCCAAATCATTTCCAATCAAAAACCAAAGACATAATGTAAAATTTTTGTATAGTGAGTATAATTAATGTTCCAGATCCAAAACGCAGTTAAAAAAGGGACGTTGCTCACAACGACTTCAAATACGAACGGAATATTATCGCCGAAGGAGGGAACGTGTGAAAAGAAGAAAAAATTGAACGAAAATTTTCCACAAGATTGCACTGTAAGCGTCATAACGTAAATGGTTCGGCTATGAGTGACATACGAGTCACGTGAGAGTTGCACGTTACACCAACCGTATAATGTGCATGACCGAGCCGCTCGGAGTGGCAGCGCGGTTTAGAGCGCCATGTCAAGGACTGCGCGGCTCCTCCCACTGGAGGTTCGAGTCCTCCCTCGGGCATGGGTGTGTGTGTTGTTCTTAGCATAAGTTAGCTTAAGTAGTGTGTAAGTCTAGGGACCGATGACCTCAGCAGTTTGGGCCCTTAGGAATTCACACACATTTGAATATTTTTGCATGAGTGAACAACTTCGGCATTGAACAGCTGTGGCGCTGTTAGTTATGTAAGACTATCCATTAAGATAAGGTCGCACCACATCGGATGGGAAAAATCGGCTTTTCATTGCCGTGAGACCATAAACCGCATAAAAAGCGAAAATGACATCGGTTTTTGATTGTCCTGAGACCGAAAAACGCATAAAAAGCTACAATGAAATCGATTTATAACTGTCGTGAGCCTGACGCAAAACATTTTTAATATGCTGTCCTTCGTTTTCTGCCACAAGTTAAAATCGAGAACCAGCATGATCCACAACAGATCGGAGTGCCTCAGAAGTCACGTTCAGAATGCAATGTGCAGTGCAGTCCCTCAGTTCAGCTATGTTTGTAACAGGAGTACTGAACGTAACATATTTCTGATAAGCTGACAGCCAGAAGTCACAAGGATTAAGATCAACTAATCTGGACGGTCAGGCTGTAGACATGTGGTTCCAACCTGAGGGCTAAAAAGAAATTTTCTGAAGGCTAAAACCAAAGGGTTCGATTGTGTTTCGGTGACGAAACTAAGTTATTTTTAAAAGATTGTTACTCTTATCGCTATTTCGTAAGACTATAATACCGATTACCTTAGTTAGAAATAATTACATATTTTTAAATACTACATTTATCGTGCGAAACAATACGGTGGAAGTAACAGATTATGAAACGAATGTGTGAACATCATCATCTTCACATAGTCAACGCGGTACACACATGCTTTGTTCCTTGTATCACGTATATAGGTTAGTAAACTGGAGACACATACTGAGTACATCACTTATGTTTAAATATCTCCTGAAAATTCCTTCTCAGAGATGCTGATAGTTCTCACAATGGACCAGAAATCGCTTCATTGTTCACTTCGCAACAAATAAACGAACTAATTCACAGCAGAACCAACCAGTAATTATGTAATGGCTACTACACTGATGTAGAATCTAAGTGTAATAATAATAATTATTATTATTAGTGGCAGTGGTCAGAGACGAAACGTAGGCAGTCTGAAGTCTCCTAGTATCTACCATTTGCCAACACAGAAGTAAAAAGCCTAATAAATCCAGAAATTTACAAACAATAAGTATAGTACACACACTTTCTGAGGAGTTGTAGGTAGCACTCGCGATGCACTGAGAATTCCTTCATCATTCTATGAAAAAATATTGTTAGAAACAAGCAGTACCACCTGCCTCATTGACTCATTAGTTCTTAGTTTAATAAAACGCCTACAAAACTAAATACCATTATCTTTCGTCATTTTAAAAACTAGTTTTCATATCAAATTCTTTCGTTCTGAAGTTCAGTGGGTGCTAATATTCATGATAGTGATGGTGGTGCCTAATACGTGATTCCACACAGTGGTAAAGGTCTCGTAAAGGTTGGGACCACTGCTGTAGGGAAATGACGGCTGATAACTCTAGCATTTCCAAAATGCCACTGCAGCAGCTGTTTCACTGGCTGTGCCGTGTGCGGAAGAGTCTCATCTTGCAGTAGAATGATCCTACTCACGCATCAACGCTGTTGAAGGGTCGGAAAGGCGTTGGTGCGCAAAAGACGCTCATGACGTTAATCAGTGACGGTACAGCTAACGGCATCCCCAGGACCCATCTCCTCGAGACATTATGGTCCTACGATAAACGACATCGTCAAACTGCACCACATATGTAATGCTTCCCTTTGCAGAATGTAGCGGTTCCTGTTGATGTGCGAACGGATTTTCCGTTGCCCGTCCACTGCAATTCTGTGTATTTACGTGTTCTTGGGACTGGAAATGGGCTTCTTCTGTCTACAGAATGTTCCATTGCCATTCATTGTCCATTTCCATGCGAGTAAACATTTGTTTTACTGGGAGGTCAGCATGCAGCAACTGATGGCCAAGGGTAATTTGGAAAGATATTTTCACTCTGCAACGGAGTGTGCGCTGATATGAAACTTCTTGGCAGATTAAAACTATGTGCCGGACCAAGACTCGAACTCGGGACTTTTGCCGTTAGTGGGCAAGTACTTTACCGTCTGAGCTACCCAAGCACGACTCACGCCCCGCCCTCACAGCTTTACTTGTGCCAGTACTTCGTCTGCTACCTTCCAAACTTCACAGAAGCTCTCCTGCGAACCTTCAAAAACTAGCACTAGGATATTGCGGATACATGCCTGGGGGATGTTTCCAGAATGAGATTTCCACCCTGCACCGGAGTTTGGGCTAATATGAAACCCCCTGGCAGATTGAAACTGTGTGCCGGCCGAGACTCGAAGTCGAGACCTTTGCCTTTCGCGGGCAAGTGCTCTACCGTCTGAGCTACCCAAGCACGACTCACGCCCCGTCCTCACTGCTGTACTTCTGGCAGTACCTCATCTCCTATCTTCCGAACTTCCTTGGGACGTAGGAGACGAGGTACTGGCAGAAGTACAGCTGTGGGAACAGGGCTGACTCGTCCTTGGGTAGCTCAGACGTTAGAGCACTTGCCCACGAAAGGCAAAGGTCCCGAGTTCGAGTCTCGGTCGGGCACACAGTTTTAATGTGCAAGGAAGTTTCATGGGTAATTTTGTACGTGTGCAGAATTGTTCGTAGAATTTATATATTCGTCGTTCTCACATGCACGTTCAAAGTCCGAGCAATCCCATGTGCACTGCGTGTTTGCAGGCCACCGCTCGCCCCCTGCAGTGCTGTGGCCACATCTTCTATTGACGTCGGATCAATTGTTTTCCTGTCTGTGTCACACTGCACTTTGAAAGGACCTGTTTTTTCAGATTTCGCGATCGTTTTCTACAGGCTCTTGGCAGATATCAGGTCAACGCCTCTTTTTATTCCCTTAAGAGTCCCGAACTACAGCAGACATACTGACGTACAGGCACCGTTCTCGTTGAAAGAGCTTTATCAGCAGCGCGCGATCCCGCATTGAGACAGTAGTGCCGAGCGTCTCAGGCACAAACTGCGAAACAGCCATGTATCCTGGGTCTTTTATTTCGCATTTTCTGCCGCTTACACCACCATCTAGTCGTAAAATTCTCGTTATCTGTTTTTTGTTTCCATAATGTTTTCCCCTTGTTCGATAATATTCTGTTTAAATCTGACGTCATTAAGAGCAGTCGTTCCTTTTTTACACCGTTTTGGAAGTGGAGCTTTAATTATAATAACCCTGTATTACGCTTGTGGTAGCATTAAGTTTTAATATAGTCTTTATTCACGAAAAAGTTCGCGTACGTCAGCCGACAGATTGTATCCCAAATTTCGCAAATAATCTATGTGAAATTGGCAAATTGTTGAAATCAACGCTTAAGTACGAATTGTGTGACGTGTTTAGACATACAGTTTGAGTTGTAGTTATACAATAAATAATTTTTCCTGCATTTGAAGAAGCAGAGCAAATCACCTTACTTCTGGCTTCAAACAGGGCAATCGAGACTTACCGACTGCCGTGTCTTCTTCAGCCAATGGCATCATTTGGACGCTGCATGAAGTGGCATGGTGTTGGCATACAGCTCTCTCAACCGTTGTCGACTTTGAGGACCTTGTATCGGCTGCTTCTCATTCGCACACCTCCTTAACTGGCATCACGACGTTGATGGACCCAGTTCCAGTCATCCCACCAAAGAAACACCCCTAACAGTACCGGGAATTGAACCAGGGTCCTCTGCATGACAGTCAGTCACGCTGACCACTGTGCTACGGAGGCGGAATGATTTTGAAAGGTTGACGGATTTTTAAGCGATGCAGCCATCTCGTTCGGGGCAGTCTTGCGTGCGTGTTCGACGAAGAGGGATCTTCGATAGCCAGCTGAATTTTGTGGCATATCGGTCAGTTGCAAAGATGTCTGAAAAGTTCATGCGATAGATCTAGGGACTTTTAAAATTTCTAAATGTGTTCGCAGACTTAGTAAAAATTTCTGCATTATGTTGTACGGGCTCTAACTCTGGCTGAAGCGCGTTGTTCAAGACTTAGTAAATCCTTGCACGAGTTCCGGACGCGTAGTATTTTCCTCAGTGCACTTAATAGACTTGTGATTATTTCATGGAAAACATCGAGTGATTAGAAGTTCAGTTCATTTTCAAAGAACCGCAAATATAACTCTAATGCTGAAGAATTGATGACAGTTGTTGTTGCATCCCAGTTCGTGCAAACGTTACTAATGTATGATTTATTTACCAAACTATAACCACTCCGGTATTATGGACAATTATTTTCTTCCACTCCCATCGTGCCTGTAATTTAATTAATTTCCTGTAACCATCAGAACTGTAACCGGATGATGCGTCGGATGTGTGGCATGGCCCCTAGACGCATATGAAGCCATCAGACTTCAAAAGCGGTCACACATTTTGTTTACGCCTATAACACACATACTGTGTACAGTTATAAGGTCACTAAGGGAATGCTTGGCTTCAATCGAACGACAGTTAGGCACCTATAATATATACTGTCCATGGTGCATACCTGTTGTAGTGGTTGCGCTGTATCAGACATCACTAGGTGGGAAAACTTGGAACCTTTTGCACCTGTATGGAACGTGTGACTGGCTTCTAGTATTATGATCTAAATTTATTGACAGATCCCTAGATCTCGCTAGCGAGTCCATGGAATGGGTTCCTTCAACTGTGACAAATTCACCTAGCTAAGCATCTCGGAGTAGATGGGTTTTATCGTACGGTCAGAGAACGTCTAGACCAACTGCAGCTCTAAATAATCGCAGCTGTGGCACCAGTCACACATTTCTTTACTTTACGACCACGAACAAAAATGTAAAGTTGCACGCGCTGATGAAAAGCGACATGTCCTCCATCAAGCACCTACCGTCACTAAACTCGTCTCTTTCCAATATATTCCTGTTTCTTTACTAGTTTCTGCGTTCCCCAAGACGAGTGTACGACGAGTATAATTTTGCGTATTGAAAAAGAATTTGTCAGTAAAGAGCACATTGTTGTCTGCGCATCAACTTTAGGTTATTATGATTATTATTATTATCGTATGCATCAATTACAACCAATCCAATACACATTTAAATAAAAAATACACACTTGCAACTATTTAAACTGCATAAATATCAAACAGCCCAGGCTAAGCACTAATGTCGGAAGACTCAATCCAGTGGAGCGCCTCGTTGGATGCTTCGTGTAGACTCTTGATGCCACCTGGGAAACGTCTGTTAGGATACTCATTTACAATGAAGCTCGTTGTATGGATGTCAGCACAGTCACGTGTACTGCCAGTGCAAAAGCCCCACTTGCTAATGTTGTATTTGCACATACCTTCTGCAGTCCGATATCTGTTAAGCTATACTCACACCTCTCTCGAATTATTAAAGCCTGGAACTTTAACATATGGGTTGTTAATAAGTTCGTGATTCCGGGTTTCCGTAGCTTTTCACTCATGTTTCCATTCAGCTGCGCAATTGGACACAATTGAGAACATTTGGACTCTTCCATATACTGGTCTTCTGGATTTGAGGCGTTTCCTAGGCAGCGAGAGTAAATCTTCGTGAAGACGAATTGATTCAATGTTAAAAACTTGCTGTCAAAGGTTGTAAAGAGCCTTCAGATGTCACGAGCAGTCAACTTCAATCTGATGTAAGGTTAACGCTATAAATTGAGGTGGCTATGTGCCCTATGGCAATGACACTTGTATCGGACTCAGCTAATTAAGGAGTCCTTCGGGAAAAAGGGAAAGCCCAAGGAACGAACATTGAAGTTCAGTAGTACCAGCTGGTGTAGAAGTGCACAAAAATTCAAGTCCCACGAGAGATATAGTGCTCCTAGTGTCAAATGTGGAGACACGAGACGCAGAAAGAAATATAAGTTCTACATCACTGGTCGTAAATCGACCGCCACAGGTTAAGCTCATTTATGAATGAAACCGAAAGAACAGCCGGGTAAAAATAATCGTGGGGTTTTATAGTTCAGGGTTTCTCTTCTTCAGATTCCACTGACGTGTGGCTGGCGGCCAGTCTCGCCTGATGGATTTCCGAGAGCATCACGGAACCATTCTAAGTATGCGCGTCTCCCTTCATGTGTCACTGCGGGGGAAGTTTCCTTGCTTTTTTGTTATAGATAACATTAACAACTGTCGCCTATGCGGCGTTTGGTAACGGCGGGGCAACTATTGTTACTTCTCTTTCCCTGAGTGGGGACCCACTTGCCTTAATGCCTTTGCGCAGCTTTCCCAAACCTAGAAGACTGTTGGTGGAAGCAAGCGACCACTTGCTTACACAAGGTCTAGTACAACTGTTTCACCGGAAACCTGAACGTAAACGGCAGAGATCCATCGCTGAAGGTAACAGTTGTCTTCAGTGGCTTCGACTGGGCGATCCAGCATAGTAGTTCAAAGGATGAAATTATACTCGGTGATGCCAACAGAAAAAGCGTTTGCATCTCTTCTGTTTACTCATTTAGCACCTCTAGCTTCGCCTGTCGGTTTCTCCCACATTCTCACTAGCGGTTGTCGCACACCCAGACAGCATCAATGTGGG
This sequence comes from Schistocerca gregaria, assembly GCF_023897955.1. NCBI lineage: Eukaryota > Metazoa > Arthropoda > Insecta > Orthoptera > Acrididae > Schistocerca > Schistocerca gregaria. The sequence continues at coordinate 275,548,972 of NC_064931.1, forward strand.
AGAAAGAAAGAAAAACCTGACCGTCTCTGCATTGCCAAGATCAAGGCACACGTGGCCAGACGTATTTTGTAAAGGTGTTTTTTTTTTTTTTTAATTACCGCTACCAGTCACAAACTTTGTCAACTATTGTATTACTTAATTATTTAGCGATATGTTTCGAGGGTTAAACCTCATCTTCAGGCTAAATGCCATTACAAAATCAACTTTACAATAAAGTCATACTGATATTACATAGTCTTTTCGTAAATACTGTGGTCATCTTTGTTCTTCCGGCGTGGCGGTCTCGTTGTGATGTGTTGCGGTGTTTCCATTTCCGTGGCTCTCTTGGTCATTGTTCACAATGACAGACCTCAAAAATTCACAATTCCTTTCCAATTTCACTACAGTACTCCTAGAATAAAAGATACATAACATGACTGTCGTTTGACTCTAGCCCCAGCAATAGCTTAGAAATATGTAAAATAAATAGTTTATATCATGATGTGTTCAATAATATTGTAACAGGTGCTCAATTTGTAATCTATTTCGTTAACCTACATCTGTAATACGATAATAAGACGTGCAGGAGACACGTAAACATCTGACACCACACAGATCGACAAATCGATTGTCAAATCGAAACCAGCTGTAATTCGACCGCCATCTTGTCCACTGCACTACAGAACTGTTTGCGACCGTGTTCCCAAGTTACTAAAAAACAGTGACCAAGAGAGCTACGGAAATGGAAACAGCGCAACACATCACAACGAGACTGCCACGCCAGAAGAACAAAGATGACCACAGCATTTACGAAAAGACTATGTAACATCAGTATGACCTTAATGTAGAGTTGTTTTTGTAGTGCCATTTAGCCTGAAGATGAGGTTTAACCCTCGAAACATGTCGCTAAATAAAAAAGTAATTCAATAGCAGATAAAGTTTGTAACTTGCAGCGGTAATTTAAAAAAACCTTTACATATTTCTTGAGACAGTCACGGTCGAAAAACACTTAAAATGGCTTCAAACTGTTTTTTACAGAAGTATTTTGGCTGAAAACTGAATGCATTCCATGCGACAATGATACGTTCTGCAAGTATCACTGTATACTGTAACGCAGTTAACTCCATATACTGGCCAGTTTGGGATAAGTTACTCCCGACAGAGATTTTACAGGTCTATGACTAAGAGTTCCTGTGTCTCAGAAAGATGATATGAGTTTCAGTGTCGTGGAGCTGTCGGCTTTGTAGAACTTATTTCAAGGCATACGAGGAGTCTACCAATAACATAGCGTCAAAATGTCGCCATTGCGTTATTATTTTGATTACTTCACCGAGAGACTGCCGTTTGTACACAGTCAAAGTGTACACATGAGGTAGACGTAGTGGGTCTAATGCTCTATTTAATCTCCGAGTCACTTGGCCACTGGAAGGAGGGAATTATCCTTTCCAGTCACAAGTGTCCATGACGGAGAGCCCTGTGGCGAGAGTCTCGTTCACTCGTGACTACATTCAACAAGAATGAGCTTTCCACATTCTAACTGAGTTGGCTATGTTTTCAGTCACCTTTAGCACAACGACAAGCATTCTACACAGGAACTGTATCTTTCAGTGTACTCACCATTTGGCTCCGACTTACGGAGATCAGCGCAACCATCATTTCATTGTGAATGTAACTAAATATTGCAGAAAATCGGTTCGGTAGCAGTTTTAATATTTAGTGTTTAGGCAAAATGTATACTGCTTACATTACTTTCGATTTCTTTGCGTTGTCATTACTAAAAAACTTCTCAATGAGAACCTCCGAACATCCTTTTCGACATCAGCACACTTACCTTCGACTTCTTGTTTTGCCGAATACAAAGCCGAAATGTGAGATTTATGCAGTTCCTAGAAGTTCCGCGACACGTCGACTCGAACATTTCTAGAGATAGATCAATGGCAGTGGCTCTTTAAAAGTTATAGTAAAAATCACGTAATTAAAAGCGTGTCATTGTGGCAATTATTTTATGATTTTAAACATGGCTGCAACAGCAACTGTTGAAATTCTTCACGATAAAGGATGACAGCCAAAACAGTTGCAGGATAAAAATTTTATTAAAATTCTTGACTAAGGTTTCGGTACATATAAATATATCTTCATCAGAAGTAATAAATCCTGAACAGAAAGACACTTTCATTAGAAAAGCCTTAGCAAAACCTTGGTCAAGAATTTTAATAAAATTTTTATCCTGCAACTGTTTTGGCTGTCGTCCTTTATCGTGAATTATTTTATGCATCCTGAATAGCCCCTCTAAACTAAAAAATGTATAAATTTGTAATAAAACACTTCTAAGTAGATGATGGGAGAGAGAAGGTTAATGGGAAGAAGAAAACAACTAAATAAATCGAACAAAGTGGCTACGTGCAATTCGCTTAATGCCACTGTATTAATAGCTTTACTGTGTGCTCAGAGCTTTACAGCTGCGCTCAAAATAACATAGCAGTTGCCAGTGAAACGTCACATTCCTGTCAACTTTTTACTCGTCTCGCGCAACGTGACCTCGGCATAGAATGCACTGTTTGCTCTAAAGAGTCTATTTTGCGACGCATGCGTTGGAAGGTTGCTTATTTCCCACGTCAGTTACGTTAAGGGCACTTAGCGGCCCGACCGTGGCGAGGCACGTGTTTGCCACAATGTATATTTGTGTTACACACAGTGTTGCAGGCCACATATCCTGCAACATATCGGTGCACAGTGGAAAAAGTGAAGTACACACATCATGTTTCACTAACGGAGAACCTTCAGAGGTTTGCGGGGAGTTCAGAAAACGCACACTAGAGAAGCCAAACCTGTCACCACGCATCAGACCACAGGCGTTCGAGGCCAACCCAGAACAGCCAATTAAAAATATATTTTCTGTAAGCAAACTCTGACACTAGATTTATTTTGAAAATAATATGTTTTTCACCAACTCTAAATATATGTCAATAACATGACACCATTTCAGCTGTTGGAGCGGTAAGGACCGATCCGACAAGGGCAGCAAAGACTCAGTCATTTCAAAGGGCTAGCTATGCCTGAAAGTACGTATAGAAATGGATTAGCATAGATTAACTTAAAGGTAACTGACTGGCAGAGTGCCAAACTCGAAGTATATTCCAAATCGACAATGAAGGGCGGGATACGGCGGGACGCTAGTTCCCTTGTTCAACTATCTTTCTCTTCTAATTCCTCCAGCTGGCATAGTTCCAGTTTTCTTCCCTACTATATGCTAAAATGGGCCAACGGCCTTGGCGCAGTGGTTACACCGGTTCCCATCAGATCACCGAAGTTAAGCGCTGTTGGGCTGGGCTAGCACTTGGATGGGTGACCATCCGGTTTGCCGAGAGCTGTTGCCAAGTGGGATGCACTCAGCCCTTGTGAGGCAAAACGGAAGAGCTACTTGATTGAGAAGTAGCGGCTCCGGCCCTGGAAACTGACATACGGCTGGGAGAGCGGTATGCTCACCACATGCCCCTCCATATTCGCATCCAGTGACGCCTATGTTGAGGATGACACGGTGGCCTGTCGGTGCCGTTGGGCCTTCATGACCTGTTCGGGAGGCGTTTCTTTAGTTGTTTTTTGCTACAATAAATCCTAATTGCTGCTCAAGAAGCGATTTTTAACTAAAAATTTCCGATGTCATTTTAGGAAAGTTGTAAGTTGCATCATGAATCACATCTCACATCCGTCTGCTTTAAGAAAATGCTAAACAATCAAGTTCTATTTATTTCAAGCACATGCGCAATTCACCTCTGAAGCAGGGCCTCTGCTTTTGCAGTAATCATGATTTATTATAGATGAACGAGTTTAAGCCGGCCGTTGTGGCCGAGCGGTTCTAGGCGCTTCAGTCTGGAACTGCGTGACCGCTACGGTCTCAGGTTCGAATCCTGCCTCGGGCATGGATGTGTGTAATGTCCTTAGGTTAGTTAGGTTTAAGTAGTTCTAAGCTGTAGGGGACTGATGACCTCAGGTCCCATAGCGCTCAGTGCCATTTGAACCATTCGAATGGGTTTAGCATTGAAAGTGGATACGTTAACCAATCACATCAGTGAAACTTAGAGACAGTCGAACAAAACGCGGTTCTCCTGCTCGTAACTGAAGACCTACATACGTTTTCAAATGAGCTGCAAGGTATCAAAAGTGATCTATGAGGTCATCAGCGTCTCTAGAGATGGTATCGCCAAGAAGGTCACTAGAGTTACAAACAACCACTGGGGCTGAATCCCTGCACCTTGATATTCAGATAATTTGGTGTAAAAAGCGGCTGATGAGCTGCGATTTAACTTTCGTAGGAATTGCAATTTCTTGCTTTATGTTAGGTGGGAGCTTGTTGAATATCTTCCAACCGGAGTACATAGCTCTGTCCTTAATCTTAGGCATTAAAGTAAAGTCTACATCAGAATTACTTTTGTGCCTTATATGGTGACTGTGAAAATCACAGTTGAGCTCAAACGAAAACCATTCAGGAATAAACGTATTGTGAAGTGAATGTGCGAATCCCATAGCTCCTTGGAAAGGCATCTACATGATGTACGGTTATTCTGCTTTAGACGTTATTCTTCCTACTCGCTGATGCCGAATAAACACCTCGTTCACTTTAGGTCCACTGACACAGAATATAATTCTACATGACAATGAAAAGTGAAAATAAGCAACACACTTGTCTGTAGATCAATGCAGTGAGAGATGTTTGAAGGTACATAACTCCCTGAGTGTAGATTCTTAGTTTATCAATGGGTTGACTCCACTTTAGCTTGTTATTAGCTTAGCACCCGCTGCTTCGCCCACATTTATGTAATAATTACATCCAAAACAATTTCATGAACATGCACTATGTGATCAAAAGTATCGGGACACCTGACTGAAAATGACTTACAAGTTTGTGGCACCCTCCAACGGTAACGCTGGAATTCAGTATGGTGTTGGCCCACCCTTAGCCTTGATGACAGCTTCCACTCACGCAGGCATATGATCAATCAGGTGGTGGAAGGCTTCTTGTGGAATGGCAGCCCATTCTTCACGGAGTGCTGCACTGAGGAGAGGCATCGGTGTCGGTCGGTGAGGCCTGACACGAAGTTGGCGTCCCAAAACATCCCAAAGGTGTTCTATAGTATTCGGGTCAGGACTCTGTGCAGGCCAGTCTATTAAAGGGATTTTATTGTCGTATAACCACTCCGCCACAGGCCGTGCATTATGAGCAGGTTCAAATGGTTCTAATGGCTCTGAGCACTATGGAACTTAACATCTGAGGTCATCAGTCCCCTAGAACGTAGAACTACTTAAACCTAACTAACCTAAGGACACCACACACATGCATGACCGAGGCAGGATTCGAACCTGCGACCGTAGCAGTCGCGCGGTTTCGGACTGAGCGCCTAGAACCGCGAGACCACCGCGGCCGGCTATGAGCAGGTGCTCGATCGTGTTGAAAGATGCAATCGCCATCCCCGAATTGCTCTTCAGCAGTGTGAAGCAAGATGGTACTTAAAACATACATGTAGGCCTGTCTGTGATAGTGCCACGCAAAACAACAAGGGGTGCAAGCCCCCTCCATCAAAAACACGGCCACACCATAACATCACCGGCTCAGAATTTTACTGTTGGCACTACACACGCTGGCAGATGACGTTCACCAGGCATTCGCCATACCCACACCCTGGCATCGGATCATCACATTGTGTACCGTGATTGGTCACTCCACACAACGTTTTTCCACTGTTCAATCGACCAAAGTTTACACTCCTTAGAATAAGCGAGGCATCGTTTTGTATTTACCTACGTGATGTATAGCCAATGAGCAGCCTCTCGACCATGAAATCCAAGTTTTCTCACCTCCCGCCTAACTGTCATAGTACTTGCAGTGGAACATCTAACCGAGATGTATAACAGCAATTTTCATGGATCTAGCATTTTTTCAATATAACAAAATATTTCCTTAAAAATTTTTATCCTCTTTTCACCCCTTTGAGAGCTGAATTAGCAAAAACAGTGAAGCACGTATTTTTTCGTTTCTAACTGCGAAGCCAAATACCAATTTTGAATGATTTAACTGCAAAAATGTTTTCACAGTGAAACATTTTCACAAAACATTTCACCCCTATTTCACCTCCTTAGTGGATGAATTTCCAAAACTAGTGAAATGCGTATTTTTTATTTCTAATCGAGAAGCCAAATTCCAATTTCAGTAGATTTAGCTGTAAAATGCATTCATAATGGAATACTTTCATAAAATATTTCATCCCTTATTTCACCCCTTTAGTGGTTGAATTCCCAAAAACATTGAAAGACATGTTTTTTCTATTTCTAATTAAGAAGTCAAATACCAATTTTCATAGATGTAGCTTTAAAAATAATTTAGTAGTTCTTTGATAATTTATTTTCAAAAAATTCTTTCACTCGCTGTTTCACGCCCATAGAAGTCAAACTTCCAAAAATGCTGAAACACGGACTTCTTTGTTTCTGACCGAGAAACCAAATACTAATTTTCGTAGGTCTAGCTTCAAAATTTTCGTAATAGCGACATATTTTCAAAATACCTTCCATCTCCTGTTTCACCCTCTTTGGGATTTAATTTCAAAAAATCCCTTCTTAAACGACGCCTGCAGTATAAGATCGATACCTTCTGCAATTTCCAAGTTCCTATCCTTAGTGGTTTGGGCTGGGCGACGATGAGTCAGTGAGTGAGTTGTGTACTGTGATTACCCGGTGTGACTGTGCAGCGCTGCTGGCGAACCACGTGCTGCCGCACCCGGTGTGCCTGGCGGCGGTGCTGGGCGAGCAGAAGCTGCGCACGCTGGGCGAGCCGCACCTCACCTTCGACTGCGACAAGAACGGCGCCAAGGTGGAGGGCAAGCGGCTGCGCGCAGACTTCACCATCGGCCGCAACGGCGTCCTCTACATGATTGACGACCTGCTGCTGCCTGACAGGGGTCAGACACCTGCACTAACTCACTTTTTCTTTCAATTGGAACATTTTAGGTTAGACTTTACCGTGACTGTTACTGGTGCCCAATGAAACAACAAGGTTACTGTTACCAGCCACTGTTTCTCTGTAACCGCAACGCGTTTCGATGGTTTAAGCCTCCATCACCAGGTGGATTTATATATGTTAATACGACACGTGTCTGCTATATTAAGACTTCGGGGAAACCTGTGGCATTGTCTAGTGGAGAAACAAAACATTATTTCAATACGGTTTTAGGGATGTTTCTCACTAAAAACTAAGCGTAAAGATAAACATGAAAATAAAACAATTGAAATAGAATACCTCTAGTGGCCACAGGCTCCTCTCTCTGTCGTAATACACTCATGCTCATAAATTAAGGATAATTGCAGAATGTGTAGGCACATAGGGAACACACACGACACAGATCTGGAAGTCGACGGTATTGGTGATAAGTTGAGAAAACCGTCCCGAAACACATGTGATACAAAACGCCGCTGTTTCCTGCACATGTAACCCGACATTGGGATATGATCATCATTCACAAGTATACAGGCCGCACAACGGGTTGGCATACTCTGGATCAGATGGTCAAGCAGCTGCTGGGGTATAGCCTCCCATTCTTGCACCAGTGCCTGTCGGAGCTCCTGAAGGGGTTTGAAGACGTGCAGCGATACGTCGACCGAGGGCATCTCAGACGTTCTCGATAGGGTTTAGGTCTGGAAAACAGGCAGGCCACTCCATTCGCCTGATATCTTCTGTTTCAAGGTACTCCTCCACGATGCCAGCTCGGTGGGGCCGTGCGTTATCATCCATCAGGAGGAAGGTTGGACGCCCCCTAAAAAGGCAGAGATACTGGTCCAAAATGACGTCGTGATACACATGACCTATTACAGTTCCTCTGTCATAGGCATGCAGGGGTGTACGTGCACCAATCGTAATACCACACCACGCCATCAGACCACGATATCCATACAGGTCCCTTTCAAGGACATTAGGAGGTTGTTATCTAGTTCCTGGTTCACGCCAGATGAAAACCCAGAGAGAATCGCTGTTCAGACTACACCTGGACTTGTCCGTGAACATAACCTGGGACCACTTTTCCAATGACCATGTACTGTGGTCTTGAAACCAGGCTTTACTGGCTGTCCCGTGATCAGGGATCAGTGGAATGCACCTTGTAGGTCCCCGGGCGAATACCATTCCTATTGAGTCGTCTGTAGACTGTGTATCTGGAGACAACTGTTCCAGTGGCTGCGGTAAGGTCCCGAGCAAGGCTACCTGCAGTACTCCGTGGCCGTCTGCGGACACTGATGGTGAGATGTCGGTCTTCGTGTGGTGTACACTGTGGACGTCCCGTACTGTAATGCCTGGCCACGTTTCCTGTCTGCTGGAATCGTTACCATAATCTTGAGATCACACTTTGTGGCACATGGGGGGCCCGGGCTACGACCTGTCGTGTTTGAACAGCCTCCAGTCGCCCTAGTATTCTACCCCTCATAACGTCATCAATATGGTTTCTTTGAGCCATTTTCAACACACAGCCACCATTAGCACGTCTGAAAACTTCTGCACACTTGCTCGCTGCACCGTACTGTGACATGCACCAACACACCTCTGCTACCAGCACCACCGTGCGACGACACCAGGTCAAATGCACCGCATGGTCATACCCTGAGGTGATTTAAACCCGCAAAGTGCCCATCAGAGCGTTGTTTCACCATGTATCATCATTATCCTTAATTTATGAGCATGAGTGTACATCAGAACATAAACGGCTACATTTTATAAACAAAGATGGTACCTTGAAATTACTAGATGCAAAGAACTTATAACAAAAACAGAAACATTATTTTGAAGTACAAAGAACATATAACAAAGCAACACAGTTATTTCAAAGTACGTTTTAAAGCATTGTGGAGATTTTTGATTATTTGATTAATACATACGTTAGAGTAGATATTTCAAGTGGTATACAAGTCATTTCCTGATGAGTTTATATAGACCAACTTTTGTACTCCTTTTCGTAACCGGGAGGCATGTTGCAAATATTAAGTGGAACCATTATGTTGGCAACGGTGGTAAAATTGTAAATAAATAACAGTTTTGGCTGAGATTCAGAGATAGAGTATGAAACGATTTCGAGAAAGAGAGCTAAGTTTTGAATATGCTAGAGCTGTAGGTTTGCTAAACTTGTATCAGTCACGTGTTATTTACTTAGTTATAGCACGTAAGAGTTGGTACGTGTCTTAGAGCATTTGAAAATACATCGTCGATATAAAATATCACCGATTTTGTGTGACTAGGCAATACTCGAATCCAGGATAAATTTGGTTGGCTCTGCTCTAAAAGTATAATTCGTAGCAATACATTTTTACGCATACATGTTTACATACGATACCAGACTAGATATTTTCAATCTACGTGATGTGCAGCGAAGAGCTTGCTGCAGCTGCTGCAGCAGGAGCGGCTGTACTCCTTCATGCAAGTGGTGGGCACCGCCGGGCTGGACGACGCGTTCGACAACTACGGCGAGTACACCGTCTTTGCCCCTGACGACCAGGCCATGGAAGGTAAGTGGTGCCTAGGTTGCCTATCTGCCCGCCCAGACGGACACGGAAATGACAGACCCTGACGTGCGTGTGTGTTGTGTGCAGCGCTGCCCCCACAGCGCCTGCAGGAACTCCGCACACAGCGGGAAAAGGCCCGCCAGTTCGTCCTCTTCCACGCCACCCAGGGCCGCATCAACAGCCACGACTTCACCGACAACCAGGTTTGTACAGAACTCGTAAGAGCTTACTACCCGTGCTTCTGAAGGCATGTGTGCTTCAAAAATGCTAATTGGGCCTCCACTTTGAGTAAGTACAAAAATTCGTATGACTGAGTTGAATCCCATAGGCTGGATGTCCTGTAACTTAATTCTGGGCAACAGGCTGTGAAACGGCAGGAGACGGGTTACAGCTTACAAGGGAACCTCCTCATCGCACTCCCCTCAGATTTAGTTATAAGTTGGCACAGTGGATAGACCTTGAAAAACTGAACACAGATCAATCGAGAAAAAAGGAAGAAGTTGTGTGGAACTATGAAAAAAATAAGCAAAATATACAAACTGAGTAGTCCATGCGCAAGAGAGGCAACATCAAGGATAGTCAGAGCTCAGGATCTCCGTGGTCCCGTGGTTAGCATGAGCAGCTGCGGAACGAGAGGACTTGGTTCAAGTCTTCCCTCGAGTGATAAGTTTACTTTCTTTATTTTCGCAAAGTTATGATCTGTCCGTTCATTCATTGACGTCTCTGTTCACTGTAATAAGTTTAGTGTCTGTTTTGCGACCGCACCCCAAAACCGTCCGACTAGTAGACGAAAGGACGTGCCTCTCCAATGGGAACCGAAAACATCGCAAGGTTATAGGTCAACCGATTTCTCCACAGGAAAACACGTCTGATATATTCTATACGACCCTGGTGACGCCATGTGCGTCACATGACAGGAATATGTTGTCGACCCACCTAACTTGCACACTTGGCGAATGGATAAAAAGATTCTTCTACCTTGCCCGATTTAGGTTTTCTTGTGGATGTGGTAATCACTCCCAAAAAAGTGATGTAAACATAAGAGTTTGTCACATAAACTGAAAATAAAAAATTGAACGTTTCACTCGAGGGAAGACTTGAACCAAGCTGCGCGCGCTAACCACGGGACCACGGCGCTCGTCAGTTCACACTGACCTTGATTTTGCCTATCTTGCGCATGGACTACTCAGTTTGTATATTTTGCTTATTCTTTTCATAACTCCACACAACTTCTTCCTGTTTTCTCGATTGATCTGTGTTCAGTTTTTCAAGGCCTATCCACTGTGCCAACTTATAACTAAATCTGAGAGGGGTGCGATGGGGAGGTTCCCTTGTTAGCATCCAACTGTCATATGAGTCGCTAGATAGGCAAGAGTTGTTGCGACTGAAACGTGGGTACCATTATACACTGTCCAATCACATTAATGTGATCACCTGCCAAAAACCTGAATAACCACCTTTTGCAACGCTGACGTGAGCCGGTGAGACTCTAGAAGGTGCCGACTCCAGTGCTGTGGCCACCTAAGCTAGGTTTCTCGGTTGAGAATCCACGGTGCAAATAGCCACATCGTGGTAGTCGCACAAGTTCGGGACTGAATTTAAATCCGGGGAGTTTGGTGGCCAGGGGAGTATGGTAAACTCATCTTGGTGCTCTTCGGACCAAGCGCGTAGACTGCGAGTTGTGCGATACGTTGCATTGTCCTGCTGCCAGATTCCATCGTGCCGAGGAAAAACATACTGCATGTAGGGGTGGAAATGTTCCCCAAGCATAGATGCTTACTAGAGTTGATTCAACGTGTCTCCTATTATGACGAGATCACCAAGGGAAAGCCACGAAAACATTCCCCAGATCTCAATGGTCCCTCTTCCTTACGACGATTGTTAAAGCACCATACCCAACGGCCATCTCTCCAATGGAGCATAAAACGAGATTCATTTGAAAAGGCCACCTAACGCCGCTCGGTGAACGTCCATTTCGGTATTCACGTGTGTGTATAAGATGAACATCAAGAAAAGCAAAACGAGGATAATGGAATGTAGTCGAATTAAGTCGGGTGATGCTGAGGGAATTAGATTAGGAAATGAGACACTTAAAGTAGTAAAGGAGTTTTGCTATTTGGGGAGCAAAATAACTGACAATGGTCGAAGTAGAGAGGATATAAAATGTAGACTGGAAATGGCAAGGAAAGCGTTTCTGAAGAAGAGAAATTTGTTAGTATCGAGTATAGATTTAAATGTCAGGATGTCGTTTCTAAAAGTATTTGTATGAAGTGTAGCCATGTATGGAAGTGAAACATGGACGATAAATAATTTGGACAAGAAGAGAATAGAAGCTTTCGAAATGTGGTGCTACAGAAGAATGCTGAAGATAAGGTGGATAGATCACATAACTAATGAGGAGGTATTGAATAGAATTGGGGAGAAGAGGAGTTTGTGGCACAACTTGACTAGAAGAAGGGATCGGTTGGTAGGACATGTTCCGAGGCATCAAGGGATCACCAGTTTAGTATTGGAGGGCAGCGTGGAGGGTCAGAATCGCAGAGGGAGGCCACGAGATGAATACACTAAGCAGATTCAGAAGGATGTAGATTGCAGTAGGTACTGGGAGATGAAGAAGCTTGCACAGGATAGAGTAGCATTGAGAGCTGCATCAAACCAGTCTCAGGACTGAGGACCACAACAACAACACAGTTGAAATATGAGTACAAATGAGCGTGAAATCTGTTAAATATGTGTAAAATATATCTCATTTGTACTCATATTTCAACTATGTTGTTGTTGTGGTCCTCAGTCCTGAAACTGGTTTGATGCAGCTCTCCATGCTACTCTATCCTGTGCAAGCCTCTTCATCTCCCAGTTTTCTTTTGTTTCCTTTACTGCTTGCTCAATATACAGATTGAACAACATCGGCTACAACCCTGCCTCACTCCATGTCCCTCGACCCTTATAACTGCCATCTGGTTTCTGTACAAATTGTAAATAGCCTTTCGCTCCCTGTATTTTATCCCTTCCACCTTCAGAATTTGAAAGAGAGTATTCCAGTCTACATTGTCAAAAGCTTTATCTAAGTCTACAAATGCTAGAAACGTAGGTTTGCCTTTTCTTAATCTAGCTTCTAAAATAAGTCGTAGGGTCAGTATTGCCTCACGTGTTCCCATATTTCTACGGAATCAAAACTGATCTTCCCCTAGGTCGGCTTCTACCAGTTTTCCCATTCGTCTCTAAAGAATTCGCGTTAGTATTTTTCAGCCGTGACTTATTAAACTGATAGTTCGGTAATTTTCACATCTGTCAACGCCTGCTTTCTTTGGGATTGGAATTATTATATTCTTCTTGAAGTCTGAGGGTATTTCGCCTGTCTCACACATTTTGCTCACCAGATGGTAGAGTCTTGTCAGGACTGGCTCTCCCAAGGCTGTCAGTAGTTCTAATTGAATGTTGCCTACTCCAGGGGCCTTGTTTCGACGTAGGTCTTTCAGTGCTCTATCAAACTCTTCACGCAGTATCATATCTCCCATTTCATCTTCATCTACATCCTCTTCCATTTCCATAATATTGCCCTCAAGTACATCGCTCTTGTATACTCCTTCCACCTTCCTGCTTTCCCTTCTTTGCTTAGAACTGGGTTCCCATCTGGGCTCTTGATATTCATACAACTGTTTCTCCTTTCTCCAAAGGTCTCTTTAATTTTCCTGTAGGCAGTATCTATCTTACCCCTAGTGAGATAAGCCTCTACAAACTTACATTTGTCCTCTAGCCATGCCTGCTTACCCATTTTGCCCTTCCTGTTGATCTCATTTTTCAGACGTTTGTATTCCTTTTTGTTTGCTTCATTTACTACATTTTTATATTTTCTCCTTTCGTCAATTAAGTTCAATATTTCTTCTGTCGCCCAAGGATTTCTACTAGCCCTCGTCTTTTTACCTAGCTGATCCTCTGCTGCCTTCACTACTTCATCCCTCAAAGCTACCCATTCTTCTTTTACTGTATTCCTTTCCCCATTCTTGTCAATTGTTTCCTTATGCTCTCCCTGAAACTCTGTACAACCTCTGGTTTAGTCAGTTTATCCAGGTCCCATCTCCTTAAATTCCCACCTATATGTCGAGCGAACTTCACCGTGTAGTTCCATTTTCTCGAAGCTCATTGTTCACGAGTCGTATTTCCTGAACTATGTGCTGTGAATTGATGTAATTTTGCAGGTACATCCAGTGTGTATGTGCCTACTGTCTAAGAAACGTGTTGTTAATAGATTTAGCAGCAAAGAAGTAATACATTAAAACGTCATGCATGATGATGTAGATTTCTATCGCATCTCAGTATTTGAAGCCATATTTCTTGAACTATGAGTCATACAATGATATATTTCTGTACGTACATTCAGCGGCATATGTGAGTACCATCTGACAAAAGTGTTACGAATAGAGCTGAAGCAAGGAAGTAATAAATTCAAACATCTTGCATGATGCAATGGTTTTTCAAACATTCAGTGTTCATGAGGTCGTATCTCCCGAATTAAGTGTCGCACAATGACGTAATTTTTCTGGTACATTCACTGTTATATGTGAATACTGCCTGCAAAATGTCAGGAATACTAAAGTAATCAATTAAAACGTCATGTGGCAGCTTTACTGCATGAAGAGCGAAAATGAAGTAAGCTGCAATTTTTTTCCCTTTCATCCTTTTGTGGAGGTCGTCAGCGAGAAAAATTTTCGTGACTGTCTGAAATTATGTCTAATGCTGTTGCAAGTCTCAAAATGCTCTCAGTCTCAGATACTGGATAACTAAAGTACGGGTAACGTCGAGTCGTGAGCTACACTGCTTTTTCTCTCCGACCCTTTTGATAGTACGGTGGTTCTTTCCCCCACAGTGATTCTTTCCAGATACTAAATGATATGTGAACCAAATTTGGTTGAAATCGGTCCAGTGGTTTAGGAGGAGATGTGATACATACATACACAAATACTTAAATTTTTATAATTTGTAGGCGGCCGCTGGTGGCCGAGCGATTCTGGGCGCTTCAGTCCGGAACCGCGCGACCGCTACGATCGCAGGTTCGAATCCTGCCTCGGGCATGGATGTGTGTGATGTCCTTAGGTTAGTTAGGTTTTAAGTAGTTCTAAGTTCTAGGGGACTGATGACCTGAGAAGTTAAGTCCCATAGTGCTCAGAGCCATTAGAACCATTTTTTTAATAATTTGTATGGGTTACTCACCCTACACTATAATTTTATTATATTTTCCATGAAATATACTTGCACACAAACGATCACTTTTGAATTTGAACAATTAAACGCAATTTGTAAACAAAGTGCTAATGGGGAATGCCAACAAGTTTTTGCTGCACGCTACGTTCGAGAGCTTCTACAGAGGTTTTTGTGCGATTTGAAAGTCAATGTTTTAATCTGAGGACTCCCCTTGAAAGTTTAATGTGAAACTTAGTCTCTTTTGATGAAAATATAGCCTCACGAACTCGTCCATTAATTTGAAACCACTGTGCATTACACAAAATACGACTGATGGGCATATAGTTTCGGTCCTTTGACTGCGCTGCTTTAGGGTTGAGATTGTTGACCGAGCTTGTGTTCAGGTGCTGATGTCGCTGGACGAGACCCACCCGCTGCGGCTGCAGGTCTACCGCAAGGCGCTGGGCGTGGAGGACGCGATGCTGCGCAGGCCCGACATCCACGGCATGAACGGCTGCATACACGTCATCAACAAGCCGCTCCAGCCCCCCAACAGCTCGGCCGGCGACATCCTGCGCCGCGACGGAAACTTCACGTAAGGCACAGACAGCTTCTCATTCGGCTTATGCATGCCACATTACAGACGTTAAGAATTATACGACCACTTCGAGCTATTAATGGTAAAGACTTTGGAGAAATTTTATTCTTTCATATTTACCAAAAGTTGCTCGAAACTAAAGCCACTTTCCGGCACAAAAACGTGCAGTAAGAGTTATATGTGGTGTGAACTCAAGAACATCCTGCAGAAGCCTGTTTAGGGAACTAGGGATACTAACTACTGCTTCCCAATATATTTATTCCTTAATGTAATTTGTCATTAAAAATATATCACTTTTTCAAACCAACAAATCAGTTCATGGAATCAATACTAGCAATAAGAATAATCTTCACAAGGATTTAAAGTCATTTACTCTTGTACAAAAAGGTGTGCATTATTCAGGAACACACATTTTCAGTAACTTACCAGCAGCCATAAAAAGCTTAACAAGCAATGAAATTCAGTTTAAGAGAAGCCTAAAGGATTTATTGGTGGCCAACTCCTTCTACTCCATTGATGGATTTCTCAGTAGAAACAATATAACTTCTGCACCATTTCAGTGCAGTAATGTGTTCATTGTAAATAAGTATTGTAGTAGTTCTGTTACATGTTTCTTACCTCATAAATAAATAAAACTTTTTTATTTTAAATTCAGTGCATTAGTGTTCGTAAAATGATTCTTTCGTATAGTGTTCATTAAAAAAAATGACGATCATTCCACCTGGGAGCTGTGGAAAGTACATTAGCTTATTTGCTTGTTGTAAATATTTGTCATGTATTATTGCTTTTCTGACATGTTCTACGTCCTGAATCAATTGGAATATGCGGGCGGCTGTAGACAGAGCCACGGTCGCGGCTGTTAACTGGGAGAAGTGATTGTACAAGATTTTCATTAGCATCATGAATTCAAACTGGTTTAAAAATACTAACATTGTACCAGCTGAGAAATGTGACATTCCTTTTTGTGGTCAGATGGAAGACTACGAATATGAAGAATGTCTGGTCGACAGCATATTTCTTGCACGATGTCGAAACTGAAGTCTGTAAGTGAGGAAGTTGCAATGCGGCTCTTTGCGGTTGTTTCAAGGAAAATGACTCAATGGGCTCGGTGGATTGGCGAAGGCTTCAGGAATCCATCGAAGTGTTTGCAGAAAGACAGACGGCGTGCGTGTTAACACTTCATTGTTCTAGTAAGCTTAGACAGCTACTGGCACATGCTGCCGTACACTGCAGCACCCTGACGGCCTTCCTGTTCCACAGCGTGGTCAAACGTCGATCGCACGTGTCAGCCGCTAAGCGAGGACACAGCTTGTGAGCGTATAGTACCAGCATGGCGCCATTGTTTACATTTGTCCTCTGCGAGTGACTCTGATGACGCCTGTAAGCCGTTCTGGTACCCTCTCGAAGGTGCAAGCCCAAACCTCTGAGCCTGGCGTGTAGCAGTGACGACAGCTAGGCTGCTGTCGGCGTGTTGTAGGCCCCAAAGGTTCCAAACGCTTCGATTGGCGGCCATACAGCAGTTCTGCTGGGATGCGCCCTTGTATCGATGTGGTCCTCTAGGAGACCAGGAACTGGATCGAAATCTCGGCCTCGGGTATGGCTGACAGCATCTTCTGCATCTGGAGGCGAACTGCTCGGCATCCTCATTTGAGGCTGCGTGGAACGGCGCAGTTGTCAGGTGTTTTATGGTGTTTCGAGAGCTGATTTTCTGAAATATACTGGATGAAAATTGAAACCCACTGTATGAACAACTGTTTCTGGGAAGCCTTCAATGGCTACTATTTCTCTGCAAGGCGCTTATGTCTCCCTCGCTGTGGTCTTTGACTTTGGAACTACACAAGGTAACGTGGAAAATCAGTCTGTGACGATGAACTGGATCTCTCTGAAGAAGGGACTGGCGAAGTCCACAGATAGACGCTGCGGTGTTGGCCAGACGTGGAACCTCTGAAGGACAAAAGGGCAAGAGGAGTGGGGCGATCCGTTGACTGGATTGGCATGCAGACATTGCAGTAGCGAGTTGACCTCTCGATGTTCTGAGCGATGTCAGGCCACTAGGTGTGGGACACACACACACACACACACACACACACACACACACACACACACACACACACACATACGTTTTTTGTTTGTTCATTTGCAATACCACATGTACGTATTTTGTGTGTGTGTGTTTGTAATGCTTGTGTTGTTTGATGATGATGTTGATGATGATGATGATGATGATAGAAGGGAGACGGAAAAACCCATTGCCTACTCCTCCCCAATAGCACCAAGGGGGCGGGAAAACTTAACATTGCCATCCAATGGACAGATCACCATCAACAACGTCCCCTCCCCCCCCCCCCCTCCACATACACACACACACACACACACACAGCAGTGTGATCCAGAATCACTCAGAAGTGATGTCAAAATCAAAATGATGTATACAAGTTGACTGCTATCGATTTTCATGATGGAATCAGAGTATCTGCGTGTGTGTGTGTGTGTGTGTGTGTGTGTGTGTGTGTGGCTTAGTTGCTGCTCGATGCCCGCTATATGTCATCTGAGTGTAGTGTGGAAGAAGTGTTTGTTGTGTCTGATGTACTTGTTGCATTTACACTACACTACAGTGAAGAAATGGAAACAAATGTAGATTACATACAAGACAATAAGTTATGTGGTGTTCCATCTTACTGGGCTTTACCTGTCCCTAAACTCTGTTTTGATTGATCTGATTATTCCTTTGAGGACCAAATATGTAGCATAATGTGTACTTTAGTATACACCTAAATAATAACAACATGTTCCAGAAATCATTATGTAGGACTATAAAAAGAGGTTTAATATTGTCATTGCCGGCCGCGGTGGTCTAGCGGTTCTAGGCGTGCAGTCCAGAACCGCGCGACTGCTACGGTCGCAGGTTCGAATCCTGCCTCGGGCATGGATGTGTGTGATGTCCTTAGGTTAGTTAGATTTAATTAGTTCTAAGTTCTAGGTGACTGATGACCTGAGAAGTTAAGTCGCATAGTGCTCAGAGCCATTTGAACCAATATTGTCATTGCATATGAAAAATAGTAATTTGTTGTTGAGTAGACAGCCCATCTTCAGAAAATATACAATGAACTTTAAGGAAGAGTGTCATCGTAATGCCATTAATTTTTGCTTGCTGGGTAACATACGATTCCAGGGTAGTTATAATTAAATATTGGTTTACCAAAAGCTGTTGCATATTTTAACATATACCTAGATATGTTTTCTGGTATATGCCTGGCAGGAAGTTTTAATCCCTTACAGTCTTCTCCATTAATTATCAAATTACTTTTCAGAAGGAGCAGTTGTTGTTATACACTTGATGAAGTAGTGGATGTTTGGCTACACACAGAACAACTTCTTTTCCTCTCATATATTAATGGCGTTTATGTTCATAGAGTCAAATTTCGAGTATACAAAAATGGGTTTTAAAGATCATGAAAGAAATCTTATAAAATTATTGTTTTTTTCTTGTGCTCATTCTACCACAGTCAGATTGGTAAAAATACTTGTATTCCACAATAATGAAATTCAGTGCTGCCTCACAAGAACTAATACATAGGTGTAGAAAGAATAGGCAAATATCTCGGCAGCACAAGCTACAAGACAGTTTTCTATAGAGTGCACATCTCTCCCTCTGCAGGAAAATAAAGAGTAAATGACAGAAACTATGTTACTGTACAAAGAGAGTTATTGTAAACTGTCTGCCTGCTTAGCCTGAGTGGTAACATGCTTGTCTCCCATGCAGCAGGCCCGGGTTCAATTCCTGGCTGGGTTGGAGATTTTTCTCCATTGTTGGACTGGGTGTTGTGTTGTCCTCATCATCATTTCATCCTCATCACTGGCACACAAGTCGCCCAATGTGGAGTTGAC
Source organism: Schistocerca gregaria (assembly GCF_023897955.1). Lineage (NCBI taxonomy): Eukaryota > Metazoa > Arthropoda > Insecta > Orthoptera > Acrididae > Schistocerca > Schistocerca gregaria. The sequence goes on from NC_064931.1 coordinate 275,568,152, forward strand.
TGCAATAAGACTTGCACCTGGTGGCCGAACTTTCCTGGACAGGGCCTCCTGGCCAGCAACGCCATACACTCATTTCATTGTAAACCTTGCACATTATTTCTAATTATTAGCAAACATGACTGTACATGCCACACAGCTAAATGAAATAGTCCATTATGTATATGAATCCAATTCATGTGGAATTTCTTTTCATATGCCTGTAAGTGTTCAATTCATGAAAATTGCAATTTTTTAGCACAAAGAACCAAACACTATGAAGCTTTCCTTACTGTAATTTCAGATCAGTAAAGGACTGTTGTAACCAATCTTAGTGTGAGATTCCTACAAGCTTTATGTTTGCACTTTGTCTGCACCACTCATTATCATGGAAATCTCCAATTTGCGCCATGTAATTCAAAGTTACCGTGCATTTGATTCAGAGGTGCAAATAAGGAGAGAGAAGTAGGCAATGGTCCAAGCTCCCTGAATCTGTAGGATATTTATTAATTAAGATCAGTCCATTCTCTCCAGGAAAACATTTGCTTTTGTGCTTTCAGGTGTATATATAATGCTACTGTATCTGATATCCTGTAAATAATTATAAAATATGATGTGCTACTGTCTGAAAAGATGACTAAATGTAAAAGACTGCAGACTATGAGCTATGTTACAATAACTGTGATTAGGAAGACAGGCTACTGTTTACCATACAAATGACAGTGAAATCAAATTGCTGCCTCTGCTATCACCAGTAAAGTAAGTAGCAGGCTGCTTCCTAATCAGTGAGATAAACTGTGTGTTATTTAAATTTGTTGTTGATGCAAAGATATATACAGGTTCTGCATTTTGAAAATTCTAGTAACGTTACGTAATAGAATTTATCAGTGTGTGCTAAACATGGCTTCACTGAACAGCATGGATGTGATACCATTACAGTTGCTAAGTTGCGTACTTAAAGAAAAAACATATATTTATTGTGGGTTTATTGTGTAGATTTTACCACTGTGCACCCAACTGAATTGAAAGGACGTAACACCTATGGCTATAATTTATATGTAAAATATTGTCAGGGTAGGATCACTGTCATATGCAGTTGCTCAATGAATGCTACTTTTATAAGTTTACTGAATCTTCAATTTTTTTTTCTAATGAATTGTCTTGAGCTACAGTCAAGTGTCATAATATACATCCAAGCAATTTAAATGTGTGTTGAAGCATCAGAGCTTGATGAAGATGACACTGATGAGTCAAAATATCATAGCTGATTTGTATACAATTACTTTAATATTGTCATTCTCTTCAAAATATTAGTAACACAAAGCACAGGAAGGACTGCATACAAAATAATTAACTTCTGTGCGACAAAAATTAGACTATATTTGGAGCAACATCCCTTTGAAACTGCATGCTATATTGAAGATGTGATCTTCCCATCAACAATCCCTCCTTCTCCCTCTTACTCCCTTCTCAGGTACTCCATTGCTTTCAAGTCATTGCACATAACTGTATTTCATTTGTGTGGAAGTTTTAGACAAAATGTTGTCTTTGTATGTGACCCTTCCTACCTTCAGAATTTTGAAGTGTATAGTTCAATCAAAAATGTCAAAAGCCTTGTCTATATGCACAAATGCTATAAATGTATGTTCAGCTTCTGTATTCAAGATAAGCCATAGTCACTTCAGCCTTACATGTTATTACATTTCTCCAGATCCAAAAGTTATCTTTCCTGAGGTCAGCCAGCCTCTACCCATTTTTCCATTCATCTGTGGTTGATTACTGTCAACATTTTGCAACCATGATATGCCATACTCATAGCTGTGCAATTCATGACTTTTAGTACGTGCCTTTTTTCAAACAGGAATTATTACATTCTTCCTGATATCTAAGGGTATTTCACTTGTCTCATACGTTACATACTAAGTGGAATAGTTTGTCCTGTCTGTCTGTCTGAGGGTCTACACAAAAGTGAGAGCTACCCCAGGGGACTACTCTTGGCTTAGGTCTTTCATTGCCTGCTGAAATTATTCTTGTAGTATCACATTCCCATCATCATCTTCATATGTTTCCTATAATATTGTTTTCAATTTAATTTTCCTTGTAATAATTATCAGGTGAACTAAGAGCTCTTATTCAATTACTGTTGATTGTTTTGCATGTAAAATTACGTAAAATCTGCAATATGGCTTAGGATAAATGTAAGCTGAACAGTTCCCATTCTTCCTGCTTGTTAAAAATATTTATAAAATGCCATGACACAAAATGTAAGTTATGGAAACAGAACCATCAACAAATGTAGTTATTGAACAGATCCTTAGTGCTTTTAATAAAAAGTTTGTTTCTGGTCTGGACACGTACACCAAGGCTTTTAAGTTAATCTGTCATACTTTGCTGTTATGCAAATTGGGTTGATGACATTAGAGGCAACCAATGGTTTGTCATATCTCTACAGTAGGAGGCAGGAGACTGAAATCTCCAGGAAGGATGTGAAAATAGTTTAATTTAATAAAAGTGTTTACTTCGGGCTTCCCTTGATACTTCTGGAAAACTGTGCCCCTTTCTTCACTAATTTGTAAATGATATATTTCTGAATCTGCCTTAAGGTAGCCAATATTTGGAGTAACAAATCTACTCTTGCATGGTAAAAGTTACCAGCAACCACAGAGTAAAACTGAAATAAGAAATTGTGACACATAAGCAGTATCAGTTACATATGGCAACTCTATGTGGATTGCTAATGTTTTTAACAGCAGGCTCTCTAAACAATATAACAAATCTAAAAGGAAAAATTAAGGAAAGATAACACAAAATTACATGAAATTCAAGGCCAAGAGACATACAAGGTTCCTTAGTCTAATGTGAAAATACATTTTGATGAATCTAATTTTCTGGTTGTAAAGCTATCTCAAAAGCTCAAGGTTTGTACCTGCCTTACTGATGCATCACCATCACGTAGCACTATTGAATGCTGCCTCAGTTCTGTGGGAGGTGAGTAATCTTAAATAAAGGCCTTACAAATTTAGCTACCTTATGTATACAATTTCTGATTTTTTTCTGCCTCATTTCCAATAAAATGGTAATACTTTATACAGACATAATCCAAGTCAACAAACTACCAGATTATTATACACAGACAAAAATTATGAAAATCAGTTTATTTTTCTATGGTATTTGCATATGATTACACATTACCATAATCATAGTTAAAAGTATCAAATGAACATTAGATATCAACTGCTTAAAATGGTTCATCTGTGTAAATGAATAATTCACATTTGACTAATTCAACGGACAATAGTCATCAAAAATTGAAATTGTATCAAGTTTCAGCATTAAAGCAGTAGATCTCTCTCTCTCTCTCTCTCTCTCTCTCTCTCTCTCTCTCTCTCTCTCTCTCTCTCTCTCTCTCTGCAGAACTGCTGAATGATCAAACTACAAGGAGTTGTAAGAATTCCTTGGTCAACCCTTAAACAATACACAGAAGAGTTTTTTCTTCTAGATTTGAAAATATGTTTCAGGTTGTCAAATGTCTTAACAAAAGTGGAAGAAAAAAACCTCCTGATTATATTACTTCTCCAAGCAATATCCATTATGTTTTAACCACAAAAACTGCAAGCATTCTGGCATATGAATTTGCAAAGGGAAATGGAAAATCTGTAATGAAGATACAAGAAGGAGAACATCACAAGACTGTACAACAGCCATGTCTATGGAGGACCACTTACTTCACAAGGGCAAATATGGAAGTCTTCTTTGACAATTTACAACATCCTAAACCCATGATTCTGCACAGTTATCAGTGCAAAATACTAATAGTATAATTTTGCTTACTTTGCTACCTCACACAAACAATAATCTACTTCTAGATTCAGGAGTCCTTCCTTCTCTCAGGTTGTTCCATAATACAATATGTTATGATCTTATGGCAAGATCAATGACAATCTGTGAGTTTCTGTACAGGTTGGTATATAATTTCCCATTGGCTTAACCAATGGAAATAATACAGCAGTTAAGGACTTATTTGACTGACTGATCTTTGCTGACAGAATCTAACCATAACAATAATTTGCCATCTATTTGCACTGTTGATGTTTCTGAGAAGATTACAACTGCAGATTTAAACATTCCTCTGCCTTCTTAAGAAATCAAAATTAGTGGAAAAAGAACTGAGGTAATGTCTCCAGAAGACAACTGATTTCATCCCACATCCTATCCTGCAAGTAGGAAAAAACACTAAGAAAAATAAAGCAAAGGTTCAGTTACACACTCTCATCTAAAATGTCTTAATTATAAGCTAGATTAACAAAAGAGAATGAAGAAATTAAGCAGATCAATATGGAAAATATCTAGATATGAAAGTCATGAAAAATTAAAGAAAAATTTTCAGAAAATGATAAACACACACACATTCATTCAGTCACACAAGCAAACACACCTCATGCACACGACTACTGCCTCTGGCAGCTAGGACCAGAATGCAACTGTCACATGGAATGAATGCAGCAATCTGGAGGAGTTGGGGGGGGGGGGGAGGGATATCAGGTTAGAAGTGGGGGCAGAGAAGAGCGATGTCTGGTGGAGTGTGCAGGGACTAGATGGAGGCATGGCAAGACTACCTCCAGGTGCAGTGCCAGGAGGCTGTGATGGTAGTGAGATGGGGAGGGGGTGGGGGTGGGGGGGTAGAAAAGTAGAGGAGCAAGAAAGGGGAAAGAGAGGCTGGTGTGTTGGCAGAGGGTGATGTACAAAGAGAGTGGGAGGTGAGAATAGGTAGGAGGTGACAGGAGAGACAGGATGGAAACTGTTAGGTGGAGGGTGTGGGGACAGTATGTTACCATAAGTTCAGGCCGGGACAATTTTAGGAGTGGAGGATGTGTTGTAAGGATAACTCACATCTGCACAGCTCAGAAAAGCTGATGGTGGAGGGGAGAATCCAAATGGCCTGGGTTGTGAAGCAGACATTGAAATCAAGCATGTTATATTCAGCTGCATGTTGTGCCACAGGGTGGTGTACTTTGCTCTTGGCCACAGTTTGGCAGTAGACAGCTGGTTGGTAGTCATATCAACATAAAAAACTGTGCAATGGTTCAGCAGAGCTGGTGTATGATTTCACAGTTGACTCAGGCTCAGATGGGGTAGGACAAGCATCTGACAGGACTGCAATAGGAAGTGCTGGGTGCGTGGATTGGGTAGATCTTGTACCTGAGTCTTCTTCAGGGATGTGATCCCTTCAGTAAGGGACTGGGAGTGGAATAGTCCTATGAGGACTCATCTTCACCAGTGATAACTTCTACATACGAAGCCAGCTTACACTATCATTAAAACTTGAGTGTGGAGCTGAGAAACTTGGGAAGCATGGACTTCGATCCACTGACATGATCCAGCAGTCAATACAGTTTCAACGTTATCTACGCATACTTTGGAAGCCTATAAAACAACCATAATGATTAGGTTATCATAGCACATATTAATAAACCTGATGTTTAGTTACTACTAAGCAATAGTATGATGAGGAAAAAGTTCTCACTAAGCACCCATTAACATTAAACATTGCTCAGATATCATTAGGGGGCATATTAAAAATTCAAATGTGTGTGAAATCTTATGGGACTTAACTGCTAAGGTCATCAGTCCCTTGGCTTACACAATACTTAACCTAAATTATCCTAAGGACAAACACACACACCCATGCCCGAGAGAGGACTCGAACCTCCGCTAGGACCAGCCGCACAGTCCATGACTGCAGTGCCTTAGACCGTTCAGCTAATCCCACGCAGCTTAGAGAGCATCAAACCATGCAACCATGTTGCCCCACTTGTAAGAGGTGGCAGTAATTATGCTGCAGTTGTATAGATGTAAATTCTTTCATAGTTGAAGGTGTCACTGAATTTTTTTTAATAATCTATCTATGAGAAAAGCAACATTCATAGCCATTGGAGTACAGAGACCTCTGTGTTCCTGCATAGGCATTTTTCTAGATAATCTCTATACTCAATACCTCAATGAGAGTGCCTCAGTGATTGAGAGTTCCTCAGTGATAGCACCAAGAAAACAGCAGAACAGAATTGTGCACTGGAACTGAATGTAAATTAAGGATACCTGTGTGAAATTCCTGGGAATAACAAGACATGATACATTTAAGTGCAATATGCATGCTCTCTCTCTGGCAAGCATATTAATTGAAATATATTTGCAATGAATACACTTAAATACCACAGAAATACACATGTATTACAGATCATTTGTTATGTATTTATGTCATCCAATACAAACTATGTAACAAAATTATAGAGACCCATAACACAAGCAAACCATTGCAAACCCAAAAGACTCATCTTATGATCATTTTACTTAAAGCTGGTATAGTAACCATGTATATATGTAAATTGTTCTTGGGGGCATGACACTTAATGTGTTAAATGTGACCTGCCCAAACAATACCAGAAACAAAGGTTAATGTCATCCTATAATGCAAAGAACTGTACCGTATCAAAGTAGCCAATTGTATGCAGGTCAGAGGCTCAATATTACATTCGAGTTCAGCAACATCTCTCCCCACTGGACTATTTTACACCAACTAAAATGAATATAGATTGCCAATTGACAGCAAAATTTCATATTTGCTACATACATGCACAGTATAATTATTTAATATAAATACCTAACATTCAATTTTGTTAGTGTTCACTTCTAAAATTAACAATACTGAATGTCTCATTTACAAGAACTTTACTATGTAAACCTGTCTTGTGAAACCATAGTATGCCTTAAAAATGTGTATAAAAATTTCAATCATTGTAAAATAATAATTTCAGAAAAATGATCTTTGTATCATCTGTTGTTGCATAAAATTAATAATAAGTTTGTGTGCAAAATAACTTTCTGCTGCTAACCCTGCTTTCCTTTTTATTTATCTTTCACATGATGCTTTCTGGTAAATGAGTCCCATTTTCATGTGCAGTTTTTTTTTTTTGACTGACAGGGTCATAGGCTTTGGTTTACCTGTTTTATTATTGTTCATCATCATCAGCAGTAGCAGCAGTGTTCTGTCCTAGGGCAGGTCTTCACATGTAGCTCTCCATGCAGTCTTGCCATTTGCTACCCTTTTCATTTTCTCATAATTGTTCCCTGTTGTTCTACTATCTACCATTTTGTATCTTCTGCATCCTCTTCTTCTTCTTCTTCTTCTTCTTCTTCTTCTTCTTCTTCCATTCACCATTCCTTCCATAGTATCTATCAGCAAACAATCTGTTCTCATCCAGTGTCCAAGTGAACTTCGTTTCCTCTGCCTGATTACCTTTAAACATTTTCTCTCTTCCCCCCTCTTCTCAACACCTCCTTATTTCTCACTTTGTCTATCCATTTAACCCTTGCATCCTCCTCCAAATCCACATCCTAAATGTTTCTATTCTTCTTTCTACCTCTCTCCTCAGTTTCCATGTCTCAGCTGTGTATAATGCCATGCACTATATGAAGCACGTTATCAGTCTCTTCCTCAGGTCCCTGTGCATGCTCTCAAATAGAAGCCATCTCATCTTATGAAGTTCCTCCTTGGCAATTGCTGTATGTGTTTTAGCTCCTTATCACATCTCATGTCATCCATAATAATGCTTGCCAGATATTTGAAAGCACTAACTTGTTCTATATCTTCCTGTCCTAACTTTATAGTTTTTCTTGCACTATATGAAGCAAATTTTGATTTTTTAAATTAATTCTCATTCAAAATTCCTCACAGGTCTTATTTAATTCTTTTAGCATTCTGGTTATTGTTCTTTTGCTCTCTGCCAATTACATCATATCATCTGAAAATTGAATACTTTCTATTCTCCTACCACCAACTTGCACTCCTCTATTTTGCTTCAGACATATCTGAATAATATGCTCTAAAGATATGTTAAACAGTATTGGGGAGAGCAGCAGCCTTACCCCCTGCCCCCCTTTCTGATTGTACTTGTAAGTACTAGTTTTCAGTCAGTCTTTTGTACCCCCAGTCAACACCATTATTCCTTAGAATGTCCATTAATTTATTCCACTGTGCTCTATCAAGGGCTTTCTCCAAATCAATGAAAACAGTATAAACTTCTATTTCTCTTTCAATGTATCTATAATTCTCAGCAGTCCAATTGCCTCTCTTGTACCTTTCCCTCTTCTAACTCCATACTCATTCTCTCCAATATGTTTTTCCAGTTTCCTGTGAAGTCTTCTGTTTATCACCCTTAATAAAACTTTTGCCACATGAGAAGTCAAAATTATACTTCTAAAATTCTCACATTTCTTGTTATTCCTTTACTTCTCAGTTGGTATCATTACTGCCGATAGAAAGTCATTTGGCCATTCACCTTTTTCACATATCTTATTACACAGATATGTTAACTCTTACCCACCACTACTCCAAAGGCTCTGAAACAACTCTGCTGGTAATACATCAATTGCATTTGCTTTATGATTTTTCATCTGTCTTAAAGCCATTTCTACTTCTCCTCCCAAGATGCAGCATCCTTTGTCCTCTTCTATATGTCTCATCACCTCTTCTAATTCAATATTGTTTGGTTTTTGAATGGACTCTATATATTCTTGCCATCCTCCCAACACTTCCTCTGGTATATGGTCCATAGCACCATCACATCTTTCTATTCCCACATTTGTATTCCTTTTCGTTGCTTCAAAGATTAGGTCAACAGCTAATCTATATATTATTTCATATTTTCCTTCCTTTTCTAATGTCTCTATTTCTTTACATCTCTCTTTCATTCATGTCTACCTTGCCTGTTCTGCTTCTCTCCTCAATTCATTATTCAGCTTCCTGTACATCCCTTTTCCTTCCTCAGTTCCAACTGTCTTCCATTTCCTTCTTTGTTCCATCTTACCCAGAATTGTCTTTGTTACCCATTCTTTGTTCCACCTTACCCAGCATTGTCTTTGTTACCCATTCTTCCCCAATGCTTTCAAACTTCCTCACCCCTACAATTTTCCACCCACATCCCACCCCTTCTCTTGACGCTTCTGCGACAGAGGTCAGAAGCACGACGTCCAGTGTCGAAATCACGCAAATCTCTACGGGCGGCCGAAGAAATCATTTCGGACACACAGCTGCTCAGGACTGTCACGAAGAAGCTTCATGAGGTGTCACAAATGGCGTGAATGAAGCTATCCCTTTCCTTGAGGCGTTGATTTTCACACATTTTGCTGTCAAAAATGACAGTTTGCAGTACGATGTGCAACAGGACGACGTTCTTGACAAGCTTTGACGATGGAACCATACTCTAAGGACGCTGGGGGCTGTAGCCCCACTGAACGTGATACCGCCCCTTTGGAGTATAGCGACCGCAATTTTTGCTCTAGTATACAATGTGCAAACACTAGAGACCGTTCAAAACCATTCGACGAAATGTGAACGTGATTAAAAGCATAAAGGGGTGTTTACGCTCTTTCGTTCCTACTGTTTTCCATTTTCCTGTGGCGTGTGCATGGGGGATTGGTGAGTGGGGGAGGGGATTCGACACTGACGCACATGTGAATAAAAAGTCCTCCTAAGACCCCTCAGTTTGGAAATACCCTCGGTGCTACGCATTCATCTTTGTTGGGAACTTTAATAAAGTTTCTGAACACACACAAACACACACACACAATGCTGATTCCTACCTACCAGTGGGATAGGTAACCGTTTCGACACCCCTCACATTTAGCATGTGACCATCAGTCGGTAGTGTCGAATGGGCTACCCACCCCTCAAGGCGGTAGGAATAGATGGATGGGTGTCTATACAGGAACATTGGTGCCTAACAGAGGTGAGTGAGTGGCACTGTGGGTGTTGCCGAACTGAAGATTCTTAGAGGGATCCTATGCAGTTTTATTCATGCATGTGTCACTGTCACACACAGACCCCCTCCACCACTCCATACACACTGTGTGTGAGGGCACACCTAATATTGTGCACTCATGTAGTGGATCACCTATACTGTAAGAAAGATAATGTAAAAACAGCTCTTATCTCTATTGAGAAAGTAATAGATTTACTTCAGTCCTTCAGACAAGTAAAGATATTTTTAGTTAAAGTTTGTCTGGCATTTTTAGAGAGGAATATGTTTTGGCAGGTTATGCAAATTCATTAAAAGCTTGCTATTGTTCAAGCAGGCGATGTGTCTTGTGATACAAGAATAGCTAATTGGCCACCTTTTGTCTCAGGCAATCAGAGAAGAGAGCAGTCCAACCTCTTGGAGCCGATAGATTGACAGTATGGACTCAGGTACTGAGGAGTCGCAATCTAGTTATGATAGAGTAACGATGTATCTCGAGTGTCTCCGAAAATTCCGATAAAATTTTAGATAATACTTTTTGATGAGGAACAGTATGATAAGCATATTCCCGACATGCCGTACAGTTGGTTGGAATAGTGACAACACAAACAGAAAAAAATATTTGATTCGGTTTATACATATTTTTGTTTTGTCTACCGCTTGTGGTAGGAGGATAATATTCACATCAGGACACGATTTGAAGGATTAGTGTTGTAGTCGTTTGTGATCTTTTCCTAATACTAACGCTTTATCAGAAAAGTATTTTGAACAATTACTTCAGGATGTGTAAATGGATGCAAAAACATACTTGACTTCTTAGCAACAAATAATCCTGAGCAAATAAGGAGCGTCGTAAGGGATACAGGGATTAGTGACCACAAGGTTGCTGTAGTAAGACTGAATACTGTAACATCCAAACCTGCCAAAAGTAAACGCAAAATAAATCCATTTAAAGAAACAGATAAAAATTCGCTTGACCCCTCCCTCAGGGATAGTCTCCACACCTTCGTAACTAACTGTGTAAGTTTGGCCAGACGTGGCTTAAATTCAAAGAAATACACTCCTGGAAATTGAAATAAGAACACCGTGAATTCATTGTCCCAGGAAGGGGAAACTTTATTGACACATTCCTGGGGTCAGATACATCACATGATCACACTGACAGAACCACAGGCACATAGACACAGGCAACAGAGCATGCACAATGTCGGCACTAGTACAGTGTATTTCCACCTTTCGCAGCAATGCAGGCTGCTATTCTCCCATGGAGACGATCGTAGAGATGCTGGATGTAGTCCTGTGGAACGGCTTGCCATGCGATTTCCACCTGGCGCCTCAGTTGGACCAGCGTTCGTGCTGGACGTGCAGACCGCGTGAGACGACGCTTCATCCAGTCCCAAACATGCTCAATGGGGGACAGATCCGGAGATCTTGCTGGCCAGGGTAGTTGACTTACACCTTCTAGAACACGTTGGGTGGTACGGGATACATGCGGACGTGCATTGTCCTGTTGGAACAGCAAGTTCCCTTGCCGGTCTAGGAATGGTAGAACGATGGGTTCGATGACGGTTTGGATGTACCGTGCACTATTCAGTGTCCCCTCGACGATCACCAGAGGTGTACGGCCAGTGTAGGAGATCGCTCCCCACGGCATGATGCCGGGTGTTGGCCCTGTGTGCCTCGGTCGTATGCAGTCCTGATTGTGGCGCTCACCTGCACGGCGCCAAACACGCATACAACCATCATTGGCACCAAGGCAGAAGCGACTCTCATCGCTGAAAACGACACGTCTCCATTCGTCCCTCCATTCACGCCTGTCGCGACACCACTGGAGGCGGGCTGCACGATGTTGGGGCGTGAGCGGAAGACAGCCTAACGGTGTGCGGGACCGCAGCCCAGCTTCATGGAGACGGTTGCGAATGGTCCTCGCCGATACCCCAGGAGCAACAGTGTCCCTAATTTGCTGGGAAGTGGCGGTGCGGTCCCCTACGGCACTGCGTAGGATCCTACGGTCTTAGCGTGCATCCGTGCGTCGCTGCGGTCCGGTCCCAGGTCGACGGGCACGTGCACCTTCCGCCGACCACTGGCGACAACATCGATGCACTGTGGAGACCTCACGCCCCACGTGTTGAGCAATTCGGCGGTACGTCCACCCGGCCTCCCGCATGCCCACTATACGCCCTCGCTCAAAGTCCGTCAGCTGCACATACGGTTCACGTCCACGCTGTCGCGGTATGCTACCAGTGTTAAAGACTGCGATGGAGCTCCGTATGCCACGGCAAACTGGCTGACACTGACGGCGGCGGTGCACAAATGCTGCGCAGCTAGCGCCATTCGACGGCCAACACCGCGGTTCCTGGTGTGTCCGCCGTGCCGTGCGTGTGATCATTGCTTGTACAGCCCTCTCGCAGTGTCCGGAGCAAGTATGGTGGCTCTGACACACCGGAGTCAATGTGTTCTTTTTTCCATTTCCAGGAGTGTAGTATCTGAGGCAACTCAGAGATTTATACCAAATAAATTAATAAAATATAGTATTGATTCCCCATTGTACATAAAACAGGTCAAAACACTGTTGCAGAAGCAACGAAAACTGCGTGCCGAATTTAAAATAACGCAAAATCTCCAATATTGGTAAAGTTTTACAGAAGCTCGAAATCTGGCAGAAAACCCAAAGAGTTGCTGGTCGTATGTAAAGTACACCAGCGGCAAGACGCAATCAATATATTCACTGCGCGATGAGAATGGCGATATTACTGATGACACAGCCACTAAAGCAGAATTTCTGAAATTCCTTTACCAAAGAAGGCGAAGTAAATATTTCGGCACTCGAATCAACTAATTCGAGTGACTAACTGAGAAGTAGATATCCTAGTTGTAGCACAGCTGCTTAAATCACATAATGAAGCCAAGATCCAGATTGTATATGAATCAGGTTGTATGCTGATAAATAGTTCCATACTTAGCAATCTGCTACAACCGCTGTCCGCCTGCTTAGCCGCGTTTAGTGGCAGCACCGTTTAAGCAGCCATGTCACGGATTGCGCGGCCCCTCCCGCCGGAGGTTCGAGTCCTCGCTCGGGCATGGGTGTGTGTGTGTTGTTCTTAGCGTAAGGTAGTTTAAGTAATGTGTAGCCTGCACGGTAGCTCAGCGTGTTCGGTCAGAGGGTTAGCTGCACTCTGTAATAAAAAAAGTGAGTTAATGGATCAATGATGAACTTAAACATGGGACGTCCACAACGAACAAACAGAACGATCAATAACGAACAAACTGAGATGAAAAAATGGTGAGTGGTAAGGTTCTTGCATACCGTGCAGCGGGCCCGGGTTTGATTCCCGGCCGGGTTGGAGATATTCACCGCTCGTGGGCTGGGTGTTGTGTTATCCTCATCATCCTTTTATCATCACCGACGCGCAGGTCGCTCAATGTGGCGTCGACTGATATAAAAGTTGCAACCGGCGGCCGAACTTCCCCGGATGGGGCGTCCCGACTATCAGTGCCACACTTTCATTTCATACACAACTCGCTCTTCGAAATAACCCTACCCAAAGACTGGAAAGTTGCGCAAGTCACACCTGTACCAAAGAAAGGATTCAGAAAATGTCGTTCTTGTGAAACAGAACTAACTCTTTATTCTCACGACGTAATGAGTGCTATCGACAGGGGTTGTGAAATTGATTCCATATTCTTAGATTCCCAGAAGGCTTTTGACACCGTTCCCCACAAGCGACTTTTCCTCAAATTAAGTGCCTGTGGATTATCGTCTCAGATGTACGACTGGATGCGTGATTTCTTATCAGAACGGTCACAATTCATAGTAACTGACGGAAAGTCATCGAGTAAAACAGAAGTAATATCTGACGTTCCACAAGGAAATGTGATAGCTCGCTGCTGTTCCTGATCTACATAAACGATTTAGTAGATAATGTGAGCAAGCTCTCTTAAACTGTTAGCAGATCAAGCTATCATTTAACTTCTTGTAAAATCAGCACATGATGAAAACCATTTGCAAAATGATTTAGACAAGATATTTGTTAGTTGCGAAAAGTGACAATTGACTCTAAATAATGAAAAGGATGAAGTCATCTACACGAGTACCAAATGGAATCCGCTAAATTTCGGTTATACAAAGAATCACACAAATCTAAAGGCTGTAAATTCAACTTAATATAGGAATTAAAATCACGAATAACGAAAATTGGAACGATTACATAGATAATGTCGCAGGGAAAGCAAACCAAAGATTATGATATATTGGCAGAACACTTAGAAGAAGCAACAGATCTACTAAAGAGTGTGTTTGCACTACGCTTGTCCGTCCTCTTCTCGAGTATTCTTATGCAGTGTGGGATCCGCGTTAGATATGACTGACGGAGAACATCGAAAAATTTCAAATAAGGGAAACTCGTATTGTATCGTGGCGAAATAGGGGAGAGAGTATCGCGGGTATGATATGCGAACTGGGGTGGATATTATTAAAACGTAGGCGCTCTTCGTTGCGGCAGAATCTTCTCATTAAATTTAAATCACCTGCTTTCACCTCAAGAGTGCGAAAATATTTTGTTGGCGCCCACCTACATAGGGAGAAATAATCATCACTTAAAATGAGAGAAAGCAGAGCTCTCATGGGAAGGTTTAAGTATCTGTGGATTAGCCGAGCGGTCTTGCGCTGCAGTGATGGACTGTACGGCTGGTCCCGGCAGAGGTTCGAGTCCTCCCTCGGGCATGGGTGTGCGTGTTTGTCCTTAGGATAATTTAGGTTAAGTGGTGTATAAGCTTAGGGTATGATGACCTTAGCAGTTAAGTCCCATGAGATTTCACACACATTTGAACATTTTTTTAAGTCTCTGTAAGTCCATCTTTATAGAGATGATTGCGGGACCTTGGCTGTTCAGTATAGAACGTCGAATCAAAACAGCTTTCAGAAGTCTAAATTTCCAGTTGTTATTCTATTTCAGCAACCAGTTTCGGCGCTACATTACGCTATCTTCAGGCAGCCTGTCCGATGTTTAGAAAGAGTCCCACCTCTGGTCAGTCATAATGGGGGCCAGCATTCAGTGATTGGTATCCTTAGACTTGTATTTGACACAGCGATACCTTCGATCACCAATTGCCGACCACTTGGGATCGCTGTGTCAAGTAGAAATCCACGAATACGTCACTGGCCCCTATTTTGACTGGACCAGAGGTGGGAATCTTCCTACACGCCGGCCAGGGGGCATGAAGATCGCGTAATGTAGCGCCGAATCTGGTACCTCAAACAAAATAACAATTGGAAATTTAGACGGCTGAAAGGGTGATTTGATTCGAAAGATTTAAGCGTTCGTTTTTCGCACGCACTTTTAGAGAGTTGAACGGTAAACAAGTAACTTGAAGGTAATTCCACAAACCCTCTGCCAGGCACTAAATTGTGAACTGCAGAGTAGTCATGTAGATGTTGATGGATGCGGCCCCTCATAACTGCACGTTGCAAAGGAGGAGTGGCTATCACGGCTGTGGCGGGTTGCTGAAATGCGGCGTCGTGTGGAGGACACGCGTGACACTGTTGGGATAAACAGGAAACTGGCAATGCAGCCAAACAGCGTTAACTGACAGTTGCGGAGCAATAAATAGCCACACTGCGCCAGTATTCCCTCTGGATGCTCGAGTCCATTTTATGTCGGTTTTCACCTAATAATGCGATTATTATGGATAATACACACACATGATTACAATATTCACGTTCAAATCGATGTATTTCTACGCACTGAATACAAACGGTGGATAGAAACGTAGCAATTTAGATGTATTATTCTGCCTTTAATGTTATATTACTGTGGGAAATGTTTCATTCGTTATGATTTATTATTTACCGTCTTACATTCTATACTTTGTAAGACTTTTATTTTTATATATCTTTCGTATTTCGATTTTTCAAAGAAATACAAGACACACCTGCACGTAATGGCACTCCTATCTCTTCTGGCCGCATTTGGCGTCTTTTAAAGTATAGAATTGACGTTTACTTTTAGTCTATGATACACCTACATGGTTGGGTAAACGAGCTTGACGATTGCATGCCAGGGGTATGCAGCTGCCTATATTTTAAGGGTGTATTTTATGCCATAAGTTAGCCAGCATGGAGACAAATGTTATGTAAATGTTTCTTAAGGAATATTTAAACTACGTACAGTGGGGTTTTGACCATAGAATCGCCTGATGATGGTACCTGGTACCAAACAAGTAAGTCATTAGAAAACATGTAGGTGTGACGGTAGATTAAAGTAAATATTTTTTCTCAGTGTGACTGAGCAGAGTACAAAGCGGTCATAATCATTTACATCCGGTTTGGCTGATTTTTCTGAGAGTTCTTTTAGCTTCAGTGAAAACTGCTTTCTTACTGTTTATCGTAACACTGAGGCATATTATGCAGACTTTGCTTAGAGACATTAGCTCGCTAATTAGTAAGGAAACATGTAGTACATGAAATTAATTCGCAGCTGCGACCATCAGCTGTATAAGGGAATGACGACAATGAAAATTTGTGCCGGACCGCGACTCGAACCTCGATATACTGCTTTACGCGAGCGGTCGCCTTAGCCGCTTTGGTTATCAATGCACGAGACACAGCCGGACCAACACTTCCATATGTCGTCATTCCTGTGTCACAACCTACACTCGTACACGTATTAGGTTATTCCCGTACAGAGGAGGACATTTCAATTGAAACTTGCTGACTGATATAAGCGGATAAATACGATATTGCAGTGGCCGTGTTGTTAAGAAGAACGATACAACGTGTGGGTCTGCGCCACACTCGAACCATACCATCAGCTCTTACCAACTGAAATTGGGACTCATCTGAGCAGGCCGTTTAGGCCGCGCGGTTCTAGGCGCTTCAGTCCGGAACCGCGCTGCTGCTACGGTCGCAGGTTCGAATCCTGCCTCGAGTATGGATGTGTGTGATGTCCATAGGTTAGTTAGGTTTAAGTAGTTCTAATTCTAGGGGGCTGATTACCTCAGATTTGAACCATTTTGAACCCATAGTGATCAGAGCCATTTGAACCATTTGACTCATCTGACCAGGCCAGTCGTCAAGCGTCCAATCGATAGGGTCATCAGCCCGCGAAAGGCGCTACAGGGGATGCCATGCTGTTAGCAAAGGCCCTCACGTCGGTCGCCTGCTGCCATAGCCCAATAACGCCACGTTTCACCGCACTGTGCTAACAGATAGGTTCGTCGTACTTCCCACATCGATTTCTGTGGTTATTTCACGCAGTGTTGCTTGTTGTTAACACTGGCAACTCTAAGCAAATGCCGCTGCTCTCGGTCGTTAAGTGAAGGTCGTCGGCCAGTGCGTTGTCTGTGGAGACAGATAATACCTGAAATTTGGTATTATTGGCACGCTCTTGACAATGGAGATCTCAGAATATTGAATTTCATAACGATTTCCGGAATTGTATGTCTCGTGCGTGCAGCTCCAACTACCATTAGGCACTGAAAGTCTGCCAATAACGGTCATGCGGCCTTAACCACGTCTGAAACCTTTTCACATGAATCACCTAAGTACAAATGACAACCCCGCCAGTACACTGCCCTTTTATATGTTGTATATGCGATACTACCGGCATCTGTATATATGCATGTTGCTATCCCATGACTTTTATCACCTGAGTGTGTAGCTGACCGCTCGTGGGGTAGTCCCAGAGAGGAGGCGGGAGTGTCAGAAAGCTCATCTGGACCCTGTCATGTGGACTGAGGAGTTCAGAGGCCCGAACACCGGCTGCACACCACCGACGTCATCAGTTAGGCGAGGCGCGTGGTCAGGAGTGTTGCGTCGGAGATGCCTATGGTGAATGACCCGTTAAAGTAGACCCTACATTTTATTTAGTCATTCAATTCGTAGGGCGACACGCTAAATTCGTGGAGGGGTTACTTGGGAAGAGACAGCACGAATGCTGCTGGCTGTGGTAGGCGGTCGGGGGCGTCTGCCTCGTTGGACTGTGGGTGGCCTCCCTGAGGCCACATTGGATTTTGTCGGTTATACGTAACTTTCCCAGACGTATCAATGTCTGTAACACTGTGTCGTCTGTTGTGCGGTAATCATCTAGGCGTTACAATGAACCGGTCTATGGGAAGACGATCGGGGGCGTGCCGTTTGTGTATATAAATAACGATGGGAAATATGGCGCTATGTAAGCAACCTAAGACATTGGCAAAACGTCCGATAATCTTGAATGCACTCTGACGCTTTTCTTATCCTTCTCGGCCAAATTAACCAGTTAAATAACTACTTGTAACTGAAACTGCGTAACAGTTAAAATTTGTAGTGACGATAAAATGTTTCTGCCAACACCGCATAGTGTAACAAAAAAAAGGTCCAAATGGCTCTGAGCACTATGGGATTTAATATCTATGGTCATCAGTCCCCTAGAACTTAGAATTACTTAAACCTAAATCACCTAAGGACATCACACAACACCCAATCATCACGAGGCAGAGAAAATCCCTGACCCCGCCGGGAATCGAACCCGGGAACCCGGGCGCGGGAAGCGAGAACGCTAGCGCACGACCACGAGCTGCGGACGCATAATGTAACACTGGAAGGCTAGCTGGACGACTAAATCAGATCCAGATAGACACGGGTACATGTCGAAGTAACTGTAATTAGACCACGGAGATGGGAACTTAATTTCAGTATTCTCAAAATAGAGTTGCAGAAATTGAGAAGGAAAGGAAACTATCCTGCTCTAGGCCAGATAGTCAGCCTCGCGTCAGAGGCGCAGGGTTGGCGCTGTATCTGTACTAAAAAAAGTAAAACCAGGAAACTGATGAACGTCGAGATACTTTACCAAAAGCGTGTGTGTTGCAGCATCTTCCTGTCAGCGATGGAGCGTGTCATGCAGTCCAACCCTGACCTCCTGCAGCTGGAGAAGACCACGTCCTCGAGCTCTTCTTCCTCCTCGTCGTCGTCCTCTTCGTCTTCGTCATC
The DNA here is from genome assembly GCF_023897955.1 of Schistocerca gregaria. NCBI lineage: Eukaryota > Metazoa > Arthropoda > Insecta > Orthoptera > Acrididae > Schistocerca > Schistocerca gregaria. The sequence continues at coordinate 275,586,890 of NC_064931.1, forward strand.
CTCGACGACGTCGACGATGTCCTCGTCCTCCTCGTCGTCTTCATCGTACACCTTCTTCGTGCCGACGGACCAGGCGTTTAACAAGCTGGGCTCTACCCGGCTCCAGCGTATAATGAACGACCTTCCCTACCTGCAGCGGGTAAGTATATCATGAAAAAATATTGGAGGTTGACCCGCAGACCTCTGAGTTTGTAATTTTCCACGTACCCACTGACTCACAGAGCCAAAGTATCGCACACTGAGTCTACACTACTGGCCATTAAAATTGCTACACCACGAAGATGACATGCTACAGACGCGAAATTTAACCAGCAAGGAGAAGATGCTGTGATATGCAAATGATTAGCTTTTCAGATCATTCACACAACGTTGGCGCCGGCGGCGCCACCTGCAACGTGCTGACATGAGAAACGTTTCCAACAGATTTCTCATGCACAAACAGCAGTTGACCGGCGTTGCCTCGTGAAACGTTGTTGTGATGCCTCGTGTAAGGACTAGAAATGCGTACCATCACGTTTCCGACTTTGATAAAGGTCGGATTGTAGCCTATCGCGATTGCGGTTTATCGTATCGCGACATTGCTGCTCGCGTTGGTCGAGATCCAATGACTGTTAGCAGAATATGGAATCGGTGGGTTCAGGAGGGTAATACGGAACGCCGTGCTGGATCCCAACGGCCTCGCATCACTACCAGTCGAGATGACAGGCGTATTATCGGCATGGCTGTAACGGATCGTGTAGCCACGTCTCGATCCCTGAATCAACAGATGGGGATGTTTGCAAGACAACAACCATCTGCACGAACAGTTTGACGACGTTTGCAGCAGCATGTACTATCATCTATGAGACCATGGCTGCGGTTACCCTTGACGCTGCTTCACAGACAGGAGCGCCTGCGATGGTGTAGTCAACGACGAACCTAGGTGCACGAATGGCAAAACGTCATTTTTTCAGATGAATCCAGGTTCTGTCTACAGCATCATGATGGTCGCATCCGTGTTTGGCGACATCGCGGTGAACGCACATTGGAAGCGTGTATTCGTCATCGCTATACTGGCGTATCACCCGGCGTGATGGTATGGGGCGCCATTGGTTACACGTCTCGGTCAACTCTTGTTCTCGTTGACGGCATTTTGAACAGTGGACGTTACATTTCAGATGTGTTATGACCCGTGGCTCTACCCTTCATTCGATCTCTGCGAAACCCTACATTTCAGAAGGATAATTCACGACCACATGTTGCAGGTCCTATACGGGCCTTTCTGGATACAAAAATGTTCGACTCCTGCCCTGGCCAGCACATTCTCCAGATCTCTCACCAACTGAAAACGTCTGGTCAATGGTGGCCGAGCAACTGGCTCGTCACAATACGCCAGTCACTACTCTTGCTGAACTGTGGTATCGTGTTGAAGCTGCATGGGTAGCTGTAACTGTACACGCCATCCAAGCTCTGTTTGACTCAATGCCCAGGCGTATTAAGGCCGTTATTACGGCCAGAGGTGGTTGGTTGTTCTGGGAACTGATTTCTCAGGATCTATGCACCCAAATTACGTGAAAATGTAATCACATGTCAGTTCTTGTATAATATATTTGTCCAATTAATACCCGTTTATCATCTGCATTTCTTCTTGGTGTAGCAATTTTAATGGCCAGTAGTGTATTTTTTCTTATTTCCAGAACTTTATGTGGTATCTCGATTAAGGTTTTATTTATTTTACCACCAGAAACTGGGTATTTGGTTTCGAACCTAAAATTATAACTAAATCTGTTTCTCAAATCCTGGTCGTAACATTTGTCACTTAACAAGTGTCTTAAATCTGTGAGACTCGTTCCGACTTAAGCTATGCAATCTTAGGTTTCTGGTTTCACTAGTATTATACCACGAAAACTC